>NC_092835.1:17372000-17698500 GCF_039878825.1 Excalfactoria chinensis
GGCCCTACAGAGGGATGGGGAGGGATTGGGGGGACCTCGGCCCATGGCATGGACCTGTCACAGCCCAGGGACACTGGTCCCCAAGATCACACCTCATTTTTCCCCCATGTCTGTTGGTAGATATGCACAGCCCTGAGTTGTTCCTTGAGGGTTCCCCACCTGCTCATCTTAGCCTCTAAGCTGTGGGTTTGGGGGTAGATGGGCATGGGGAGAAACCAGAGTGGTGGTGGCAGATGGGAGGTGACGTGAGGGTCAGGCTCATGATGTTGGTTGGGGTCATCTACATCAGGAGCTGGACAAGGTGGTCGTTATGAGTCCCTTTCAACTTGGAGTATTCTTTGATCTCATGGCACGATCCCAAAGGATGTGGGGGGTGACAGGTCCCCATGTTGCCAGGTGGAGCCCTGCTGGGGACAGAGCACAGGGAGCAGAACGTTGGGCTGGGAGGTGCCATGGGGGAGGGATGCTGGGACCCCAGGAGATGCTCTTGGGGACACGTGGAGGAGTTATTGCAATGGGATTGCTGGGGCAACACCCCCCAGAATCACAGCCATCCCAGCAGGTTGGGAGCAACCTTGGACAGGACGGTGGGGGATGGGAGCAAAGTGCTTCACTATCCCCTTCCTTTCCTCTTGCAGACCTGCGCCTGCAGCTGCTGGACGTAAAGAACAACCCCTACCTGATCAAGGCACTCTACGGGCTGCTGATGTTGCTGCCCCAGAGCAGTGCCTTCCAGCTGCTGTCCCACCGCTTGCAGTGCGTCCCTAACCCCGAGCTCATGCAGAGCGCGTAAGTGCGGCAGGGATGCGCCCGGCGGCTCTCGCTTGGGGTTTTTTTGTCTATATTTGGTAACCCTGGGAGGGCTGCGCCTCATCCGCAGGCATTTGGCATCAGGGATGGAAAATTTCACTTTGTGGGGTCGCTATGGAAACAGGCAGAGCCACAGAGGACGGAGCGAGGAGGCAGCTCCAAACGCATCCCCCCGCGTCTGGGCACCCAAAGGCACGGTGACGCCGTGCCAGCGGGGATGGCTGCGCAGCCCAGGGGCACCTCTGCGGTGCTGGTGATGGGGACGGCCCCCCAGCCTCCCTGTGCTGCAGGATCGGGGCTGCCACCCCCTAAGCCGCTCCTTTTGGCACACTGGGGCTCCACTGCTGGGCTTTGGCCATCCAGCCCTGGCTGACCAGCAGAGCCGTGAGCTCACCGCCATGAAAGCTCCGGAATAAAGGAGCGCTCCCGAGCTGCACGGCTGTATGAATCCGACCCCCACCAGCTCCACTGCTCTGTTCTCAGCTCATCCCCCAGGCTGGCTTTTATCCCTACCGCTGCGGGGCTGGAGCTGGTGCCCACCGCCCAGCTCCTAATTGGTGGGGCAAGGAGGGGGGGGCCCTGTGTAGCTCCCCCCCCCCGCCCCCATTACCCCCCCCCCGCTCGGTCTCCTCCCTCAGCAGCCGGGTTTTCAGAGCGATCGGAGCTGTCAGCCAGCTCGAGCATCTGATTAACGCTGACCTACATTCCTCTAAACACCGGAGGCTGCTTTCATAACGGCGAGCCCGGGGCAGCTGAGTGTGGTGGGGATGCCCCTTATCCCACCTGCCCACCAAAACAGCAGAGAATTCGGGTTACTTTCTCCCAAAACCAAAGAGGGGAATGGAGGCCAGACGGGGCTCTCCTATCCTGGGGCTCCAGATGTGTGTGTCATTTATCCCATCCTTCCCCTGCTCATCATAGAGTCACTAAGGTTGGACGAGACCCCTCAGACAGCCAAGTCTGATCCCAGCCCACCCCCTCCGTGCCCACTGACCGCATCCCCACAGCTCTGGGACACCCCCAGGGACAGTGACCCCCTCCCCCCCCCAATCCCTGGGCAGCCGTGCTGCTGCCTCACTGCTTTTAGGTAGGAAAACCTTCCCAACACCCAGCCCTCTGGAGCTGCATCTCCTGCCTCTACAGGAGGGAACCACTTCTCTTAGAGGCTGAGCCTGTTGACTCAGCACCGTGTGTTGGATGCAGCACCGTGTGTTGGATGCAGCACCCTGTATTGGATGCAGCACCCTGTGTTGGATGCAGCACCCTGTATTGGATGCAGCACCCTGTATTGGATGCAGCACCCTGTGTTGGATGCAGCACCCTGTATTGGATGCAGCACCCTATATTGGATGCAGCACCCTGTATTGGATGCAGCACCCTGTATTGGATGCAGCACCCTGTATTGGATGCAGCACCGTGTATTGGATGCAGCACCCTGTATTGGATGCAGCACCCTGTATTGGATGCAGCACCCTGTGTTGGATGCCCACATCCCTTCTCTCCCCGCAGGGACGGCAGCAGGGCGAGCTCGAGCTCCCGCAGGCCGGCATCCTCCACCATCGACTACACGGAGCTGCTGCAGCACTTCGACAAGGTGCAGAGCAAGCACCTGGAAGTGCGGCACCAGCGAGCGGGGCGGGCAGAGCAGCCGGAGCGACGAGTGGTGCTCTGAGCACGGGGACGAGGGGACACGGACCAGGGCACGGGGACAGCGGAGACGCCGGTGCTTTTAGGGCAGAGGGGGCGGGGTTTTCCCCTCTGTGTCTGTACGGGGGACCCCAGGCTGTGCCCGGCGTCGTGCTTGAAAGCTGCGGGAGAAGAGGGAGCAGGGAAGGCACGGTGAGCAGATAGGGTGAGCAGACTTTGCTTCGCTAATGCCTTCCCCGTGACCGTCAGCTGAGTGCCCGGCCTCCTGCCAGAGGGACCGGAGGGGAAGAAAGGCACGGGGAAGGGAAGGAGGGAGCAAAGTGGGTCCTCCCCACTGGGAAGGGAGCAGGGCAGCATCCCAGCACCCCGAGCCCCCCTTCCTTAGCCAGAGGCTCAGCCTCGTCCCGGTGCCGGGCGGAGGAGAGCCCTCGCTGCACACATCCCTTTGTTCCTATCCTAAGCTCCCTGCCATCAAATAAAAAGAACGATGCAGAGCAGCCCCAGTGTTGTGCTTAACCCCACGCTGCTCCATCCTTGTAGGGTTGGGGCTCCCAACCAGACCCACTCAGGCCCAGAAGCCAGAATCCTGCCCAGACTCCATATGGGGTCCCTGCTGCGGCCCTGCCACGCTGGCCCTTAGGCTGGACCCTTCCCAATATTTCTCCACCCCAAGTGGGAAAAAGCTGCAGGAATTCTTCCCGGCCTCACTCATGGAACCGCAGCACAGTGACAGGCATTTTCCTGGCCCCAAAACAGCCGGGGTGAAGCCAGCACCCAGAGACCATGCAGCAGGTGGCTGCGTTTTGGGGTCTTATCTGCATTCCCATCCCTCCCGCCCCCCTCAACCCGGAGCGTTTTGGGCCCTCACCTGATCTCAGGGAGGGGGACTGGAGGAATGCAGAGGGCTTTTATGGCCCCCAGCCTGTTTATGGCTCTGGCAGCAGGTTCTCCAGGCAGCCCCGCTCTGAGCTGCTTTGGATGGGATCACAACATTCCTGGCATTCCCGGGAAAGGGCTTTCCAAACCCGGTCATGGCGGGTTAACTTAAAACGCCTTCCCTCCGGGATGGGGCAGCGGGATTCCTCCAGCTCTCTGTCTCTGCTTGGGGTGTGGAGGGGACATTGGGATGCTGCCGTGTGTCCCCTGCCACCACCACCCCCAAAGGGGCAGTTCTACAGGGAGAAATTCCAGCCCTAATGGTTTCCTCATGGGTGGCTCTTGCCCAGGAGCGGCCAGAGCCACTGGGACATTGGGGTGGTGGCTTTGTGGCAATAGGATCAGTGGCTGCATGCTGTGACCAGGTTGCAGCTCAGGAGACCCCCAGATCCCAGCTAGGGTTGGGGACTGCCCCACGGAGCCCCAACAACCCCCCTAGCATCCCCAAAGCACCCCTTGGGTTCCAATGCTTCTGCCCCAGAGTAGGTAGCTGTGTACCCCTGTACCTTCCACCCTCAGCATCCTTTTCAGTCCCAGTGCTGCACCCAAAGCAGTCCCACAGCTGCTTCCCGGGGTCTCCATGCAGTGCAGCACAGCCCTCGGAGCATCCCAGAGCAACCCCTTGTACCCCCACCCTTGGCATCCCCCAAGCATCCCTGTGAGACCCAGCTCTGCACCCCCAGAGCTGCATCCCCAGCCCCCCCACCCGCCACAGCAGCTCAGGGTGCCACCCCCAGAGCACCCCCCGTACCCCCCACCCTTGATACCCCCCAAGCATCGCCATCCCCATCTCCCCCCCATCCTTGGCTTCAGATGCTGCATCCCCACAGCTGCTTTACAGGGCTGCTCCATACCCCGCTGCACTGCCTTTGGGACACCCCCGTGTCTCCCCCCATACCTTCACCCCCGAGCATCCCTCGGGAACGTATTCCCTAAGCAACCAACCCCACTCGCTGCCCAAGACCCCCCGCATCCCTCGGGTTCACCGTCTGCCACCCTCCTCTCCTCTCCCCCCTCCTTCCCCAAACCCTCAGCATCCCCAAACCCACCCCACCCCCCTTCCCCCAGACCCCGGGCAGCGCATGTGCCGCCGCAGATCCCGCCCCTCTCCGCCCCGCTCCGCCGCCGCCCCGGGCTCCGAGCTCAGCTCTCCGCTCTCCCCTCCGTTCCTCTCCGTTCCTCCGCCGTCGGGGCCCGCTGAGCCCGGCGGGTGTCCCCGGAGGCGATGCCCATCCCGGCCCCTCCACGCCGCCGCCGCCGCCCCGACCCCCCCGCCGCCCCCCGCCGCTGAGCCTGGCCCCGACGAGGCCTCCCCCGGCGGCGCCGCCCGCCCCGGGGCTGCCGCAGCGATGGAGACGGCGGAGAAGGAGTGCGGAGCCCTCGGTGGGCTCTTCCAGGCCATCATTAACGACATGAAGGTAGGGCCCCCCACCCCCCCATTCCGCATCCGACGGTCCCCGGGCAGCGCTTCCCGTCCTTACCGGGGGGCGGCGGGCACGGGGAGAGCACCGGGAGTCGCGATCCGGCACCGGGCGGCAGCCTGAGCCCAGACATCAGCGCCGGATCGGTACCGGAACCCCAGACCGGATTACCGGAGCTCTAAACCGAGAACCGGAGCTCCGTTATCAGCCCCGGATCGGTTACCGGAGCTCCATACCGGGCACCCGGAGCCCCAAACCGGTCATCCAAAGCTCCGAACCGGGCACCGGAGCCCTGACATCAGCCCCAGATCGGTACCGGAGTCCCAAACCGAGCACTCGGAGCCCCGACATCAGCCCTGGATCGGTACCGGAGCTCCATAGCGGCACCCGGAGCCCCAAACCGGGCTAACGAAGCTCTAAGTCGGGCACCTGGAGCTCCGAACCGGGAACGCGGATCCCGACATCAGCCCCGGATCTATTACCGGAGCTCCATTCCGGGCACCCGGACTCCGACATCAGCCCCGGATCGGTTACCGGAGCCCCGCAGCCCCCCACGGCGTTCACCGCACCCAGGGGAGCACAAAGGTTCACCCCCCCCTCTCTCCCCTCCGTTTCCCCATTCCCGTTTTACTGCTGGGCGTGGGGGGGGGGGGCGGGGGGGGGAAGAGAGAGGGGAATGAGGGGGGAAAAAGGGTTATTTTTCTATATTTTTATTTATCTTTTCCGAATATTTTTGGCCACAGGCTCCATTTGAGGGGGGGACGGTGGGGCTTCTCCCAAGGGCTGAGCTGAGCGGGTCCAGAGGTGCCCCCCACGTTGGGCTGCAGCTCCCGGAGGCAGAGCCGCTGCGTCCTCCTCCTCCTCCTCCTCCTCTTCCTCCCGCTCAGCTCCTCGCTGCAGCCCGGACAGACAATGCTGTCATTGCCAGAGCAGGGGAGGGGGGGGATAGAAATAAATAAATAAATAAAAGCTTCACCGAGAAAGGGATTAACCCTTCAGGGGCCGGTTGTGGCTGGGGAGGGGGGAGGTGGGAGAGGTAGCTCCTGAGGGAGAAAATCCCATTAGTATTATTATTATTATTCAAAGGGTGATGGGGTGATCCTTATGGGGCTGAGAGGTGTTTGGAGTCCCTGGCTCAGCCTGAGCATGGAGGTAGGAGCGCCCCGTGCCTCAGTTTCCCCATTCTATTCATGGGCTTAACCAGCCTGCAGCTGCCATCCCTGTGCTGGTGACAGTAGGGACCCCAGCCCCATGAGGATGAAGCCAGGAGCCCTTCACCGTGACAGTGAGCTGGATTCATCCCTAGGATGGATGATTGTTTTTCCTTTTGGTGGAAAAGGCTGAAAAAAAGGAAGGAAACAAAAAAGACAACGTGGTACGGCATCAGCTCTGCTCACGCCATAGGGCCCTATGGGTGCTGCACCCCCGTCCCCAGCATTGTCACCACCTGGGGTCCTGGTAGCCACAGGATGGGGATGGATAATTGCGGCTGGCATTTGAACACAGTGATGCTCCCACATGGGGCCAAGGCAAAGGGATCTCGTCTTGGTGGCACTGGGGACATCAGTGGCTTTTTGGCACCCGTTGGTGGCTTCAGGGAGGAGGACGGTGGAGCCACGTGATGGTCTCTGGGTTTCTCCCCCGGTGTGCAGCGTCCCCAGGTGACCTTGGCGCGTCCTTGTCCCCAATGTTGTCCTCGTCTCTATCATCCTCACTCCTGTCCTGGTGTCACTGAGAGGTGGCGGTGTGCCTGGTGGATGAGGCACAAAGGTGGCCCTGGGACGTGGGCATGGGGATGTGGTCCCCAGCCATGATGGCTGTCCCCGTGGGCCTACTAGAAGCAGCCGGAGAGATGTCGCACACCAAGCTGGCTTCCTTACGGACGTGGGACTTTTGTAGCCTCCAAAACACTGCTGGATCATCTCTGCTCCCCACCCACAATAACCGTCCCCAATGGAGACAGAGGTGGCACCAAGACTCACCTCCAGGGTCTTTGCAAGCCCCAACGCTGCCATCAGGTGGTGGCAGTGGGACGGCCTCACCAGGACAGTGGGATGGCTTTGCCTGGATGGCGACACTGGGACCGGCCTCGCTGAGATGGTGGCACCAGGATGGCCTCGCTGGGGTGGTGCCATTGGGCTGGCACCGGGACTTGCTGCATGGCACTGGGATGGTCTCACCAAGGTGGCATCAGGATTGACCTCACCAGGAGGACACTGGGACTGGCTTCTGTAGATGTTGGCACTGGGATGGCCTCGACGTGTGATGGCACCGGGATTAGCCTTGCTGGGATGGCACTGGGATGGCCTTACTGGGACCAATATGGGACCCCACCGGGACTGCTCCTCCTCGTGACAGTGGCACTGGGATGGCCTCACCAAGAGGATGTTGGGACTGGTTTTGCTGGGATGGCGCTGGGATGATTCCCCAGCACCAGCAACCTGTCCCTGTTCCTTCTGCTTCCTCCATTCCTGAAATGAAGACATCACTGAGACTGGAACGGGGCAAACCAGGAGGGATGAGGGTGGTGGAGGGAAGGGGCCGTGCTCAGCCTTTATGAGCCATCAGAGATGCCACCCCATGGGGGCAGCATGGGGGCTGTGCCCGAGGCTCGGGGTCTCACCACTGCCTTCCCCTCTTGCAGAGTTCCTACCCCATCTGGGAGGACTTCAACTCGAAGGCCACCAAGCTGCACTCCCAGCTCAGGTGAGCAGCCAGGACGATGCCACCGGCACCCTGCTGGCACTGTCCCCATAGCCACGGGGTGACAGCAGTGCTGAGCTCGGTGTCCCTCTCCCTGCAGGACCACGGTGCTGGCTGCGGTCGCCTTCCTGGATGCCTTCCAGAAAGTGGCCGACATGGCCACCAACACCCGAGGTAGGGTGGCCAGCGTCCCCTGCATAGGATGTCCCCACGTAGGATGTCCCCATGCTGTGGAGCACCTCCCAGTGTGACAAAGTGTGCATCCCCCCTCCCTGTGAGATGTGGGGTCGTGGTGTCCCCCCGAGCAGTGTGTCCCTGTGCAGGCGCCGCGTGTCACCGCTTGGCTGTGCCAAGCAGATGGTCCGGGGCTGTTTTGCAGACTGGCGGCATCCAGGGCCATCTGGAGCCGTGCGGGAAGAGGAGGAGGAGGAGGAGGAGAAGGAGGAAGGCAGCAGCTTGAGCCACAAGCAGATTTGTCTCCAAACCCAGTGGCCCACTGCACTGGGGGGATTAGGACACTGGGGGGTGGCAGGGAGACACCTGGCTCTGGGCAGGAGACGGGGTTTGGGTCAATCCCGCTGCGGTGGGATGAAGGTCTGTAATGCCCCACTGGTGGCTGAGGACGTGGGGCTGGAGGTTGTCCCTTCCCGTGGGGGTGTGGAATCGGATTAGAGACAGGAGGAGCGCCGGGAGGAGGATTAAGGGATGCCCTGCGTGTGGGGGCTGAGGGCTGTGCCGGGGGCTCTGCGGAACCCCTGGCTGCCCTGGGGGGCACCGCCTGGGGCTTTGGGGGCAGAGACTCCCCGGCCTGCGGGTTGGGATCGCTGCTGGCCACCGGGTCCCGGGGTTTGCAGCAGTGCCACCGCGTGGCCGTCCTTAGGCTTCAGAGTGAACGCGTCCCACCCATCAGCCCGGGGACAAATTAGGGGCGAGTTCTCAGAGCCGCCGCAGAGACGCCCGTTGCTGAGTTAATTATCGAGGGGCCGTCCATCCATTCACTTAGCGGGTTTAGCCTGGGAAAACGCCGCCCACCCCCAGCCTGTCCCCTCCCCGGCGCCCAAACGGGGCCGTCCCCATCCCTGCGCTCTCCCCCAGGGGCCACGAGGGACATCGGCTCCGCGCTGACCCGCATGTGCATGCGGCACCGCAGCATCGAGGCCAAGCTCCGGCAGTTCACCAAGTAGGTGCCGGCATTGGGGACACCAGGCGGCCGGGCTCAGCCCTCGCCCTGCTCCCCTCCCACTCCATCTCCTGTTTTTTCTTGTTTCCCCCCCCGTCCCAGTGCCCTGATGGAGAGCCTGATCAACCCTTTGCAGGACAGGATCGAGGACTGGAAGAAAACTGCCAACCAGTTGGACAAGGACCACGCGAAAGGTTGGGATGGGATGGGATGGCATGGGATGGCATGGGATGGGATGAGACAAGAGCTGTGGATGAGTTAGGATGGGACAGAATGGAACAGGATGGCATGGGATGGAACAGAATGGGATGAAATGGGACATGGTGGGATGGGAAGAAAATGGAATGGAATAGAGTGGGACACAATGGGAGGGAATGGTATAGGATGGAGTGGAATGGGATGTGGTGGAATGGAAGGGACATGATGGGGTAGGATGGAGTGGAATGGGATATGATGGGAGGGGACAGTATAGGATGAAATGGAATGGGAAGTAACGGCATGGGATTGGATGGAATGGAATGGAATGAAATGAAATGGACATGATGGGATGGGATAGGATGGAAGGGAATGAGACATGGTGGGTTGGGATGGAATGAGATGGGAAGGAATGGGACATGATGGGGGGGAATGGGACAAGATGGGATGGAATAGAATGGAATGGGACATGATGAGATGAGATGGGATAGGATTAAATGGAATGAAATGGGCTGGGAGAGGATAGAATGGAATAGAATGGACATAATGGGATGGAATGAAAAGAGACAGGAAGGGATGGGACAGAATGGGATTGGATGGGACTGGATAGGACAGATTTGTGCCAGGAGAGGTGCTTGGGTCCCACCCCATCACAAGTGCCCTGTACCCACAGAGTACAAGCGAGCCCGCCACGAGATCAAGAAGAAATCCTCTGACACACTCAAGCTGCAGAAGAAGGCTCGTAAGGGTCAGCTGGGTGAGGGTTTGGGATGGAGGTGTGGGGGGACCTTGGCTGTCGTTTCACACATTCTCTCTCTGTCTCCTTCTCTTTTCTTCCCCTCCACATCCTTCCCGCAGAGCTGCTGGGTAAGTGAAGCGCTGCCCCCGCCCCGGCCCCTCTCTGCTTCCTTATCTGTGTCTCCCCTTGGGACTGGGTGAAGCCAAACCCTACCCCATTCCCAGGTTTCCCCCTTTGCTGAGGGCTGTCCGTCTGTCTGTCTGTCTGTCCAGCCCCGCTTTAGCCTAGCTCAGCTCACAGCCCCTCGGTGACATCCCCATCCATGGGGACAACACCCCATCCATTCGCAGCTCAATAGGGGCTTATCCATGGAGATATGGGGCTGATATCACCACATCCTCTGCAGGGAAAGGGGACCTGCAGCCCCAGCTGGACAACGCGCTGCAGGACGTCAATGACATGTACCTGTTGCTGGAGGAGACGGAGAAGCAGGCGGTGCGCAAGGCGCTCATTGAGGAGCGGGGCCGCTTCTGCACCTTCATCACCTTCCTGCAGCCTGTGGTGGTGAGTCCGGGGGTCCCGCAGGGGTCCTGGGGTCCCCATGTCACTTGGGGGGGCTAACGCCGTCTCACTTGTCTGGCTGCAGAATGGGGAGCTCACCATGCTGGGGGAGATCACTCACCTGCAGGGCATCATCGACGACCTGGTGGTGCTCACTGCCGAGCCTCACAAGCTGCCTCCTGCCAGCGAGCAGGTCAGTGTGTGAGGTCCTTGGGGTTATGGGGGGCGAATGCAACTTGGGGGGCTCCAACCCCTCCTTGCCACAGGTAATCAAGGACCTGAAGGGCTCTGACTACAGTTGGTCCTACCAGACCCCTCCATCATCGCCCAGCAGCTCCAGCTCCCGCAAATCGAGCATGTGCAGGTGCGTCCTTCACCCTGGAGACAAATGGTGGCCCTCGGGTCCACCGGTAGCACAGAGGAACTGGGCTTGGGGCAGGGAGAAGAATGGGGATGGGGCAGTAACAGTGGGCGATATGGGGATGGGTTGGGTGGCCAAGTGCATGCCCCCTCCCTGGGTTTTGGGGCAGATGTGTGGTGCATGGGGCTCACCAGCATGTCCCCTGTCCCCATCCCTGGGGTGACACCCTCGTTCCTCATTTCCCCAGCCATGCTCTGTCCTTGACTGGGATGTTGGGGATGCGTTGCCTGCGCTGTTCCCACGGACACACGTGCCAAACCTGTGTCTCAAACTGTCCTTTCCTTCCTTTGTCCTCCTGCTGCCCCTCACCCCGCGCCCCGCGTGCCCCCCCAGCAGCGTCAGCAGTGCCAAGGGTGGACTCCCATGGCCCGGGGGGGCTCAGACCTGCTCACCCAGCTCCACCTATCGCTACCGCAGCCTGGCCCAGCCGGCCAGCGCCGGCACGCGCCTCTCCAGCGTCTCCTCGCACGACTCCGGCTTCATCTCCCAGGATGCTGCCTACTCCAAACCACCCTCCCCGATGCCCTCAGATATCACCAGCCAGGTACAGTGGGCACGCAGGGGGATGATGATCCTGGGCCTCAGTTTTCCCTTCGGTAGAATGGGCACAATCCACCAGTTCTCAGCCCCGTGTCGAGAAAACAGACTGTTTCCAAATTGCCCCAACTTTTTAATGAGCCAATTGGTAGCATCCCCAGAAAAGTGCTTTCCCCTCACCCTGCAACCTCCCTGCTACCAAGCATGCTCCAGGGCCCCAACGTGGTGTATGGCACCAGCTCACCAGCTCTGTTCTTTCCTCCTGCACTCTGATGTTCCTGGACTGTGGGGCACGGCAGAAGTCCTCCAGCTCAGCATCCTCAGAGGCCTCAGAGACGTGCCAGTCGGTCAGCGAGTGCAGCTCCCCCACCTCGGTGAGTCCTCACTTTCCCAGAGCAAAATGGTGGAGACTTCATTATTCCCCTCTTCCTCTCCTCCTCAAGAGGAGTTCCCCCATGGGGCACAGCATCCCGGGCTGGTGCCGACCCCAGATTGAAGGATGAAGTGCCAAAAGGTTCCCCAACTTAGGCCTTCCTATTCCCCACACCCCATTTTCCCCCAAATCACTGCTGTTGCCTTGTTGCTTGCAGGATTGGTCCAAGGCCAGCCCCTATGACCAGCCCGTGGTCAGCACCCTACAGCGGCGAAAGGACCGCGTGGAGCACCTGCGGGAAGCCGAGATGGGCTCAGCCAGCAGCGTGTACCCAGCCATGGGCAGCGAAGATGCTCCCAGGCCCCGAATGTCACCGGCCACCATTGCAGCCAAGGTAGCAGTCATGGGGATGGGTGGTGGGGTCCAAGGGATGCCTCAGGGTGCTGACAACCCTTATCCCCACAGCACGGTGAGGAGGTGTCCCCCGCCGCCAGCGACCTGGCCATGGTGCTGACACGGGGGCTGAGCCTGGAGCACCAGAAGAGCAGCCGGGACTCACTGCAGTACTCCAGTGGCTACAGCACGCAGACCACCACCCCATCCTGCTCTGAGGACACCATCCCTTCCCAAGGTACTCAATGGGGCATCCCACAGAGGGTGGGGGGGGGCAGGGACAGCTTTCCATGGCACTGTTGACTCCCATGGGCACTGAGCTGATGCCTGCTCCACGTTTTATATGCCCACAGCAGTAGCCCTGCTCCCACCCAGTCATTTCACTCCCCATTGCAAAGCATTTCACATTTCCCAAGTGAGCGTGTGTGAGTCCCACTGGCCGTGCATGGGACGGGGTGTTTTGGTTGTGTTGAAGGGTTGGGGTGCATTTCATTGTCATTGGGATTACAGCCTGGAGTGGGACGGCTGTGGGCTGGTGGCCACAATGGAGAACTGCTGGTGTAGGATCAAGCTGTGGCTGTGGGTTTAGGGCTGGTGCTGGGCAAACAGGGATGTGCGTGTTGGGATCTCGGTGTGCAAAGTGTCATGGCACGCGGTAAAGGAAGCAACAGATTGCATTGAGCATAGTGTGGGGGTGATGGTTTGGTGTAATGGTGGTGATGATGGCCAGTGGTTGGGATGGCACGAAGTGGTGTGGAGGGAGGCCAGGGAACCACTGAGACAGTTGGGGTTGGGTTGACTGTGAGTGTGTTGTGATGACAGTGGTTGGGGTGGCTGTGATTGTATTGCAGTGGGGATACTTGGGTTTAGCTTTGACTGTGGGATGGTTGAACCCAATTGTGGTTGTCACAACTGAGTTTGTAATCACATTTTTGTGGAGGTGGTTTGCCCTGGTTGTGATGGTTGAGTTTGCAGTTATAGGATGGCAATGGCTAGGGCTGGTTGGGGATTTCAGGGGGTGGTGAGGCATTGGCACAGGCTGTCCAGAGAAGCTGTGGGTGCCCCATTCCTAGGGGTACTCAGGGCCAGGTTGGATGGGGCTTTGGACATCTGATCCATGGGAGATGTCCCTGCTCATGGCATGGGGATCAGATTGGGTTGGAAGAGACCTTAAAGACCACCCAAACCATTCTGTGATGCTGTGAGAACTCTGACTGTGGTCACCTTGCCGCTGGGGTTGGTTGGGTTTGCTTTTTCTCATGTGGTGGCATCAGCACATGGGGCAGGCTGTGGTCATATCATGATGATGTTGGACTTGATGATCTTCAAGGTCTTTTCCAACCTGAGTAATTCTATGATGATCATTAGGGTTGGTTGTGATGGTGTAAGGCTGGTGGTGACTGCTCTGCAGTGGTCATGGTTGGCTTCGAATGCTGTTATGTTGTGATGGTATTGATTGGGGCTGGCCCTGCAGTGGTGCTAGTTGGATTTGGCAGTGACCACACTGTGACATCAGTGCTTGGGACTGGCCACAGTGGTGTTTCAAGGCTGCAATCAGGCTTGACAGCTTTGTCAGGCCTCCCATCACCTTCTTGGCTAACCCTGCCTCATCCCCAGGTTCTGACTACGACTGCTACTCAGTGAACGGCGACGTGGAGTGCGACCCTCAGAGCGACTTCGACAAATCCTCAACCATCCCTCGCAACAGCAACATTGCCCAGAACTACCGTCGTATGATCCAGACCAAGCGGCCCGCCTCCACCGCCGGGCTGCCCAGCGGCACCAACCTGCCAGCTGGCAGCACCCCGGGGGTGGCCACCATCCGCCGCACGCCTTCCACCAAACCCTCAGTCCGCCGTACCCTCTCCAACGCTGGCCCCATCCCCATCCGCCCACCCATTGTCCCCGTCAAGACCCCAACGGTGCCCGATTCACCCGTCTATGCCGGTCCGGCACGGGTGGGCAGCGAGGAGTGCGTGTTTTACGCCGAGGATGCCTCACCCAACCCAATGGATTTTGCCAAAGCGTCACCCAAACGCTTGAGCCTCCCCAACGCTGCCTGGGGCGGCGGCGTGGCCGAGATCTCCGTCTACGCCGGCGCGGCGCATCCAATGGCCGCCGATGAAGAGGAGGACCAGCAGTTGGCCGCCAACCGGCACAGCTTGGTGGAGAAGATCGGCGAGCTGGTGGCCGGTGCCCACGCTCTGGGAGAAGGCCAATTCCCCTTCCCCACTGCGCTGGAGGAGACCCCCGTGCCGCCCCCCACACCTGCCATGGACCCCCCGGCCGAAGACATGCTGGTGGCCATCCGGCGCGGCGTGCGCCTGCGCAGGACCGTCACCAACGACAGGTCGGCCCCGCGGATATTGTGATGATGCCCACAGGGACACGGGGATGACGGACGACAGGGCAGGCAATGCCAGGACCCCAGGGTGCACGGGAACCCTGGCTGCAGCAGGCACAGCCCCCTTGTGTCCTCACACTCGTGATCGCTTTCTGTTCTTTCTTCTCTTCTGCTTCCCTTCCTCCCTTTTTTGATTTCTTCCATTTGTTCAGTTGTGCGCCCTTTTCTCACACACTTTACCTGTGCTCTCTCCATTCCCTTCTGGCTCTCTTCTCTCCATCCTTCTCTCTCCACTGTCTCAAAGCTCTCTGCTCTATCCATCCTGGAGCTCTCTCTCTGTCATCCCTCACCTTATTTTACTCATTCCTTCTTGCTCTCTTTCTCTCCCTCCTCTTCCTCTTTAACTTTCTCCTTCCCTTCTCCTCCTCTTTTCCATCTTTCTCATTTTCACTTTTTCTCCATTTCTTTCTTTTTCTCCTTTTTTTCTCCATTTCTTTTTCTCATTTATTCCCCCCTTTTCTCTTTCTCCTGCTTTTCTTCTCTTTCTTCCTTCCCTTCCTTCCTTCCTTTTTCTCCATTTCTTTCCCCCTCTTTCTTTCTCTTTTTTTCTCCTTTTTTCCTCTTTCTCATTTTTTTCTCAATCTCCCTTTCTCCTTTTTTCCTTTTTCCCCCCATTTCTTCCCCCATTTCCCTCTCCTTTTCCCTTTCTGCTTTCTTGTTTTCTCCCTTCCTTCTCCCCCCACCCCTTTCCCCATCTCTCCCATCTCCCATTTCCACCATTCCCTTTTCCCCCCACCCTTTACCTCCCAGCACAGGACCCCGTCCATCCCCATTGTGGCCGGGACCAAGGCAGGAGCAGCGCCAGGAGCAGGGTCCCCCCGCTGTCCCCATGTCCCCATCCCGCACACCTCATTTTGGGGCTGGGGCAGCAGGGGGAGCACAGCCCGTCCTGTCCCCCCCACTGTACATAGCTCACCTGTGTGTCGCATCGCCCGCCCCCGCCATAGGAATAACGTAGTCCTCCCCAGCCCCTTATTGTGACCAGAGATACTGATGATGACAAGTGACAAATGGTTGGGGTTGGGGGGTGGGGGTGGAAGAGGTTGGGTGTAGGGAGGGGAAGAGGTGGGGGGGGGGGGGGGGGGGGTCTCTTTCACATTTTGTACAGAGAACAAAAATCCCTCGGGGGGGAAAAAAAAAAGAGAGAAAAAAGAAATAATTGTCTTTTGACCGAAGTCACTTTTCTGGTGCTGTTGTTCATTCGTTCCTTTCTTTATGCTTTTTTATTTATTTCCCCCCCCCACCTCCCCCACCTCCCTTCCTTTCCCCCACCGTGCTCCCACCTCTGCCGCTGCTTCCCCCGGCCCTCAACCACCTTTCTTTCTTTTATCCCCCTCCCAACCTCCCTTTTTTTTGTTAATTTTTAATTATTTTTTTGGTGGTAATTCCTCCCTCCTTTCTCCCCCCCCCCCCCAATCTCGTTTCCCACCCGGCCCTTGATTTCAATAGTCACCGCTACAAGTAACGAATGCACTGTGAAGATTCCAGTATTAATAAAGGTTGTACTGTAATTAATAGCCTCACCTGTGGTGGTCTATGAGGAGTGGAGCGTCGTGGTCTCCCTATGGTTGAACTCAATGGTGTTGTTGGGCGGTTCCACCAAGAGGAACCATGGGTGGTGGGATCCCATTGCAACGTGACGCATCTCTGCTCCCTCCCCGGGGGGTGTTGACAGCGTCACCCGCACCGCCCCAATAATTGCAAGGTGATTTCCCAATGGTGTGGGGGTGGCCGCCCTACCCAACCCATTGCAGCATGGAGGGGCCGAGCGCCCGCAGCGTGCTGGTGACGGGCTGCGATGGGGGCATGGGGCTGGGGCTGCTCAAACGCTTCCTGGAGCTCCCCAACCCCCCTCAGTACCTCTTTGCAGCCTGCACTGACCCCGATGGAAAGGTGAGGACAAGGGGGGGTCCCTGAGCTGGGGTTAAAGTGCTGCTGCCCTGTGACATGGGTTTGGGTGGGGTTGGGAAAGGGAATATGCTTTGTGTGTGTACAGTGGAGCGGGTGGATATATGGGTTTGGGGGTTTTCTTGCACCTTTAGGTATAGAGAATCTTAAGTTTGGTGTCCTGGGTGGGTTCTGGTCACCCCTGTGATGGTGGTATCATCCATGGTGGCTCCGAGGATGGTGGTTCTGGAGGTGGTTCTGGTCTTTAGGGTTGGTGACTTTGGAGGTGGTGGCTTTATAAGTGGGACCTGCTGGGCACAGAGCAGCAGGGACTGACCCCCTGATATCTCCCTTGGTCTCATTGGGTTGTGTCACCCACCTGTTGTACAGGCATGACCCTCCTTTTCCTCCCTACAGGCTGTCAACGAGATGGCTTTGGGCAGCCCCAACGTCGTGATCCTGCCTCTAGGTAGGTGCAGCCAAGGGTGGTCACATGCAGAAAGTGTGACTCAGTCAAGAGCATCCCTTCCTTTGGGACCAGATGGATGAATACTCCAAAGCATCCAGCATCGGGCACAGCCCCCAGCATGTCCCCATGTCCCACACAGATGTGACGGACCCCAGCAGCATCCAGGCCGCGGTGGGCAGGGTGCAAGAGGAGCTGCATGGTGCTGGGCTCAACCTTCTGATCAACAGCGCGGGGGCCAGGCGCCACAGCACGCTGGCCACTGAGACCGCTGAGAACATGGCCCTCCTCTACGCCACCAACACCATCGGGCCCCTGCAGACCAGCCAGGTAGGGCCATGTGCAACCCCCACCCCAGAGGATGGGGACGGGATGGGGTGGTGATGTCCGTACCCCACAGGCATTCATGCCCCTGCTGAAGGAGGCTGCAGAGGCACACAGAGGGCAGGGGCTGAGCTGTGGCAGAGCGGCCATCATCAACATCTCCAGTGTCCTGGGCTCCATCGAGGTGGCAGATGCCTGGGATGAGAGGCAGGACGTGTCCTACCGCTGCAGCAAGGTATGTCCGGGGTGAGGTTTGGGGGTCACCCTCTTTGGAGTCCCACCTTTGGCCACAGTGGGGCCATCCTGTGATAGTGATGGTGGTGTCCCCTCAGGCTGCTCTCAACATGCTCACCAAGTGCCTGGCCCTGGAGTACGGTGACAGTGGGATCCTCTGCGTGTCCGTGGATCCTGGCTGCGTGGTACCGCCACCAGGAGGAGGGATGGTGAGTGATGGGGCAGATGTGGAGGCCACCACCATCTTGATTTGATAATGTCTCCTTGGGCATCCCATCCCCATTGACATTCTACCCATTGATGTCCATGGACATCCCTCCCCAGTGGGCATCTGCACCCCTGGGCAGTCTACTCACAGAAATGGATATTCTACCTGTTGGTGTCTCTTCCCACAGACATCCAACTCAAAGATATCCCTCCCCATGGACATCCTAGCCCTTTCTATCTCTCTCCATGGACAACATACCCATAGATATCCCTCTCCATATACATCCCTCCCTGTGGATATACCTCCCTAGGGACAACCTTACCCATAGAAATCCCTCCCGTGGATCTCTCTCCCCATGGACATCCATTCCCCATGGACATTCCACCCATGGACACACCTCTCCATGGAAATCCTTCCCTTAAATACTCCTCTCATGGGCAAATTTTCCCCTTGAACACCACTTCTCTATGGACATACCTCCCTGCGGACACCCTTCCCCACAGATGTTTCTCTTGTGGGTCACTCTTCCCCATGGCCACCCATCGCCAGAGACATCCCACAGGACCCTCCTGGTTCACATGGGTGCTGTGCCACAGTTCTCAGCTCTGCCACCAAACCCTCCAGTTTCTGGCATTATTTTCCCATTTCCATCAGAGCTTGCATGTCAGCAGAGGGCACCCCGGCCCCATGCTCAGCACTGCATCACAGACACAAGGGAAAGCAGTACCGTATGGCTTCCCCACCTCACATATGGCTTCCCCACCTCACGGCTGTGCCCAGCGCTGATGAGGACTGAGACCCAGTGTGTGGGGGGGACTGACGGATTATTAATTATGCACCATTAATTGAATTTTCCAATAAAAGTCAGTCAGGAGTGAGAGTCCTTTCTCATGTGCCTGAGGGCTCACCCCATATCCTTGACCTCACAGGGACCGGTGACGTTGGAAGAGAGCACCCAAGGCGTCCTGCAAGTCCTCGCCAACCTCTCCACCACCAGCAATGGCACCTTCTGGGACTGGATGGGACGGAGGCTGCCGTGGTGACCACAGCATCCATGTCCCCAGCTGCCGAGCTCAATAAAGGTTGCTGATGACCACAGATGGGCTTGTTTGATGGAGTTGGGAAGCCCTATATGATGGGGTCACTAAGCTAGCAAAGGGTTGGATCTGGAAAAGGATGTCTGTGGGGATGGATGTCCACAGGGAGGGATGTATAAGGTGAGCGGTGTCCATGGGGTAGGATGTCCATGAGTAGGATGTCCAGGGATGTCCATGGGGAGGTGTATATGGGGAGAGATATTCATGGGGTTGGTTGTCCAGCGTAAGGCATGTCCATGGAGATGGATATATATGGTGAGAAGGATGGATATGGGGATGGGTCTCCATGGAGAGAGTTATCCAGAGGAAGGGGTGTATGCTAGGATGGATAAATATGGCAAAGGATGTCCATGGGGATGAGTGTCCATAGGAAAGGATTGTATACGGGGAGGGATGGCCATAAGTAGGACTGCCACAGGGAGTGAAGTCCATGAGGAGAGATGCTACAGCTTATTCTATAGGGCAAATACAGACACGAGGGCTGGATGCAGTCACCCTCAGCTCTGAGCAGGAGCCCTGAAACCACGGCCCTCGGGCATCCCACAGCCCTCACCCACTGAGCCCAGCTGCCTTGAAATCAGCCATCCCGCCTGCCTGGCGCTGATGATGGTTTGTTTTCTGCAGCTCCCACCAGCAAACATTCTTCCCACTCCAGCATCTGTGAGGTTGCTTTATTTTCAGCAGTCCCAGCTCGGGGGCACGTGAGCATCCTCCCATAGCAAGTCAGGAGACACAGAGGCATCTCAAGAGGGTTCTCGGAGAATCGTGAGGCCAACTATTTGCCACTGGGATGCTCTGGGAAAGCTGGGGTCATGGTGAGACACAGAGATAGCCAACATCTGGTCCATGTGGAGTTATATATCCATGTTTCCTTCGGAAAGCCAAAGGGAGGGGAATCGCTCCCCAGATGATGCGGCAGGCATGACGGCTCTGCTTCTCTTTATTGCAGTTAAGATTCGAGCGCTACGACATTACTTGGTGCTTAATGGAAGCCGAGGGAGTGGGAATTAAAAAGTGGTACAAAAGAAAAGGGAGCAGGCACCGCCATCGCCCCCCAAGTGTGCCCTCCTCCTCTTCCTCCTCAATGGGTCAGCCTTAAGCGGAGTCCCACCGACCTGGGCAGAAGAGATGGGGGTCACAAGGGGAAAGGGACCACAATGAGCCCCATCCCTGCTGTCCCCCCCAGCACTCACAGTGTGCCCCGAAGAGCATCCTCAGGACCTTGAGGCAGTTGTCCAGCAGCGCTTTGGGGCGCACGGCCTTCTGCCGGCTATCGCTGCTGTGCAGCTGCTTCACCAGGTCGGCCACCACCGTGTCCACGTCGCTCTGCGGGCACAGGGGACACGTCACTGCCATGTCATCCATGGGGGTAAAGAGTTTGGGGTGCTGCATTGGTCGGGAGTTGAACCCTCATGGTGGAGGAGGATTCTAGCACTGAATAAGCAATGCCAGATGTGGGGCTCCCACCCATCAGGCCCATAGGATCACCACAGGTGGAAAAGACCTCCAAGATCATCCAACCATCCACCACCAAACCATGTACCACCACCCGGCCAGGGGAACTGCAGCACACACAGCTCCCATTCCATGCTCCCTATACATCACAGCACATATCTCCCTCCACCTGAGACACCACCTTGGCTAACAGGCTGTCATTAGGCTTCAGAGTTAACAAGGTCAGTACGAGCTCACCGTCCCTGTGTGGTATAGGGCTTAAGGGGGCAAAAAAATCTCCTTTCCTCTGCATTGGCCGGGAATCGAACCCGGGCCTCCCGCGTGGCAGGCGAGAATTCTACCACTGAACCACCAATGCCAGATGTTGTGTGCCCTGCAGTGCTCACCCATGGCTTTTGTTGCACTGCAGCCCCCGGTGTGGGGCCAGGATGGGATGGCAGCAGTGCTGGGAGCCCACAGGAGGAGACCCCATGGCCCCACCATGCAGCAGCATCCCTGCCTCCGTGGCTAAGCAGCTGCTGTCATTAGCCTACAGAGTTAACACAAAAAGCTGGGGCATCTCCATCATATGGGGCAGGGATAAAGAGGGGCAAAGAGGATGGTTCCCACGGCCCACTGCCACAGAACGAGGGGGATGCGGACCAAGAAAGAAGGGTGCAAAAGGTTTACAGCACTGCATTGGCCGGGAATCGAACCCGGGCCTCCCGCGTGGCAGGCGAGAATTCTACCACTGAACCACCAATGCCAGATGTGGAGTCCTTCCCCAGCGCCGCCCCACGGCTCCACATCTGGATCCAGCCCCACCGCAGGGCTGTGTGGGGTCAGGCCGACCCGCAGCCCCCTGCCCTCAGCCCTCTGCATCTCCTGACTTGCTATGGGAGGATGCCCACCCACCCACCCACCGTGGGGCAGCTCTACCTGCTGGTACCCGCTGTACTCTGCGCCCAGGTCATCCAAAAGCTGGCTCAGCTCCTGTGTGTACCCACGGGACGGGTGCTTCTCCGGCAGCACCTCCAGGATGTGCAGCACGGCCTGGGAGCAGACGTGGAACCACAGGTAGCGCAGAGACACCTCCGACACCTTTCCATCACGCTGTGGGAGAAGGGGGGGGGGTGGTGGTGGTGGGTGAGACCTCGGTGGCCGGAGACCCCCACATCCCCTCCCTGCCCCCCACTGTCACTGAGTGACCCCCGATGCGAGCTCACCAGGCGGGTGATGTTGGCCGTCCGCAGCACCTCCTCGTGCTGCACCCGGAGAGTGTAGTCGATGGGGAAGTTGTGCTTCTGGAGAGGTGGAGAAGAGGGTGAGCGCCACCAGCATCCCCAGGGCTGTGCCACCAGTGTCCCACCAGCTGTGCCATCAGGGTCCCACCAGCTGTATTACCAGGGTCTCCATATCTGTGCCACCAGGTTCCTACCAACTTTGTCGCCAGTGTCCCCATATCTGTGCCACCAGTGTCCCCAAATCTGTGCTACTGGTGTCCAACCAGCAGTACCTCCAGCATCCCCATATCTGTGCCACCAGGGTCTCCTTATCTGTGCCAACAGAATCCCTGTATCCACACCACCAGGGTCCCCACACCTGTGCTAATAGAGTCCCCACACCTGTGCCACCAGAGCCCCACTAACTGTGCCAACACGCTCCCACCAGCTGGGCCACCGTTGTCCCACCAGCTGTGCTAACAAGGTCCCCACATCTATGCCACCAGGGTCCTCATATTTGTGCCGTCAGTGTCCCACCAACTGTGCCATCGGGTTCCCCTAGCTGTGCCCACTGTCCCCACGGGGGGGCACCGCTTTGGGGGCTGCTCCATCGGACCACAAGAGAGTAGCTCTGATTGCACACCCAGTTCTGGGCATGGGGAGCCCGGGGACACATGGCAGGGTGTCAGGGCAGGGCACAGATCCATACCATGTACTGCAGGCGCATCTCATACCGCAGCTTGTCCTGCAGCAGTCGGGCGAGCTCACATTCCCCCAGCGCAGCCACCTCCAGCCCCAGCACGGCCAGGACACCTGCAGAGCAGCATCACCCCATGGGGACATCCCATCCCCTCTAGGGGTGTCCCCCCCCACCACCTCCCAATGATGTGTTACTCACAGAGGACAGCCGTGCAGCCCTGGTGCATGGTGACCAGCGGTGGAGCCTACATGGTGGATGGGTGCTGGTGGCTTCCTGGGTGCTTGGGATGGGCTGACAAGGGATGGTGCTCTGCGGTGGCCCCCGACGGCTGTCCCCTGCCATAGGGGGGGGTCAGGCCCCCTCCCCGGCCGCCACAGCTGGGTTGTCCTGTGGGGAGTTGGCGCGTCCTTGGGATAGCACAGGGAGTGGGACAGTCCCCTATAAAGTCCCCTGGGTGTGAGCTGGGGGGGGAAGAACCCCGGCTGCAGCCCCCGGGTCCCCAGGCAGGGGGCACACGGTGGTAGCACTACACGGTGTCCCTCACAAATGGAGGGGTGGTGTCCCCATGGTCAGACAAAGGGGGACTCACCATGTCCCCAAGCAAAAGGAGCACACAGCATCCCCATCCAAAGGGGGGGGAAGGGGGGCACATCCTCACATCGCATCCCACCCAGATGGGGCCAGGCTGTGTCCCAAGCAGTGCCCTCTGCCAGGTCCCCATGTGTCACATCCCTGGGCCATGTCCCCAAGCAGAAATCACACCGTGTTCCTATACAGTGTCCCTGTGCAGTACCCTGTGCCATGTCCCCGTGTCCTGTGTCAGGTTCCCATGCAGGGCCCATGCCTTGCCCCCACGCAGTGTCCCCATTCACACTGTCCCCACGCAGTGTCCCCATGTCGGGGCTGTGCCATGTCCCCATGCCGTCTCCCTGTGATCCCAGCGTCACACCACGCAGTGTTTGGTGCCATACCCCCCCACGGGCACAGCCCCAGCATCCCCCCACGCAGCGCACTCCACCAAGTGGCCGCCGTCCCCCCGCATCATGCCGTGCCTTTATGTCACGCGGGGGGCTGCGCCGTGTCCCCACTCGGTGTCACATTCCCAGGTGAGGGCTGTGTCCCCGTGCCATGTCCCCATGCAGGAGCTGTGCCATGTCCCCGCGTGGGGGCTACACCGTATTATCCCTAGACGTCGTGCCCACGCAATGCCCCGTCCCCACGCGCCGTCCCCACGCGGCGGCCGTTCCGTCTCCGTGCGGAATGTCCCCACGCAGCTCCCCGTCCCCACGTGGGGGCCGCGCCGTGTCTCCGCTCCGCGACCCCACGCGGGACCTCGCTCCCCCCGCCCTCCCCCCGTCTCCCGCTGCCCCACTCGCGGCGCCCCTCGGACCCACCTGGCGCTCCGCTCGGGGCCGTCTCCCCGCGGGCGGCGGCGGCGGCGGCGGGTCCGGGAGGCGGGCGGGGGGCGGGCGGGGCGGCGGCGGGGCCGGGCCGGGAGCGGGGAGCGGCGGCGGGGGCGTGTTGGGTTGGGCTGGGGGTGGGGGCACGGAGCGAGCCGCCGGGTGCCCTCTGCCCGCGGGGTGAGCGCGGAAACCAACGGTGCCGCCCAACCCACGCTCCCGGCCCGGGGATGCTCGGCCACGGCCCGGCTGGGCGGCACCGGTTGGCTCGGATGGATGGCGCGGCCCCACGTAGGATGCCCAGGTCTCCCCGTCCCGAGAGCCCGAAGGGATCCCCTCCGCCGGGTGATTGGGCGCACGCTGATCCGATCCCAGCCGCCCACCCCGGTGGCTTTAGGACAGTTTGCGCAGGGCCGCCCGGGGGGGGGAAAGGAAGGAGGGACCGAGCTCAGGTCAGCGCTCCCAGGGAAAGGCGTGGGAAGGAATGCGCGGCCGCCTGCGAGCAGCGCTGGGATTCCCCTGGCACCACGACAGGGCCACGGCGGATCCGCTGCCAAGCAGCTCCGGGCACAGCCCGCGCGTCCCCTCCCGGCACCACCAGCTGGGCTGCAGGAGGAAGGCGCCAGTCCGGGATCCAGAGGGATTTTAGCAGCAGGAGCTCGGAATCTGCCGCGGGGAGCTCGGTTGAAAGCCGTCCGAGCGCGTTCCCTGCCCGCCGCTGCTGCTGCCCCAAGGCAAAGTGCCTGCAGCCCCGCGCAGCGCTGCCCGGCACCGACAGCAGCATCCCTGGGAGCACAACAGACACAAACCACCATCCAGGAAACACTGTCTGCCTCCAGGCCCCAGGCAGGGTAAGCAGAGGCTCTGCAGGGTGCTGGGGGTGAAGGGTGCAGCCCTGCGTCAGCCCACGGCCTCCATCCTTTAAGCAGGAGGTGGAGAAGGGCACAAAGGATGGGGGCAAGGAAGTCCCCACCCGGCCTGCAGCCCCCAGGTCAGCACAGCCTTGTGGAGGAGCTGAGCCCCAGAGCCAGACTAGTTAAAAAACAGGCTTTTATTCTTCATGTGCTACTCGGTCACAGCTTGGAGACACTGCTCTTGCCAAAGTTATTATGAAACAAATCAAGTCCCAGACTCAGGCCTTGCTCTTCCCCGCCCCCAAGAGACAACATCGTACAAAACTCTTATTTACAGAGAAAACAGTCAAAAAACAGTGAATTCAAAACTCCCCTGCCGTTCAGAGGGCAACGCAGGGGACATGCAAGGCAGTGCAGCCCCCCCCATCCCCCTCCCCAGCCTGACCTCCCCCAGGCTGCTCCCAGGGCTGGTGGGACCCTGCACCTCTCTCCCCACTCACTACTGAAAGGAACCCAGATCTCCATCAGGCCAATGCTGTTTCCTTTACCAAAAAGATGCTAAGAACCCATCTGGTCCTACAGCAGCTCAGCCCAACCCGCCCGCTTGTGCTTCCTGCACGGCCAGGACTTCACCCTTGGCCTCCCTCAGCCTTAAGGGTGAAGGACACAGAGGAGCTGATCCAGGGATGGGGCCGAGGGTCAGACCACATCCTTCCTTGGGCAATTCCCAACAGAGATTCTCTCTGGCTGGATCCCAGGTTAGCACGAGCCTTCACGTAAGCGGTGGGACGCGTTGGGAGACCTGCTGTCTGATAGCGGTACTTTGACACATAAACCAAGAGGAGCAAATCGGTATTTAGAAAAAGGGAAATAAAACACACATTCCTCCTTCCAACTGTGCTTGGAAGAGCGTCCATAGGAGCCCAGCAAGAAGCTTTGCTCCTGCCAGCTGCTGCTCAGAAAGCATAGCGTGTGCGAATGTCTTCCAGCTTCTTGGACACCTCGGGTGGGGTCCGGTCCAGCTCTTCGGCCACGTTCTTTTGTTTGTTGGGCTCCATGGAGTTGAACTGCTCACACAGGTCCCCATCGATCACATTCTGAAGGAGCAAGGAGGAGAGCACTGCAGTGACACAGCACAGAGGCACTGAACCCTGCCTAAACGGGGGAAAACGGCACCAAACAGTTTGTTCCCAGGAGATTCTTAATCCCGTCCTGGAAACAAGAGCGTGCTCAGTGACCTCATCTGCTGAATAGCAGCAGTTAGCATCAAACTAATTACTGGCCAGCCTGATTAATGAAGGAGAAACCCAGAAAGCTTTGGCTCAGCTGAAGAATCACACAAGGGAAGATAGATGCGATGGGGCAGTGAGCCTCAGCTTGCAGAGGGTGCAGGCACAGCACAGGGAAGGCTGGAGGCTGCACAAGGTGAGCAAAAAGCAAGCACCTTCTTCAGTGCAACGTCAGAGATCTCAGAGCCCACAGAGCTCACCAAGCACAAGCACACCCCCTCTGCCTGGACAGAGAGCAGCAGTAGCTTCCATTACTGCCAGGCACTATTAGCAGGCTTTCCCACTGAGCAGCAACCACAACCTGCTTGTACAAAGCCTCTGAGGCTCTGCATCCCGCAGCACAGCTCGTGTGAGCAGCTGATCCCAACCACTCGGACCTACCTTCACTGGGAAGTAGTAGGAGCGGAAACTAAGATGGTCTCGCCCACAGAGAGGAGGATGCTCAGATCTTAAGTGCATTTCCACATGCTGGAAGAAGTCGTGATCCTAAGGAGGTAAGGAGAGGTAGGAGAACAGCTCGTTACCAGGCAAATCAGCCAGGCACCGCTGCCCCTAACAACAGCTGAGATTGGTGGTTGTTATCCCCTCCCCAGTTCCACGCTGCGTGCACCTGCAGCAGTAACTACAGCAACCGTGCCACCTGGGCCAGGATCAGCCCCAGGAAGTGAGGCACGCAGCAGCCAGGCAGCACAGAGGTGCAGCTCTTGATGTGCACTGATCCAGGAGGTGAAGCAGACAGAGCAGAGAACGCTATCTTTGTGGCTGGAAGCATTCAGTGCCTGAGGAACAGGGCTGACAGGCTACACACTCCTGCACAAAGCAGCCTTCATGATCTCACTGATCATTCCAAGTCCCCCCAGAGCTACTTTTCCAAAACGTGAGCAGATTTACAGCAGCAGAGCTATGGGAAAAGCTCATCAACTCCTGCACTGGTTTTGTGAAGAGTTAAAAGCTCCTTTTTCTCTCTTCTTTGCATCTGAGCCTGCCACAGGCTTTCCTGCAGCCCTGGTTTTCAGACTGCAGGGCCCTACAGCCCCCCCCCAAGGGATGCAGCAAATTAACACACTGGTTGGGGACAGAAAAGCAGCAGCTCTGCAGTGTTAAGATGGGGCTCGCTTACCTCATGGGAAGTAAAAGGAACTAAGATTCCTATTCCCCCTGATAAGGTGGTATAGACAAGAGATTCAGAGCCTCCCGGGATCAGCGTGGTCTTCTGTAATGAAAGCACTGTCTCTCCCACGTGGTAATTCATTATCACTTCAGCCTGAAAGTCAAACCACAGAAGCGAGTGTTTTCTTCAGCTCATATAAAAGCATTGGGAAGCTCGACGGAGGAGCAGCAGAATGAATTCCGCCACCTGCTAGTTCTGAGACTGCTTTCTAAAGAGGAAGAGCCTTCCACCTGTGACCAGATGGCAGAGCTCAGCACGCCGCTGAATAACCCTCTTGAGCTGGACAAACAGATGCACATAACGAGAGAAAGTAGGAAAAGAAAATGAGCATGCTGCTTCAATCAAACCTCACTCAATAGGCATCGCTTGTGCTTTCAGAAACAGAACTTGGCTCCCAATGACAGCCCATCACCCACTGCACACTTAGATGTGTAGGAGCACAACTGCTAGATGATCTCAGGGACAGCACTGCAGAGGATTTCACATGAAGGCAGCGTGTTCTTTTCCTGCAATAACCACGTGCACCCCACAAAAGGTGGGTTACCTTCTGCGATGCTCCATTAAGAAGCCCTCTGTCCCAGAGAGCTTTGTTGCCAGTGGGATCCTCGTCTACCTCGTCATTGGTGTTGGGAGGCAACCTCACCTGTGTTGAAAGAGCAGGAAGAAGTCAAAAAGCTGCAGAGCAGCTGCATGTTATCACCTCTGAAGAATCTTTTTGGCCTCTCTGGGCTCGAGAAGAATCATTTCATGCTTATTAAACCACTCATTTACCTCCCCAGTGAGGGCTTTGGTGTTAAATAACTGCATTGTCAAGACTGATGGCTCGAAAATGCAGACAGGAGCTCACATCTCTGCCTGGGGTCTGCAGGTCAGACTGGCAGGAGGTAGAGTCACACAGCACTGTTCTGAAGGTGCAGTGCCACTAATGGAACGGTGGAAGGGTATGAATTGAGGAAACCAAGGAGGACTGATCTGTATGTGTTGGTCAAACCCTGCAGGGCGTAACGTCTGCCAATGGCTGAACTCTGCACTCAAAAGCACCCGAGCACGCTTCGGAAAAAGATGAAAGTCCTGGCACAATGACCATCTATTCTTTCCTCGCCTGCTGAAAGCCAGCCAAGTGGGAAGTGTCAGCAATGACAAAGCCAGCTTTCACAAGGAAGTGTCAGAGCAAGTTAAATGCCAGTGCTGAGGGTTAGCCAGGGAAAGTAAGAGCGATAACCTGGTGAGAGCTCTCACGGGCCCCTCTGACAGTCAGGAGTTTTGTTTCAAGGCCTACTCACAGCAAGTCAAGGGACAACTCTAATGCAAGTTATGGAATGCTTCAGAAATGCAATGTTTTTTGACTTGTTTACTTCAGCTGAATTGATAAACTGCAGCCATCCACTATGACCACAGCTAGTCACCAAGCAAAAAACAAGTGAATGGTACAGGGCGTTGTCTTGAGCTACGCACTGATTCTCATTCTTTTTAGACAAATCATGGGTGTTTTAAGGAAAAATACATCATGTCCAAAACGTCCCAACTCCTTCAAGGCACACTCACCACGCAGATGTTGCCAAACTTGTCTGCTCCGGCCACGGTGTCATAATCCAGGAGAGTTGCTGTGGTGACCCAGCGGGGATAAGTGTCATCAGCAAAGATGATGAGCTGGTTCTCGTTCCTTTTGTAGCGCACCCAGATGAAACTCTCCTGAACATCTGAAACAATCACTCTGTGCCCAATGGTCTGAATCCCACAGATGTAGTTGGCAATGTGCTTTTGAGAGAGAGAAAGGGCAAAACTTGAGTGCTTCCAACAGGGAAGTGTAACCCAATGAGGTGCCACTACCCACCCTAACTCCACCCTTCACCTGAAACAATATTTACTTCTGGGAACTACCTGGCTCCCTGTTTCCCATCATTCCCTCCAATATCACCCATCATTTATGGTATACCACAGCCCCAGGTTAAACAGATGGACAATAAAGGGCCCTTGCAACATAACATCCAGTGCACAGCGTTCACAGCCTGTTAACACCAACATCCACAACACAAGTGCTTCTGGCAAATCAGATGTCAGCAGCACTGACTGCTTCAGTCTCTCCTCGCCACTTTTATCACAAAGGACCCAAGAATCACAGCATCACAGGATGGCTCAGGTTAGAAGGGACCTTAACGATCACCTTGCTCCAACACCCTGCTGTGGGCAGGGTTGCCCAACATCAGGTACTACATCAGATAAGCTTTAATTTCTCATGTAAGCACGTTTCTCATTTTAAGCAAAAAAAACCCAACAAAAACAAAGAAACAACTGAAAAAGTCATTCTACTGCAAGTTCCCAGTCTGCCCATGAGCTTGCTGGAGTTCTGCTCTGCAGTACTGAGTAAATGGCACGGGCTCTGCAACCTGCGTGAGAAGGAGGAGCGGGCAATTAGGAGTCAGAAAACCATGCTCTAATACTTCTTAAAGTATCACAGCTGCTGATCAAGAAGAAAATGTAGTTTTGGGGTTTTTAAGTAAGTCCAATAAAGACTTTAAGAGAAAAATCCCATTTTCAGGACTCCAACCATCTTAAGAGGTGCTCATTTGCGTCATCCAGCTTCTGTCCCCAGCCTGCTGACCACTTAACTTAAGAAAACATTTCCAGCAGTTGTTATTGTATATCTGGATGAGACCTCCCACATCTGCAGCAGATGGCCACTGCATGGCCAGTTTCAGGCTTTTCCAACTCCTGCCCATGTCCACTTAGGGCCTGCACTGAGCTGGTGCAGAAAGGAAAATGCAACACTACAATTTGAAGGGTGAGAGGAAATCAGCAGTCCAGCCAGAGCTGCTAATACTGCTGTGTGTGGACACAGGCGGTACGCTCCTGCAAGACACAGGTGCAGCACTAAAGCCCAAGTGCACCCATCTGGGTTGGAGCAGCAGCTAAACCCTTGCTTCACTCATGCTGCATGGCACCACTCACTCCAAGTTAGCAGCAATGGTAAGGAACAGAAGTCAGTACCTTGTTCTCACACTTCCGAAGCAGCTTCTTCTTGCCCAAGTCATACACACGCAGGAGCTTTCCAACTCCAATTAGGACTCTACCTTGGAAAGGGGCGATGGCTGCAGGAACCTCCTCCACGGGGGTCTAGAGAGAATTGGAAGACTGTGAGACACCATTAACAGAGCTAATCTCACACCAAGCTTCACAAAAGATTCAAGCTAATGGCTTGCCTGAAGCTGGTTGGCCTGTGCCAAAGCTGTCCATGGCTAATCATGATCCTTTTCTACAGATGGGGCAAAAGGTCATTCCTCTGTAGGCCTTTCAACACCAGCACAAACCACACGTGGTTCTAACGGAGCTCTGAGAAGTACAGTGTGCTTCTGGCAGCGCACCTCAATGGAAGTGTCAGACAGCCGCACGAACACTGCCTGGGGCAGGCAGCAAAGGAAAACAGAGGCCTTGCTGCCTCTGTTCTTTGTTTCACTTTATCCCCTATAGGAAGATTTTATACTTTGCCTAAATCCATTCAGATGCCTTTCAAAACAGCCACGTCTCTAGCTCATCTGCCACAGAAGCTCTGAAGCTGTCAGTGAATCAACTTCAGTGCGCCTCAGTTCCAGTAACTCAGGGCTGAAAAGTCTCCCACCAGTACTACATAATCAGTCCAAAAGGATCAGCTTCAGCAGAGAAAGTGAATGGGCAGAGCTTGGAGTGATCCCAGGTTGGCTGTGCTGGTTAAGAGAAGTTACTTCACTCAGTCAGCTGTCACCTCCAATGTGGGAGTTGACTGGCAGTAGAAAGGGCCCTAGGCCAGGACAGAACCCACTCACTGCACCAGCACTGTAGGAAGTGAAGGAAACCACAACATTCCTTTCCATGTGCTCATCTGTTCATACCTCGACCATGCTGGAAACACATGGGAAGAAGAACAGAATTTTGTTTAAACACAGTTCTGCTGAAACCTTTGATAAAGCTCCAGGGACCTCCAGACCAAGTTGGTCACAGGCCACCAATGCTTCCTACACAAAGCAGAATCAGAGGAAAGACGACAGCTTCATGTGGCCAACACAGGACTGAGCCTCAGCACCAGGGCTCAAGCGATCCAAACTACTTTGCGAACTACTGCTCAGAGCAGCTCTCCTAACTTGTATTCCAAAGTGAAAACAGAGCTTTTTCTTTCCCCTCCTTAATGAAGTTGTGAAAAACACTGCTCCTTTCCCATTTACCAGTTAGACAGACAAGATACAGCTACTACAAAGAACTGTGACTCTTGGGAAATCTGTTCAATTCTCAGCTGAAGATGGTCCAGGTTATTTTGGGGAAGTCAGCTTATTTTCTTTCATACTGTTTCCTGTGTTTAACATGTGCACGATCATCTTGCTGAGGACTGAGTACCGCAATGTTACCATAGCATGCAAGATGAACTAACAGTTATTCCAACTCAGCCATCCCAAAAGGCCTTTCCCCGCCCCCTCCCCCCTCACCTTGTGCAGAAACTCCAGCTTCTCACCACCATTCACCAGCTTGTAGGTGTAGACAAAGCCCCCAGCAACAGAGCGCGGGTTCAGAATCAAATCTTTGGCAACTCCCACCAGCACATACCAGTCCTCACCAGTGTTGGAGAAGCGGCACACGGCCACGCTGGGGATGAGAAGACACAGCAGGAGACCAGCGTGACCATGACAGAAACCAGTTCAGCACACAGACCATTCCCTGGCAGCACAGCTTGCACCTACACAGGCACAGATTTAGAAGCCCAGCCTTCCAGCACTGAAATGACTTTCAGAAATCATTTTTCCTCCCTGCAGTAATGTTTAAAGCAGGTACCTTCATTCTTCCACACTCCACAAGTAAGATGTGCTCCAGCTGTCACATATGTCTAAAACATTACTTCTTTGCTCTGCTAAGCAGAGTCCAACAAGTCAATGTGCAAAGCTCCACTCAAAGCTGTTTTTCAAAGACTGTTCCTATCTGGACTGTCCATCTAACTTTCCCCATCTCCCACTGTTATTTCCTGACTGGTGTCTAGCTCTGCCACGTTGGGAATCCTGGACAAAACAGGAAAGATTCAACCTTTTGGGCTACAGTGAGTGGCCTAACTCCACCCCACTTGTTATTCTTCAGTTATTGCGCTGGCCTTCCCCCACGGCTCCTCTAACACTTCCTTTCTACTAAGCCTATGCTCAGTTTATCCAGAAGGGAAAGTGAGAGAGAGCAAAACATTGTCATGTTCCCAGATCTCTTATCTCTCACTCATATCCCAGCGTTGCCTTCTAAGCAGAAACATTTGGAGAGATACACCAAATTTTAAGAGTCACATGCAAACAGATCAGGACAGGATGGGAAGGAAAGGCAAGACAAAAGCTTGAAGCCACGTGGCATTCAGTTCTGGGATTTAACCTGGCCTCCTAATAACACGATGCATCTGGATTTCAACCCTCAGTAACAGTCAAAGAAAACAAGAAGATTAAAGAAAAACCACCACCACGAACCTCAGACTCATCAACAGCAGAGTTTTTTTGCTGTGTCTGGCACTACTTCTTACCTGAAGGCAGCTTCATTCTGCTCTAGCTGGACCAGATCTAATGTATTTCCCTGGATGGGGTTCATCACCCTGATAACAGAGGCCCACTGCCCATTCCCTGCCTTTGGAGCACCGAAGATGGATTCAGGGAGATTCTCGTTCAGAAAGGCTGCAGCCATCTCCGCAGCCAGCTCCCTCTCATCTTCGCCTGCAGCCTCCACCATTTCCTACGGCACATTAAAGGACTGGAGTGAAAAAACAGCTCAGAGCATTTCCTTTCCAGCAGTGCCAACGCTCTGCTCTAAGTACAGGTATTCCAGAGCATGGCTTGTGAAGACATAAAAACCAGAAAGCTTTCATCTGCCCTGAGCTTATTCCCCCAGTAAATCTCTGTAGCTCAGAGCACTGCACTGTCAGCTCTTCTCTGCCCAAGAGGCAGTTGTCTGGAGAGCTATTTCTCCAAAGCAAGAACTGTGGAAACAGCATTGAGCAAACTGAAGATAATAACCCACTGAAATCCAAACATCCTCAAACAGTCAGAGAAAACCCAGAGGATGGTGTTACGCAAGCAGGACCAATCCCTGATAGGCAAGATTTTAAAGCCTGCTGTAACAACACCCAAAGAAAAGAACATCAGAAGTATTGCATTCTTCTGAAATTCATGTGTTGAGGCAGATTTCCATCCATTTCAGTTCCTGCATTTGGAGCACTAAAGCTGTCAGGCAATGGCAGCTGGGAACTAGTGAGCAAGTTACAATTTCCAGCAATTTAAGTCACCCCTGGAGAACAGATCTGCGTACCTATCCCCCATCCCAATTACCTCAGCCATTTGTTGCTTCCTCTGCGCTTTGGTGGCCTCAGTGTAAGCATTGTGGTCGGTCTCAATGATAATCAGGTTGTTGCTCTCAGGGTGAATGACGAATTTTCGAGGTGTGTACTGCAATGGGAAGGCAACCTGGTTGAAGACTGCCCCCAGCTTCTCCAGTGCCAAAATCCTGGGGGACAAAGTTGGTACAAACATTCAGCATAGTCCAGAAGCAACCACGCGGAAGAAAAAGGACAGAGTTAAGCTTTATTTCTGTGAAACTGGCTAGCACTGAAACCAGCAGTGCTGCCTTTCTCAGGCCAGGCAGCCACTAACAAATTGCTCCACGGAGAAGGGCAAGACTCAGGGCTTCAGTGAGTCTGTGCCAGTGTGCTCTGCAGCAGGGGGTTCTTGACTCCAGGGCCTTCACTGTCCCATGGTGCACTCTGAACAATGGTCCCTTTTGGACACACTTGTGATGCCGAAGCAAGTATACCCCAAAATGAACAACGTGCACGTTAGGTGAACACGTCACCTGAACCTAAATGTGACAGAAACTTTGTCTGATATGTTATCAAGCACTCCTCAGAGACACTTCAGTTACAACAGCATGAAAAATGCCAGTGCTTGACTGGCCAGTATTCTGTGCCTGCCAGCTGACATGCCAGCTCTTCTGGCATTTTCTGACTAAAACCCACAAGTTTCTCTAGGAAGAATGACTCCTTTAAAAGCAATGAATGCTGAAATACTTCAGTGAGGACAGATATGAAAAAGCGCCTGTTCAAATGCATAAAGCAAAGTTCTTGCATTTGTGTTCCCTCATTATTTTCATTTATCCTTTCCTGTGTCTATTTAAGCTGTAATTTAAAAAACACAACAAATAAATCCCTGTCATGCCTCTAATTTCTTAGATCACGTGCCCTGTTTTCTGCGAAGTAGCCATTCACATCACAGACTTTCCTAATACACCACATGTTTACAGTGTTTAACAACTTCCCTCCCTAAGGATAAGATAACTTAAGGGTTAATTGGAGTACATTTGTTATTTTAACAGGCTACAAAATGCAAATCACAGAAGTGCACCACACCATTTCTTTGTGACAGCCACAATGCAACAACAAAAACCCACCACTCTCAATTCTTAGATAAGTCACTTTACCTCTTTCTTACTGAATGTCTCACCCTCTCCCCTGCCTGGTAACCTGGCCCAGCAGTGCTGGTGCTCCCCATCACTCCTTACCTCAGAGTGTTTGTGGAGATGGCAACAATGCCCTCAGGGCACTGCTCAGATGCAAAACCAGACGCAAACTCCAGAGTCTCATAAGACAGGGGAGTCAGGTGGAAACGTGACTGATAGGAGTAACTGAGCCAGGAACGGCTTGACATGGCCAGCACCTGGGAAAGACACAGCACAGCAAGGTTAGCATGTCTGGGGGCGGGGGCAAGTTCACTCTGTGCAATGGATGAATGGATGCACATGAACAAACAGTGCAGCAACTGGATTCCTTTCCTGCTACAAAAAGGAAATTCTTGAGGCTGGACTCGATCCAGCTCAGAGCACACCTTCAAGAAATACTGCCTGCTTTCAAGGGAAAATTCCATTTGGAAATGGTGCACAAAGAGGAACTTTAAAGCACTACCAAGACAATGGACACAAACTGAGGTACAGTAAGAACTATTTTATCTGGAAAAGCCCACATAGCAACCTATAAAGGGAGCAGGTTTTATAAAACAAAGGTTTACTGCTTCATTGCAATCTAAGGGCCGTAGCACTCTGCTGTAGAGCTTAAGGAAAATTTATATCAAACGTATCAATAGCCTATTTTCAACCAATTAAGTGAAACAAAGCAGACTGACTTCCAATGCTTCAGGTTCACACATTTGTCTAACTTAACTTCAGTGCAACTTTATTTTCTGCTGGCAAAAGCTGGAATGATACTGAAACCCTCCCAAGGCTACTCCAAGCCAAACATCGACTGGCCACAAGCAATGTTTTTTTTCTCCCCACACTGTCAGACAAGGAATTAAGGCTGATCTCAGTGCAGAAAAGCACTCAGCTGTTCCACAGGCATATATTCTCCTAGTGCTGCAAAGCATCTCATCTCCAACTTAGAGCTGGCAGGCTGGCAGTAACAAGTCAGAGATTCATTCAGCTTACCAAACATTAAAGCAGAGCTCAGACTGCCAGCTCCAGCCCCCTGTGCTGTCAACATTTCTCAACCCTGAAGGTGTTATCCAAAGATGAGTCAAGCAGGGGGTGGCTGATCTCCCCAGTGTCACATCAGAACAGCTAATAAATGGCACTTCCGATGAAACATGTTCTCCCCTCTATGCCAAATCCTACAAATATTTTCCTTGAACCATGCAAGATAACTCTGTTGACCCTGGCTAGAAAAGAGATGGCCATGAACTGCATCAAGTGGTCAAGAAGTACAGGGCTCCTTCAGTCTGTTAATTGTAGCAGCCAAGGTGAGTTTCTTCACTGTCTCTGTGCAAAAGAATCTGCGCAGAGCTTTTTCAGATAAACTGAAAATACAGTCTCCAGGACAGATGACTCCAGGTCAGAGGAGACAGGGCAGCACTGCACATTACTTCCTCAGAAGTACGGGGAATACCAACAAGAACGGGGCTGTTTGTGAAACAGCAGGCTGCGAGGCAGGCGGCTCCATAATTAAGTCATTCTCTTTCCCACCCTTACCCAGAGCTGCACTGTGAGGACACTTCCCCACCCTGCCCGACAATACAGAAAAGCAGGATGCTGCACCTGGGGACTGGATCCATACCCCTCCGACAGCTGGCCTCACTCACCGCTTCTTGGCCTTGCATTCGAACTCGGAAGAGCTTCACAGGCCGTGAGCCCAGGTACCTGGTCCTGGTGTCAGAAAGATCACCCGTAACCGGATCCAGGACAGTTCGCAGCAGCACACCATTCTTGACATCAGTAAATCAGAAAGTTGGATCACAATTACGGATAAGAAATAACTAAACACAGCTTACACGCTACTCAAAACAGAAGAGACAGTTTCTGAAAAATGACGCTTTTGTTTGCCTGGCTTCTGATATGATTCCCTCCTACAATTACTTTCTATCTAAATAGGCTCTTAATATTACAAACCATAGCTCCTGTGCACTCCCCAGGGGGCAGAGAGGAATTAGTTTTAAAAATACAAGATAAAATAAAGGGAAACTGGCAAGTTGGGCACATCACAAAAGCCACAGAAATAACTCCAGGACTGACTCCATTTCCTAATCCCTCTTGTTACAAAGCATCTATCCAAAGAAAAAAAACCAACCCAACCATGCTGCTTAAGTGTGTATTCTGACATGAAACTTGAGACCGTTCCCATTATTTTTACCACATGTTGAATTGTCAAAACAACATTTTTGGTTAAGGATCACAGAGTCTGCACTGTACGCAATACAAACCATGCAGCAACAGATTTATTAGAGCAGAGCCTGCGGTTGAGGGCAATCACTCCTTTGATTCTCTGCCCTACAGGCAGTTCATTTCACCCAAAAATGTTTAGAATTTGTCTTCCTTCTGGAAGAGGAAAACACTACCTTGTCCTACGTGATGTCTGAGAGAATATGCTGTCTTTTGACTAGTGTTCAGCCTAGGAACGTACAGTGAAACTTGCAGTTCTGCTAAGTCATAAGGTGAATTCCCCAGTTACAGTTGTTAAGCATGTTGTAACACGGAGGGAACAATCAGGCTTAGTGCTGCACTGTATGATGGCACAGCTACCCGAGCAATCTGCCTTTCCAACAAAAGCTCACCAATGCACGCCTGCCAGAGCTAAGCAGACACCTCTCACCTGCAGTCCAATGTTCAGGTAGAGAAAGCCAATGGAGCCTCTCTCCCCCAGCTCATCCTGTTTCTCGGTGCCACCCATCTCCACGATACACAGTGACTCAGGCTGTGCAGGAAGGGCCTGCATACTCAGTGGCTGCAAGCAGTCCTGTGAGAGACAGAAGTATTCCTTACAGAAAGAAGGGTAAAAAAAAGTCACAATAGATGCTGGCTGCATGGATTTTGGCAAGGAAGGGATGGTAACAACCCTGGATCTGTGGAAAACAAGCTGGATCCTTTCAAACTGTCCTGGAATCGTTTGTTCAGGTTTCTCCATGCTAAATAACTGCAAAGTCTGCAATACTTCAGTCATCCATTGAACACTGATATGATGCAGACAGAGAAATGATAAGGCTGTTTTGCTGCTAACTTGCTTGGGTTCACTTTTACTAAAGGTAGAAACAGTGAGATAAGGGGAAAAAACCAAAAAGCGGAAAATGCTTTTATATCTTATCATCTAAACTCCCAGACATGAGTAAGACTAGATAAAACTAGAGAATCTGTTTCTGGATAGGATCAAGGGCCACAGTTCCTCTCAGCTCTGCAGAGGAGAAAAGTCATACAAGCTATTCCTTCCCGGTCACCCGCTTGAACACAGAAAGACAGCACACAAAGCTCAGCTCTGGAGCACTCTTCTGAACATTCCAAGTCAGAAGAAGAGGCAAAACCAGAATGGCTACTCACCGAAGGGTCAAGGGAAATAATCCTGACAGTGTTGTCCACCAGCCCAACAGCAAGGAAGCGGGAGCGCTGCTCCCCAGGTGGAACATTGGCCAAACTCATGCAAACTACATCGGCTGACATCTCCTTTCTTTCAGTGTACTCATTCAGCTGTCCTGACTGAGATAGAAAAACACAAGAGACTCATTAATTAGGTAACTGAGCACACCAGCACCAAAATGTCTCTCTGAACATCTTTTGTATATTAATTTTTAAGATAGTATTTTGGATTTTATTTATAGCTACAGTTCAAATAATAACAATAGTAGCAGGGAAGTTTATGACTTCCAGCCTCAGTTACGAACATCAGAGGCTGTAATTAGCCATTAAGTCATCTAATGCAGACACAGTCCAGATTTGATTGACTCATTCCAGAAGGACTCTTCACAACAAAATCCTTTCCTGCAGGTTTGATGGAGGATCAGTATCTGCCAGGCCCCATAATCTGCACTGTTCTTCTAAACTCTTTCACAACACTAATGCACGTACCGGGTCCATCTCAAAATAAACCAGCTCTCCTCCAGTCAGTGCTATCACTACTTGTCTCTGGTTCACAGCACATTTCACAATGGTTTTCTTCCCTGGTGTTTTCCATTCGTTTACCCTCTTATCTGCTCGGATGTGCCGGATGCCATCAGGGTACACCTGCAGGAAAAAAGGTCACATTCATTCCTGTATTTACCATCCCTTCCCAACTTCCACTTCAGTTCTGATTCTGATACAAAAGCCAAAAGAGAGCATCACTTCTGGCAGCACCGACCTATTAGCAATGCAATAGAATGACTAGGACAAAGCCACTTGCCAGCTGGAAGCGTTTTGTCTTTGAACTACAGTGAAGAACTACTGAGCACATTCTGAGGGAGCTCAGAGCATTTTCAGCTGGTCCAGTTTAACTAACAGGATAGAAAAGGGCGAGACCGAGTGTCTTTCTCTTCCAATCCACACCTTTTGACACGACGTGTGATGTACTACTGTAGAAACCACAGCTGTGCAGCAAGCAGCCACTGGCAAATGTATGTGGACACGTCAGAAGCAGCTTTCCATTACCTGTACCAAGGCATCATCCCCCAGAAGAGAGCAGGACAAGGTGGGTGTAGTACCCAGGAATCCAGAATCAGTCACTTCTTCTACAGTCTCTCCGATAGACAGCACCAGTGTGGCATTTACGAAGGACACGATGATATAGGCATCAAACTCATCTGGCCAAGGGAGAAAAGGGGAAAAAATAAATAAGTAAATAAAAAAGGCTGATGATTAAAGAAATGCAAGGCCTCCCGCTGAAATTAACAGCCTGATGAATGTCTAGCAGCTGCTCTTCAGCAGAATTCCTGTGATAATTACATCTGCTGGCAATATTGTGCAAGTTCGTCCTAGGACACCCTGTGCAAAAGTCATCCAGTGCTCAACACCAAACAACGCAAGACTGAGCTGGGGGAATCGAACGATGATACAGAGTCAATTCATGATCTGGAATCTGGCAAGCAACCTCCTGCCTACTCTCCCTTTCTCTCAAGGACAGCACAGGGTCTAAAAGCCTTTAAGACACTTGCCCCACCTCACACGAGGAAACGAATCCAGATTTAACAGCCAGCGAAGTCGAATGAAACACTCGACTCTAGTAAAGCAAAACACATGGAATCTATTTGCAGAAACTGCAGCATGGATTCTATGAACAGGACTTTGCAAGACCACATCTCTTGTTTGTATCCACATAAGAAAAGGCTGAAGACAGCTGGAGCAGAGGAGCTCAGGGTTAGCCTGCTCTACCCTCATCCAGAAGTTCAACTAGCTTTCATTCACACAGCATCCATATGGATTCCCAGGATGAGAAGCAATTACATTTAAGATAGAGGAAGTGATGACCTTCACTTCTCACTGGAATACATGGCAGCGTTGGAGCTACTATCTCCAGTGCTGGGTTCTCTCAAAGGAGACAGCTTGGGAGAGTCCAGTAGCTTGGATGTGGAAGAGCTCTGCTATTAAAAATAGATATAATTGCTCACATGGAAGTAAGGAAATTGTGGGAAACGAGAGTAGGACAGGGTAAAGGGTAAAGGAAATGCTCTGGTCCACTACTGTAATTTGCATTCTACCAAAAATGAGAGGCATTAAAGAGAGTAGAGCCTCATTAAAACAGAATGAAAGTAACAGGAACAATGAAGTCTGCTGGGAAACGCAGCCAGGAGTCTCAACAGAGAAATAGAATTGTCTCAAAGCAGCTACTTCACTTCTGATGCTGTTGCCATGCAAGTGCTATTTCTTCTAAAGGAGAAATTACCCACTTCAACCCAAATCAGAGCTCAAACTTATGCACCACAACACTAGAGAATAAGCAAAGGTGAGGCTACGAGAGAGTTGCCCAGGTCTGGCCCTTCAGCAGCATCACCGTGATTAGCCCACAGGCAGGGGAGACAAGGAGAAATGGTAAACGAACCTCCAAGTACATAAAGCAAACAGGGAGCTCTCGCTGGGATGAATATAGAATGCCAGCAACTAACACATATCACCTTATAACAATCAGTCCAGTTAGGTTAACTGAAACAAGCGCTCCAGGAATAGATTGTTTTCTTACCCATCCTGCTTAGAGGAAGGTGTTGCCAAATCTGCTGTGTCATATTTATAACAGAGCTCTTACATACAGCTGAAAATATGCAAGTAAAAAAACCATCATTTGTCTCTCCAACATCTGGCCTACAGGCCACAGCTCTGGTCAAACTGAGGAGTTTTGTGTAGTTAAAGCAATTCCAGTACTGCCCTGTGGCATGAACTCCATCACTACCCTATTAAGCAATCACAACCCAAAAAATACAAGCATCAACAGGAGCAGGTCTGTGTCAGGAAATCAGGGAGACCTGAACCTGTACACAGAAACTGGTTAGTAAGGCCAACTATTTAAACACTTGGCTTAACAGAAGAATTCCTCTAACATTAACAGCAGGTGGTAAGAGTTCAGTAAGATGCACGCTGCTACACAGCTTTTTTCTCCACACTAAATAAGACCTTCTCTTAAACCTAGCATGCATTTTTTCAACACCAGAAGTCTACAAGAATTCCTTGACTGCTTTAACTAGATTCTAGCAGTTCACTGACCTTTAATTCATAAATATCTCGTAGACAGGATGTGCTAAAAATTCCATTTCAAAGTCCATCATCACTTTCCCAACTCCTTGAGAGCGGTTCCTTTTTTCCCTGGAGGCTGTCATTCCCATGATAAACCACCATGTCCCAGTTGGAGGCTCAACCATGTGATTTGGAGCAGGACAAAGAGCTCCCATTTGAAAGCGAAACAGATTCCCTTAGTCCTACTCCAAACGAAACTCATTCTTACCTCTTAAGACTTCTAGCTCTTTCTTTTCACTGGTTTGGTTACATTAGAGCATGTCTTTAATTCTGTGTCAGTAATAGTGACAAGTGCATTTTTGCTCGAAGTCCAGTAGTGTTGCTTAATGCCTCTCTGCTGGAGCTTTTGAAATAAAGGGTTTGATTTACCAGAATGAAGTCAGTGAATAAGACGCATTCATCCAGATACAAACAATGCAATTTTGCTTTAGAAAAACTGCCGAGTTGAAATTAAGAAGACTAAATCCCCGGGGCACACTCAGTATTCTCGTCAGAAAGAGAACCATCTATTTTAATATGAAAAGATATCTACTTAGCTCTCTGCAATCCCAAGCACAACATCAGGCTGCCCAGAGTTCTGAACAGATAACGCATTATTTTGCGTGCAGACACAGACTTCAAGGATGTTCATTACTGTTCTAATTGCTCCAGTTAGCTCCCTTTCAGCAAGCAACAGAGTCATTTTAATGACTCTGAAGAACCACAGCTGGACTCATTCTCCTGTGCCTTCATTACAAGTTTTCTGCAGCTTCGTGCACACGTCAGGATCAGTTATATAAACATCACATTTCAGCCCACGAACGTTACACTACCATCCTTTTTGCTACTTGTCATGAATTCAGTTTGAGTCGGTCCAAGAAAATTACACTGTGAGAAGCCAGTCCACACCCAAGAAACAGGTTTCTCATGCTCTGCAGCACATGAATTTGCACTGATGCAAATACAGCCTCCACTAGTTAAGACAGGTTCAGGGGACAAATAGATGAGCAGTGACAAAGTTCAGGATTATTCTCACTCCAAAGACATTGATGGCATGACAGCACATCTCCCTAGGCTTCTGTTTACTACTGCATGGAGACTCTGCAGCTGTGACTCACTGCACATCATTTCTTGTGTGAGAAGTGACTACAGACTGCTGGGACTCAGCTGACATCCCTCTCTGCTGCAAAGCACACAGCCCTCTAGCATGCAGTCCTCCATATCCAACTGCAAAAGAAAGACCTGGCCCAAATTCCACATGCTCCTCTGTTTCTTGGGCAGCCATACACCAGCAACCATGCCAGCAATACCTGCAGGTACTTCAGGCACACTTATGAGGCGATAAAACCCAATTACGTGGCTGGGAGCCAATCCTCAGTCCAGAAGGGGAGCTGAAAGTACCCTTGAAATGTGCACCCCTGACTTCAGCGAGAACTGAGCATTCTGTAGAGATACAGAGCCAATTATTTTGCACTTTGGAGATCCTGAAATGGAATGGAAGTTGCTTTGTACTCCTTAGCTCCTGAAGTACAAACACAACCACTTCCAACTACAGGACAGCTTCCAGAATTCATTTACTGAGAAGCTTAGCATAGAATTAGCCCCGTGATTTTGGGATTCTCTGTGGTTAACCTGTGGGACAGCTCAGTAACCCCTAGCAGTATGTACACACCTGTGGTGATCAGCACCTCCACCACCAGCCACCTGCGGAAGAAAAAAAGAGGCTTGGTATTGGTAGTGTGTATCACTACGTACCAGCCAGGGTTAGTATTTGCTCTGAAGGCTGCAAGCTTGTGTGTGTCTTACAGAGGCCTCACAGCATGAGCACACTGTGGCATTGAGAGAGAGCCAGGCAACTCGATGCTGAGAACTGAACATTCCAAAGAATAGCACTTGTGCAGTTTCAGAGTTAGATAGTCGTCTGAAGGCATCCTGCAGTCTTTCTAATTACAAAACACTGGCTGTGAATTCAAAGAGCTGTAACCTGGTGATTGGCCTTAAGGATGTTTATATACACAAAGTACTAGGGGTCACAACAGCAACAGACTCCAGTCCTTCTGAAATCACTGAGATCCTTGTGCCGAAACTCTAAGGATCTGGTGGAGGAAAAAAGAGGAGGTAGTGAGGTTAGCAATGGTCCTCCATCTCCTGAGAGTCAGTCATCCTCTGCAACTCCAACAGAAGAGGTCTTAGAATTCTAAAATGTTGTTAGAAGGCTCAATTTTTTAAAGGAAAAGAAAGTTACCTACTTCTTTACCAGGACTGGAGCATGGATTTGCCTCTAACAAAGTGGAATGCTTCTTCTAAAGAAAAACACATGGTTTGGATAGGAACTGTGGAAATATTTTCCTTCTGCTCCTTTTTAGTTCTGGGGAATATGCGGGAACTTCCCGCTCAGAGTTCTTTCCACGCTGCTCAAGCAGTACTTGAGTCTCAGAGCATCAGTACAGAAATCAAAGGCAGGTCTCAAATGACAAAGGTAAATCCTACAGCACTGTTTGAAATCTCCACAGGGCTACAGGTTCCCTGGAAGACACGCTACTCTAAGACTGCTTAAAAATAAGAAACCATACCAACACAGAAGGCTGAGCTCTCCACTATAACAATCCGGCATTTCTATACCCGATGCATAAAACTACAGCAAGTCTTTGCAAGATCTGCACTGCCTCAGAAGTAATTATGGAGACTTATCTATGGAGATTTATCAGTACTTAGATAGTTTTGTATCAGGCTTTTTAGATGTTTCTGAGGACTTGTTCTCACCTCCAGCAGAAAGGCAGGACAAGGGAGTCCATTTCCTCTCATCTTTCACAAAGCAAACTCATTATCTGAGATCAGGAAAAAAAAACAAAAAAACCCTACAACCCCTTTTGCAAATTTCAATAACATCCTGGAGGGAGCAGCACCCAAACCCTGCCGGGTTTTTTCAACAGGCAGTGTGTCCCACTCCAAACAGAATGTTTTCTTTAAAGATATGCACGGAGGGAAGCAATAAAACAGATACTGCTGCTGATTTATCTGGGGTTTTTTTCCATAATTTCTGTCCCACTCGCTCACAAAGAGTTGATTATTGCAGTTGTCAACACATATGAAGAATAGCAAGTATGCTCCAATAAAAAGCATAATCACTGCCTATGAATGTCAGAGCAAAACCTTACGGGAACTGGGAAATGAGAAGTTCAGCAGCTTCGGTCTGTAAATGCACAGCTGATGCGGCACACTGTGCGATGGATGCAGCTGTGAGCAGTTTCTTTGTCAAACGGAAGCATGACAATTCTAGGGGACCAGAGGGTGGCTTCAAAGTACAAACAGGTGGCTGCAGAACACCCAGTTCCTTGAGCTTAAGGAAAATACTGCATACCTTCAACGTGTCTCCTCACAGTCCATACAGCATTGGGGTTACCGGGCAGCTCTGAGACGGCCATTTCAGATACCTAAGAAAAAACAGGAACCAGGTTCTTTTGACAACAGATGTTCAGGCTTGCTTCAGTCCTACTGTAATGAACAATCAGCAGTTTTTAAGCTTTCCCACAACTGGACAGGAAAGCTAGCAAATTCCCTATTCTGATGCTCTCCCCCCAGTACCAGATGTGCAAGGGGATAGAATATATTCAGCAGTGAGATTGCAACATTATAGCTCCAGAGGAACAGCTTTAAAGCAAAGTCATCCACCCCCAGCAAACAGATAGCAGCAGCAGCTGGCAAAGACACTGGGAGAGTTCCAGTTCAATACATTCAAGCATTAGAGACAAAATGCAGGTGGTTTAGAGCCAATAAAACAGAAAGCCTTTGAGCTTGTAAAAGTAAACAGCACAGTCTTTCTGTTTCCAAGGCACAAACCTACAAAGTTACTCTCCCTCCAGACTATAGCAAAAAGAACAATCCCTTCATTAGAGCACCCTTATTGCTTGGACTGTCTCTCACATTCCTTACCCCTCAAGCTGTTTTTCTAATGTGCTGGAAGGTTTACCTCAAGTCCATGTCTTAGAACCCTCAGAGATGACCGTGGCCCCCGACCACAGGCTACATACAGCTGGGGTGTGTCCTCATTGGCCAGATCTGCTATCTGTGTGGAAGGAGATAAAATAAAACTGAGCCACAGGAAGTGAACAGATCAGTAACAGTCTTAAGCAGGTGGCTGAGAATTCAGCAGAACAGCTTTTCTATTAGCATTCAGTACAGTGCAGTCTTTCTGGAAACATAGGATAACACATCTTTGCTGACTCTGCAGGTAAGCACGGAAAAACAGTCATGCATCTATAATCATTTCCTCTAAGCGAGAGGGCCCTACAAACAGAAGGGAGCTTGCTGATAGCAACCTACCTGACAGCACAGAATAGGAGACAAACTGTCCAATTCATCCACCAGCACCAGGTTTTTGAGAGGTCGTGGCTGAAAGAAGAATGTGTCTCCTTCCTCAAGAGGCATGGCAGATGAGAACTCTGGTTCCTCATCATCATCACCCAAGTGGGCTATCTGGTACAGATAACTTGAGACAGAAAGTGAAAAAATCAGCCATGTTCAGTGTGGAGTGCACGCAGTCTTCTCTAATACAGCTTAGCCAAATATTCAGCAAAATTTAGGGAAATCCTTCTCTGTATTATATAACTATTAAAATTTAGCCCTAGGGTATATTTTCATCATGAAAAGGAAGTGTTATAAGGGAATCAGATGCTCAATAAATAAAATAAATAACGAAAATCAAGGTCTCATTTGTAGCTGTCATTGGCAAAGTATTGCAGAGTTTTGCGCCTTCTGTTTACCCGAGCCTTTGAGACATTTTAGTGTTAAAGCCAAAGCACTGACAGCTGAGGCCACAAGCAAGGCCAAGGACCAAAGCCACAAATCCAGTTATGTATTTTATTGGCATATTCTCACCTCATTATTCTTAGCCCCACTCCCCATTCCATTTTACTACCCTAAATAGCACAACAACCACATTGAACTTCAGAGGAAAAACAGAAATCCAGAAAGATAAACCAATTTATTTGTTGTTTTTAATAACGCTGAAATTAACACGTCTTTCTCAAAAAGACTGCTTTATACAGTGCAATTCAGATTCACACTGGTAAACTGGTTGGAACTCCCCCATGTGGCTGACTCTGCAGATGCAGGCAGAAGAGAATTAATCTCCATTCCTGTAAATGCACAGCTGTAAAGCCAAGTTCAAAGGCACAGGAAGACTTTTCAGAATCTTTGGAGTATTCTACACCCCTGAGTAGGAAAAGAGAAGGTCCTCCACAATGCTTCTACTAAGAAAAGGACCGTATGGCTACTGATAAAAAACCTTACTAGCTCCCGAGTCTGCAGTTACATTGTGAGAGATGGTGTAGTACACACACACATCCAATGAAAATCAATCAAATTAACCATCAGGATGTGACTGATGTACATAAAATGGAATGCCCAGTTCTCCCAACTGCAAAAACACACCATCTTTTGTTTTCTACACTACAATATTATATCTGGGATCAGCAAAAAGAAAATTCCCCTCTTCAGTCACGCCATGTGAACAAAGAATTAATCCACCCATTAAAACTGAGATGTTGTCTTTTCACATTCACTGAAGTCAAGGGTCAGACTGCAGTCACCAACAGAATTAGCCTGTTTCAGGGGAAAACCACTGGTGTGAAATTGTTTACTTACTGGTTTCCAAATTCAGATGCCACAAAGAGAAATCCTGTCTTCAGCACACACATGGCAGCGGCTACGGGAACGGTGTCAAAGTACTTCAGTCGAATCTCAGTTACCTGAAAGCAGAAATCTTTTTGTTGCCTAATACTAATACTAGGGTAAGCAGCAGCAAGCCACTGCAGTCGAAGTTAAGTATTTCAATTCACAGACCAGCTGGGTCTGCCAAGCTAGTTCCCTCAACTTGCAACAAGATCGATTACAGCACACAAACAAGAACTCTGTGCACCCTGCACTGTCACTATGAGGAACAGCAGTTAATAGTTGTGAGCATAACAGTATTACCAAAAAACGTAGAATACATGCCATCACACAGCAAAACCCGAAATAGCACATATTTATCACTTCAGAGAAACAAGCAAAACTATGAACTAAGAGTTCCTCTAAATGAGTGTTTCTTGTTGTTCTTCAAATACAGCTTACCATGTCTTCATCAGTCTCCAGGGTGATTTTGAAGATGTCTCCCTGCTCTGTCTGGGCCAGGAAGAAGAACATGGACTTGGTCTTGTGTGTAGCAGAGCAGACAAATATCATACCTCTCTCTGGGTCATCCAAGTCATTCTATCAAGAAAGAAAGCAGAAATGATTGGTGGAAAGGACCGGTACAGATGTGGTTTCACTGACTGAAGTACTTCCATTTCACAGGTGTCTGAGAACTGACAGCGCACAAAAAAGTTTTCAGTATAAAGCACATCCACTCCGTTACAGCTTGCACATCTCTCCCCCAAAAGGAAATACATTTCTAAGACACCATGCCTAAGCTTTCCCCCTCCCATCCTTTCTGCCCTTCTCTCAGACAACCCCAAAACATCAAAACCAAACACAGCAGTAACACAACCAGGTGTTTTTCAGCACCTGAGCTTCTATAGGTATTGAAAGCTCTGCCAGAGAACACAATGATCTGCAGTAGTGAAGGAAGAGAACTAAGCCTTACATGCAATAAAGCAGCCATCGAATTCACCTGTATGCACAAGGGCAACCACGACCCAACACCTCAAGTCATCCTACCTTACACTGACAGCACTGCCACAAGCACCTGATCAGAGTCTTAGGAGTATCTTCAGCATCAATTTCAGAGAAGAGACATGAAACAAACTCATCACATCAGGCCATGCATCATCTTCCCTCATGGATTAGGAGTGCAGCCATCAAGGCAGATGACAGGCTAGCAAGACTCTTAATCCTGTTTTCATCACTCCCCGATACTGGCAAACTCACTCAGCAATAACAAAGAACATCTTATAAAAAGGTAAAGGAGGAATCCCAGAATTCTCACCCGTCTCCTGGGAATTGGGCATCTGATATCCGGCTGGTCACCGAAGTTTTTGTAAGTGATATAGTTTTCTGAACAGATCAGTACCCCACTAGGTCCATCAGAACCACCAGGAACTGAAATACAACAAGGAAACATCACCACAAGAAGAATTCTTACCACAGATCTGAACTACTACTTATAAAGGATTGATTTTGTTGGGTTTTTTTTGGAACAGCATAGCTCTGCATCACCCTGAATATATGAATTTTTCTAGGGAGAAAGATCAACACTGATTACAGCTTTCTGTGTGGGCATAAAAACAGGGCAGAATGAACTGACAGACAAGGAAAAATAAAAGATACATCTCCAAGTAAATTCCTTGTTTCATCCTTTATTTCTCATTCTCATCTAGAAAGCCTCACTGGGCCCAGAATACTACATCAGCAACTTGTCAGTGACTGGCATGTTTGCTTGCTGTCACAGTATCAGATGCTTTTCTGACAGATCTTTCATCTAAAAATGTTTATTAAAATGGTTCTACTGGGAGCCCAGCGTAACAGAAGACACTACTGAAGGGCAGCAGCAAGCAGATCAGCCCAGTATTTGCTTACGACTGCAACAGCAGGGTAAGCATACCTAGCTCTCAGATTCTTTCCACGTGGAGATGCCTGCAGTTCAGCACTTCCTCAGATTGAAAGTGTTTGCTTTGCATCAAACCCTGGTAGAAGGGTCTTTAGTGTATGGTTATGTACTGGCTTTTTTGCATGCACACTAGCCACTCAAATCCCATTCAAAAGAGTAGAACAGCAGTGCTGTTGCATTATGTATGCATAACTTCAAATTACATTCTTTTGCATCTGTCACCAGCTAGTTTTGTTTAATATCTAACTTCTGAACAACAAGAATCAGTGTAGATATAAGAGAACTATAGAGCAGTCTTCAAACCTCAGCTGTATCTGCACATTTTCTGCACATTTCCACATGTGAGCCATTACTCATGACCTGTCTCATCAATGACTTAATACTAATGGCTCAGACTACCACCCAAACAACTCCAAGCACCTGAAGCATAGTGACATTGCTCCCTTCAGAAAAGGAACCAAACAGATTCACAGTAAAGTGTCTCAGCAGCCAGGTGGGCAGTACCTGTTATAAGGAAGTTGCCGTGCTCTTCCAAAGGCTCACTGTATTTCCTAACAACATGGTTCAAACCCAAGTCCAGCTCATAAAATGTCAAGGTCTGTTGTGTGTTGGCTGCTGCTTCTCCTGTTGGATCGTTGTCTGCTTCCTAAAACGCAAAACATGAACACTTCATTCAAGCCACCAATGGTATGTGTGTGAAAATATTCTAAGAGCTGAAATAGCATGAGTGAAAAGCAGCAATTTATACACATTCAGAGATCATTCTTTCACTGAAGTCTACAGCAGCAGTGGGAACTTCACATCCCCAGGAACGTCTACACACATCAGCTCAAGCCTGTTACCACACAGTAACCATGTCTGCCATCAGAGCCTGAGCAGACTTGCTGCAATACATAACAGTAAAAGCTCCTGTGGTTTTACTTAGAAACCTCTAGACAACAATCATACCTCCACCCTCTCTGACACACAAAAGACTTCAGGGCGCATATAAATTACAGTACTAAGACTTGCCCTCAAGTACAGCTTTAACCTCTAGAACAACAGAGCAGTCGCTTTTCTTTAGGTGCTTATTCAGACAGCTAATAGGTACACTGTCCAAAGGAAACAACTTGGTCAAAATTCAGGCAATATTTTAACAGCAAAAGGTTTGTTCTTGATGTGCTACCTGCTGACAGCACCAGAACAAGATGTCTTTCAAGAAAGGAGGAGCAAAACTAATGTACCACAAAAGAGTTTTAAACAACATTAGGATAAAGCCCAAAAGACTTGGCAGAAGATGCTCAAAAAAAGGTTCACAGAACGAAAACACGCATGTGTGCAGTTCAACAGCAACAAGAATTACCAAAACAAAACAGACCTTCCAATTCTGTCCAAAGGTAAGGCAGGTAAGCTTGAGACAAATAAAAGTTATCTCAGACAGTAAAGGCAGACAACGTGCCTTGGCTTCACAGGCAGGTGAAGCAGGACAGAAGAGAAATAACAAAGCCACCAAAGTCTTCTCACCTCATAATCCATTTCCAGACAAGCAAACATTGGGTTTTCAAATCCCACATCGACTCCCACCACGTGGTAGACCAAGGTATTGGCCTTGTGGGCTTCCAGTGGGGAGGAAATGGTGAGCCGAGCTGCAGCATCTCTGTTTAAGATGTACACCAGCTTCTGCTTTTCAATAGCACCTGCAAGAAAAGGGCAGCAATGCCTGGTGATGACATCTGTCTTACCCCCACCCCGATAGAAAACTTCACAACAAAACGTCGGCATGATTTTGCTGCTGAAATCTGCTATTGGTACTCATCTCTGTGCCACCAATTATCTTCAAATAGCTCATTTTTAACATCTCAGACTACAAGCAACAAATCCAGCTCTAAAGCTTAATTCTGACTCTTTGGGTAAGGTATAACTAGCCCAGTACTCAGCTCCTAATAGCTACAGGCAGATCTACTCACATTCCACCACACAAAACATGATGGACTGCATGGAAATAAGAACAAGTTAAAAAAAACCTGCTTTGGCAAACTATGGAGGTTCATGCACTAGTAGTGTTTACTCTCACTCTACAAGCTTGTCATCCTGTTGGCTGTAAAAGCACAATTGTTAGCAATGCTGGTCGGCCAACCAAGTAACTAAGGTTACTAACACTAATGCTTAGCTATGAAGCCTGATCAGAAATTCTTCTAGTTGTCTCCACAATAAACCTCAGAGAAGAGACATGAATTCAGATCATCACTTCAGGCTGGAGAAGCTGACCACAGCACAGCAGGGGTGGCTGCAGCACTAACTTTTCTCCCAGACATCACATATCAGGGTCCTGCCCGCTCACCACAAACCTGGCTGGCTTCTTTTCCTTCTTTCTATTAACTCCAAGAAAAGAATAAAAACCAAGAAAAAAAACCAACAAGTCTCTAGATTGACTTACTGATCATGACAGCACGGCCCTTCGGGTCTACGGCCAAGTACTGGCCTGGAACGATCCTACGACATCCGCTCTTGCCAAAGGTTTCCTGATGAATCTTCTCAAACACGTTTTTGGAGGGCTGGTACTCCAGGATAACAATGCGCCCCGAGTCGCTGCCCACAACTATGTAATCTTTGGTCCCTCCTGTCAGCCGAAAGGCCATGAGGGAGCGGATAACCCCAAACACTTCCACGGTCAGCAAGGTGTGAACCTTCCCTGTGTTAGGGTCCGGGCGGAGCAGCTCCAAGATCTTGCCCCGGGAAACAACAATTTCTTGTTGTTTGGTTCCTAAGGAATAAGCAACAATGCAGCAGAACTCAATGCAACTTAGTCACCAAGCAAGGTGCCCTGCAGTTTGAGCATCTTTTAATAGATTGTGAATATAAAACACTAAATTAAATCCGCATTTAAGCCAAACTTCCTCTCTTTCCACACGATCCAATAGCTCAAGTTGCACCATTTGGATCAAATGATAGAACGCCTCCAGAAAAAAAGACTCAACTATGCTGATACGGATTAGCTTCAGCAACCAAACAGTGCAGAAGCTCCTTTTATTCCCCTACTGTCTGAAATAGCCTAAGGCAATCAACATTACAGGACGGAAAGTTACCTGAGAAGTTGCCATGGATGGCATAGCTGATGCCTGTGGCACGCTGTAACGTGAGGTTGTACAGGAACATGCTGACAATGGGTTCGCTTCACTTTCTCGTAGCTCCAGTGAATGTGCAACAGGTATTTGTGCAGCCAAAACCATTCACGGGATACAACAGCAGAACTGACGTTCTCTCATTTGCCTGCAGATCGAACTTCAATCTTTCTCAGCAGATTTAGAGCTTACAGCTGCTGCTGACCAGCTCAGTGACAGGCTGGCGGGGGACTATTTTAAATTAAAAGAGAGGAAATGTAGATTAGGTGTTGGGCGACAACTTTCAACGAGAGGCCCCGCCACAGCCGCCCAGAGAAGTTGTGGACACCCCATTCCCGGAGGTGCTCAAGACCAGGTTGGATGAGCCCAAACCACACAGGAACCTCCGTCGTTCAGGCCCCGGAGCGATGGAACCTGCCTTCGGTTCCCGAACCGCTTTCCCCCACACCCGGCCCCAGGACCTGCCTGACGCTCAGGCCCAGCCCAGCCGCCCCTCATCGCTCGGGCCCCGTGGGGCCTACGGCCGCTCCCACCCCACAAATGGCGGCTTACAACGCACTGCCTCAGCCGAGAGGCCGCCGCCGGACAGGCACAGCACGGCGGGAGCGTCCCTACCGTGCGGATGGCGGCGGATGCTGCTCCGGCCTAGGCGGGCGCCCCACCGACCCGCTCCGCCATCAGCCCCGCGCCTGCGTGTTGCACTCCCGCGCTTCCTTGCCGGGGCCTTCCTCGAAGCCCGACGCGCGCGCTGTGAGAGGATGTGGCTGTCCGCGGCAGTGCCTGAATAACCACGGACCAACATCAGCGCTCCATCACTCTGAGAGCCTCCACAAAATTCCCCCAACACCTCAAAGCTCAGAGAATCGAGATGGAGTCACCATTCCGTTCTTCCAGGCGGAACGGAGCGGGTGGAAGCTTTCGGGCACTGAGCGGGCAGCCCCACTAGACCTGAGGGCGGCTTCAGCCGCGTCCCGAGATGGCGGCGGTTGGCGATGGCGGCGCGGTTGGCTGCGGGCTGTCCATGGAGCGAGTCCGCTCCCTCACCGAGCTGTCCGACCTGGAGGCCGCCTACAGCCGGCTGTGCGAGGAGGAGGTGCGGGCCCAGCCGGGCCGTGGCATGGCGGGCCGGAGGGACGTGTAAAGCGTAGAGATGGCACCCTGCCGGGTGACAGCAGCCTGGAGCTGGTTGTGGGTCTGGGCCCGTGTGTGGGAAAGGCCGAGGCGCAGAGGGGAGTTGGGTGATCTCAGCTTAAAGCTTCCCGGCCTATCAACGGGAAGCGCCACTCAGCCGTGTCAGCACGAGAGTAGGGCCGATGTCAGTGTTAGCCAGCCCTGAGGGCAGCTGTGCCTCTGCCGTTGTGTTTCAGAGCGCCGTGCAGCAGGAGCTGGACGCCCTCCTGGAGCAGCAGGGCACCATCGAGAGCAAAATGGTGGCCTTGCAGCGTATGGGGTGAGTGGCACACGCTGCTGTGCTGGACGGACGTGAAAACTGAACCCCTATGGCTGAAATGGTGTCCCAGTGCTTCCTGAGCTCCGGAAGCTTGCAGCTGTGCCCACTGGGAGAGCTGTGCCATGCCCATCATCCTCTGGGCAGAGCCTTTCCCTTACTCACACCTGACCCTCTCCTGACACAGCTCCACACTGTCCCCTTGCACCTTGTTGCTGTCACAGAGAGCAGAGCTCAGCACTGCCTCTCCTCTCCCTTTGAGGAGCTGTAAGTCACCATAGGCTATAAGGGGCTGTAGGCCATAAGGGGCTGCAGCTGCCTTGAGGCCCCTTCTCTGCTCTGGGCCAAGCAGACCCAGAACCCTCAGCAACCCCTCACACACCATGCCCTCCAGACCCTTCTCCATCTCATAGCCCTTTTCTGGATGTTCTTTAATAGCTTTATATATATATCCTCCATACGTCATGGTGCCCAAACCACACAGAATGTTTGAGGTGTGGCAGCACCAACACAGAGCATAGTCTCTGTCAGTACACTGTGGGAAATAACTGTGGGATGGTTCCTTCTATAACCACATACCTGTTTTTCTCATGTTCACTCTGCATGTATTTTCTTTGTCCAGCCCCAACCTGCAGCTCATTGAGGGGGATGCCCAGCAACTGGCAGGGATGATCACCTTCACATGTAACCTGGCTGAGAATGTCAGCAGCAAAGTCCGGCAGCTGGATCTGGCCAAGGTACCTGCACCACTCTTCTTCATTGTAGTGTTACCTGGTTTTGTTAAGTTATAGGATATTGCTGAGTTCCTGAGTATTGCAGGTTACAAGAGCAAGGTTAGGATTTCACATATAGCAGCTGCTTCTTCAACATATTCTTGCAGATTATGGTGAATAAGTTGAGTTTAGTCTCTGTTAGCACTATGTTGTTAGCTCTTGCAGTGCTGAGGACAGTGGAGGTGGTTGTTGTCACCTGAGATTGGGCAGGAATCCAGGCTGTCTTACTCTTTCTGTACAGATAAGCTCAAAGTCTTCAGATTCCTGCACAACCGTGACTGTGCCTCTTGTCTTTGCCTGTTAAAGTGGAGTCTGCTCTGTGAGCTCTGTCTGAGTTTGGGTGGGCTAATGCTTCTTTTCTTTCAAATTCACTGGATCTACAACCCTTTTGGGGTTTCTGCTTATGTGGCTGCTCATTGTGTAGAGAAGCATCACTTTGGTCTGTTTCTTCAGTCTTTTTCCTCCAGGTGCTATCTTCTGTCTTTTCCTAGTTTTCTTTCCCTTGTCCAGCCTGCAGCAGCAAGCCTTACCAGTTGTCTTTCTTGCAGAATCGACTCTATCAGGCCATTCAGAGAGCCGATGACATTCTAGACCTAAAGTTCTGCATGGATGGAGTTCAAACAGCCCTGCGAAATGAAGATTATGAACAAGCAGCAGCTCATATCCATCGCTATCTGTCTCTGGACAAGTCAGTGATTGAGCTCAGTCGTCAAGGCAAGGAAGGTAAGGACTGTTCATGAGGAGAACCGGATAAGGCATCTCTCAGTTAAATAACTAGAGGCTATGTGATTCTTTATGACAGATAGTCGCAGCCCAGTGGACAAAGCAGAACACTGAACGTTTGTCAAAAATTTTAGTGTGTGATACAGAAATGAACATCAAAGTCTTTGAAATATAATCATGTTTGAATTATCATTAATTGAAGAAGCATTCCTGGCACAAAGTTTTCATAGCTGGCTGGGTAAAGGACAAAACGTACAGGGCAGAAGAGGTGAGGGAGAAGACTGTCAGGGGGAACACTTGCAGTATTGCAGTGTGATACTAAGTGAAACAAGTGGACACAAAGGAATGAATTGCCCAATCCCTAAAATGAATTTCCAGTTCATTTGTTTACATCCTCCATGTGAAACAGTGACCATCCCTGTTAGTTGGGTGTACTTCAGACTTATCTCTGTGGCCCACAGAGGGATGCTGATGTTCCTTCTCACCTTTGAGCTGCACAGCCTTCGTCTCTCTGTCAGGGGAATAAATAGTCCTTTGTGAGGTGCAAATAGTGTGATATTAATTCTCCCTTTCTTCTCTTGCCTTTGAACAGGGGGCATAATTGATGCCAACCTGAAGCTCCTGCAGGAATCAGAGCAGCGCCTGAAAACAATTGTCACAGAGAAATTTGACACAGCTATGAAGCAGGGAGACCTGCCCCAGGTGGAACGATTCTTCAAGATCTTTCCCCTGCTAGGCTTACACGAAGAGGGGCTGAGCAAGTTCTCAGAGTACCTCTGCAAGCAGGTAACACATTCTGTGAAACATACTGTGCTGGGGGAGAGCAAAATCCAGTCTGTAGGGTCCTGTCTCTGGCATGCTAGTTTTTGAAATCAGTATTGGCCCTCAGTTCAGCTCTTTCACTGCTTTTTGCACCTTGGCACAGGCTTTCTGGTGTTTGAATACATAGCCCACTAGTTGTCTTGTTTCTCCTTTCGTGTCTTGTTCTTTGTATTTGCTGAAAGCTCATACAGCAGAACCTGGAAAGAGAAGATCAAGTTTCTGCCTCTCCTTGATCCTTGAGTTTTCCACCAGAGAGGAAAGCAATCTGGGGGAACAGCAGCACCAGGAACTCTTGCAATAGGACTGCTAGCAGAAGCACTGCACCTGACAGTGCAGGGAACAAGGGGGTCCAGGCTATGGGATGAGCAATATCTTTGAGTGCTGTCTGGACCTGGTGTCATGCAGGTGGCCAAGAAAGCAGAGGAGAACCTGCAGTTGGTGATGGGGACAGACATGAGTGACCGTCGAGCTGCTGTCATCTTTGCCGATACCTTGACACTGCTCTTTGAAGGTAGTCTTCTCCCTCTTCTCTTTGCCAATGGATTAAAAATAGTTTATTATGAGATTGTTTGTCAATTCAGATGTTCTTTAATTCTAGATCCAGGCCATAAAGTGCCCTTTGAGCTATGGGAGCATCATGCTAGAGGGATGCAGACACAGAGAGCAGACTTTTTTCCAGCCAGGAGAGAGCATTAGAATAAGCAAGCTTTCCCCTTTACAGCTCGTGCAGGCACTGTGGAATTGCAAAGGATTTTTTTTGCTTCCTCCAGGAATCAGACTCTTTCTGTTCTCTGCACCCTCAAAACAAATGGGTGTTCCTTAAAGGATTTTTCAGGCACATAGCTCTCCAGGCAAACAAATCAGATCACTTAACGTTGAGCATCTCTCGATGCCTCCAGGCCTGGCTCTTCAAGAAGGACCATGACAGCTTGAAGGGAGAGAGAAGAATATTAATGTTCTGTGGGGATGTCGCCAAAGACAGTAATTGAGATCTCATGGTGATTAACCCGCCTTCTCTATTATATCTGCTCAAATTCCAGGCTGAAGCACTGCCAAGTCACTCTCAGCCTGGCACCTGTGCTGCTATTGAAGGCCCTTAGAGCTACTGGGCTTTCTTGGCAGTTGTGATAGAAGAGGAGGAGTGTTGCTATCTCTTGGAGCAGAGAGCTTGTGAGAAGAAAGCGGTCTTAGAGAGATACCTTCTTGGTGATGAGCTTTTTCTCCAAAGAGCTCCTGCCTTCACTGACGTTCTCCCTCTTGCTCAACTTGATAAAAAAGAGCACAGCTTTCTGTAGGCTCATTTTCTTAGCGTTGTTCTCCCATAACCTGGTGCTGAAAGCTGGGATTGTGTATGGATGATCACTCCAGGATTAGCCTGCATGGCTTCCTTCTGGAAAGCTTCATTCTTTTGTTACTTGCATCTTTCTGAATTGGAGAGCAGCTGACCCACTGCAGGAGCTCTTCAGGAGAGATGGCTTCCACCCCCAGGAAACTTAGACCATAGCCCTGTGATTAACAGGAAAGAAACCAGACAGTGTTGCAGGCAGAGAGAAGGTTCAAGGGATGGTGATGACAGGCCTCTAGCGGACAGTACTACTGTGGACAGTAAGCCACTAGAGAGTGGCTGAACAGTCTGGCCTGTTTATTTGGAGAGTGAATGATCCCCTGTCTGAGGACCTGAATAGCTTTGGATCTAAGCTGGATGAGAGCTCCTTGTGGCTCTCTCTTGCTCCTGGGAGAACATAATCCATCTTGTTGCTTCCTCTCTGCCTGCAGGGATTGCTCGTGTTGTGGAGACCCACCAGCCCATTGTGGAAACATACTATGGGCCAGGGAGGCTGTACACCCTCATCAAGCACCTGCAAGGAGAGTGCGATCAGCAGGTGGAGAAAGTGGTGGAGAAGTTTGTCAAAGAGAGGGACTATCACAGACAGGTAAGGGGGGTGTGATTCTGTCTGACACAGCCAGACACAGCTTCCGTCCAGCTCTGCAGGGGTACAAGTGCCACAGAAGTGGCAAAGTTTGATCTTGTGTGTTGAAAGGAACTGCTTTACTCCATACTGCGGGTCTATAGGATGCTGTCAGTACACCCTCCCCAATGTCTTATTCCTGCTCCTGTCTGTTTGACGGAGGTCTGCTATGATCATCCCATGGTTGCACACCGTGGTGCCTCTATTGGAGTTCCCATCCCATAAGCTCTTCTGGCAAGCTGAGCTCTGTCTCAGAGGAAGAGGTGAATTGATGCATTTCCCAGAGTGCTTCCTGCAGAGCAGTTGTGTTGCCCTCCTTGGGCAAGCAGCTCCTTAGGCCGTAGCATGAGAAGGAAGCAGAAATGTTGGATGACTCTCCCATTTTTGTGATTGCAGTTCCAGCAAGTTCAGAACAGCATGATGAGAAGTTCTTCTGCAGAGAAGATTGAACCAAGGTACAAACAAAACCTCTTTTTACCCTCTGATCTTCCAGTCTTGATCTGTCATTAACACTGCTTAGCATTTAGATAGCAGTTCCAGAGGCTTTGCACCTACTAAAGCTTAGCATCCAATTGTTAGGTGCTCTTCACTGCCCTTCTTAAGAGACAGCTTCTATGGTGGTGCTTTACTTTGCTTTCTCTTTATAATAAATCTTGGCCTTGCATGTTGCTGGAGAGCTGGCAGTGCCACTGCTCACGAAGGACAGAGGCTTTATTTGGCTCTCCTCATAGCTTTTTTACGGTGAGAGCGTCGTCCTTGGAGCCCATGAAATGGAGCAGTTCCCTGGGCAGATAATTTGTGTCAGGTTCCTGAATAAATCTTTGGATCCTATTAATTCTGTACTGCTGCTGCAGTGTCTGCAATGCTAGTGTCTTGTTAATAGACTGAAGTGCTCTCAATCTGTGCCCTTTTCTGTCTTGAGTAGTCCTTAAATAAGGCCATTTGAAAGCACGTACCATCCATCTGCTACTGCATGATTTCTAACCATGCCTTGAAAGAAAAGCAGTGTTTGTTGAACAAGGTATGTCTGTGAGCCTACAAGACCACTCATTTCAGTGATTATTTAGTGGTCTGCTCCCTGTTTGAGTAAATGTGGACACATCCCCTTCCTGAGCTTTTGTTTTTCATCCATAAAATAAGCATGATGGTTTCTTGTCCCACTCGTTAGTTGGGAGGCTTTGAGCTGTATGTGCAAAGCGCTTTTGTGCACATTAGTGAAAAAAAAGCTGCTGATGTGACAGTATTTTTTTCATAGCTCTCAGACCTGAACACCACATTCTGCATTGTCATGTGCTTTTTTGATTCCATGTTTGCTGGGCTATTCAGCCTGAACAGATCTTTCAGCATTTTCAGAGAAGCACGTGAATCTGGAGATGACAGGGACCGGGCTTTTCTAACAGTTCTCACAGCACCGCTCACAGAATCATAGCAAAACTGAAGCAGGAAGGGACTGATAAAAGTCTCAGTTCTGATCTCCCACTCAAAACAGGGCTGATTTTGAAGTTGTATCAGGTTGCTCAGAGCCTTGCTGTGATTTTAATCTGCTTGCTTTCATATCCATGAGAGAAACAAAGATTGTTCTCTAATGATTTTCTCAGGACATTTTGATCGTCACACAAGATGGCAGCATGCAGTCTGCTTTAAAGTGGTCAGCAGATGTGAACGTAATGCCTACATGAAGCTGGGCACAGAGCAGGGAAATGCTGCTGCTGCTGCTAGGGCAGACTCAGCCTGGGAACCTGCTGTAAGGACAGCTGCTGTTGGCCTTCTTTGCTGCAGGGTGACTGACAAGATGAGCTGCTGAGCCATTCCAACTTGGCAGAACTTGTCTGCTTCCCAGCATAACCTGTCTCCATTTAATTCAGCTGAGGTAGTGAGTTGTCAGGGCAAGAAGCACCCCTTCACGCAAACAAGCTCCCCAAATGTATTTCAAAGCAGGGTTGGTATTATTTGCATGCAGCAGTTATTCTGCTTGGCTCTGCTGCTCGATAGCACAAATGGAAATTGGCAGTATTGATTTTGTAGTAAAACAGCAGAGAACTCACTGCTTAACTGAGCTAAATGAGTGTCCCTCCTTTTGTAGACCCGCTGCTTTGACTCTTGACTCTTGGTATGTCCCTCACAGGGAACTTGACCCAATTTTAACAGAGGTCACCCTGATGAATGCCCGCAGTGAGCTCTACTTGAGGTTCATCAAGAGACGAATAGTAGCTGATTTTGAGGTGGGAGACTCCATGGCCTCTGAGGAAGTAAAGCAAGGTAATATCTTGAATACCAATGTTTGCAAGTTTTCTGTTCCTCACAGCTGTCCAGAGGGGAGATGTATCCAAGTTAGTGTCAGAGTGCTGACACCAGCTCTGCAAAGGTACTTTGAGAGCGCTCTGTAGAAGATAAACAAGCATTAGGAATGCCTGCAGAGCATAATAAATGAGGTTTCCAAAGAAAGGGAGAGCCCATTGGTCACTGAAGGCACAAACCCTAAGATGGCGTCCACAGGGAGAACAGGCCTAGGGTTTTGGTATGCAGAGAGCTCTGAAAGTCACATAAATCACCTGCAAAAGTCAGCTCAGCTCTTTTGGCTTCACAGTTGAGGCCTGTGGTTTATTCCAGGTTGAGCTTTGCAGGTATATGCCTACAAGACAGGCAGCAAGGGGATAAGGTGGAACTGCTTTCTGTCTGATGGTTCTCTTCTGTGTTCTGTAGAGCACCAAAAATACCTGGACAAACTCCTCAACAACTGTCTGCTGAGCTGCACCATGCAAGAACTCATTGGCTACTACATCACCATGGAGCAATATTTCATGAGGGAGACTGTCAACAAGGTAGAGCTCAGACTTCTGCTGCCATAGCCATGCCACTGGCTGAGACTTATGTGCATGCTCCACAGTCTTCTGCTGAATGCTCCTAGAGAGGGAGATTGGTACACAGCAGGACTGCGGTGTTTGAGAAGGTCTCTTGTTTCCGATGGCCTTGAAAAGCTCCAGACATACCCCTGTGCATGGGAAGTGTCTGGATCTGTGCTTTGGCAGGGCTGGCATCCATTCCCACCTTCTGGATGTTCTCTTGGCCAAATGTAGCTGCTGAGTCTGGTCACATTTGTCCGTTAGCCTCACACTGCTCCTCTTATTCCCTCTGCTCACAGAGCAGTAGTGGCTGCAGAGGCAAAGCTGTATCAGGAAGATATGAAGCAACTGCTCTAAACATAGGTTGTGAGATAGGTTTGTGTTGAAGGTCGTGCTGGCAATGAAAAGTGCGTTGTTTCTGTCTGCCACTTCTTTGAGCCTGCAGATCCATATTTCCCATAGCTGATGCTTAATTATTGACTTTGAAGAGCAAATTCTGTTCCATGGGGTAACTTTTCAGACAAGGTATGGAGGTGAGGGGCTCAGGAAATCAGATCTTCCAAGTTTATGGGCTAGTGAAAACTAAAATGAGTGATGCCAGCCCGCACATTGCTCAGTTCAGCTCAAGGTGAAAGGGGAAGGCTGGCAGCATTCCATAGTTTGGTCTCACAGCACTGCTCTGAGAGGACACAACTTTGCTTAGGGCACTGAGACAGCTTTCTTTGCAGGCTGTTGCCATGGACAGCTATGAGAAGGGCCAGCTCACCTCCAGCATGGTGGATGATGTGTTTTATATAGTGAAGAAGTGCATTGGGCGTGCTTTATCCAGTTCCAACATAGACTGTCTCTGTGCCATGATCAACCACTCCACCACTGAACTGGAGTCTGACTTCAGGTAATGAAAATACACCAGATTCATCATACCTTACTTTCCCCTCATGTTCTGCAAACAGTGTTTGCTGGCAGATGGTCTTCCTTGTGTTTAAACCTTTGATCCTTTGGTTTATCATCTCTGTGAAGATGTAGTAGGAGGCAGCATCAGGTACATTTTCTCACAGTAGTAGCTGCAGGATAATCATACAAGAGAAACAGGAATCTCGTGGCCCAAAATCCCTGCGAAATTGTGTGGTAGTACTGGAGTGCACAGCTGTTCTCTGGGTTGCCTACAAGCCGCCCTAGTTCTGTTGTGACTTGAACAACTGGCCTGTGGACTTCAGCATGATGCTGCAGAAATTGACCTACTGCTGTTTCTCTTCCCAGTGTGGGAGTGAAGAACTGTGGCTGAAGACAGCAGACAACTGCAGGCAGGATTCTGGGGAAGGCTCAGAAGCTTTTGTTTGTTTGTTTTGTAGATTTCAGCCTCACATCTCATATTCTGGCAGGAGATACCTGTTGCCCTGTGTTGTCCCTATGAAATTTTACTCCTTCAGGCTGCAGCTCAGCCAGAGTGATGCCCCTTGACACAGTGCACAGCTCTGTTGTTTTCTTGCAGTATTTGCTGAGTATGTTCCGCTTTCCCCATAGGGAGGTTCTGTGCAACAAGCTGAAGCAGGGCTTTCCAGCAACGACCTTCCAGGACTTCCAAAGAGGTGTGACCAGTGCTGTGAACATCATGCACAGCAGCCTGCAGCAGGGCAAGTTTGATACAAAGGGCATTGAAAGCACCGATGAGGCCAAGCAGTCCTTTCTGGTGAGTTTGGTGGCTGTCCTGCCATTGGAGTTGGGGTAAGGGTGAAGACAGTGGGGAACTCTCAGGAACGGGACTGGTGCAACGATCTGTAGATAGCTCTGCCTGGATCTGCTTTCTCCTTTCAGCCAGTCCTCCAAAGACAGCAGGAGAGACCGAATGCTTTCATTTCATTAAACTCTTGGTTACAGGTTTCTCGACGCAAAGTGCTTCAAATGTCAGTTCTCCCACCAGAACTCCTCCTTCACCTGTCAGCTTGCTTCATTTCCCTGCCTGCACAAACAGATAGTTCTGACAGTTAGCTTGGCTTCAGCAGGTAGAGAACAGCCTGTTCAGTGAAGAACAGACATTCTTCTGGCAGGAGGGGCGCTGATTTCTCCTGCCTACATACAGACTCCTTTCCTGTTTGCCTGAATGTACTGTGTATAAACTGTCACCTTCAGCTGCTCACGGATGGTGGTTCTTTGTGACAGTCACAGAAAGGAGTAAAGCAGCTTTCTTTAATGCATTCTTCCATCACATTTGAGGTTTTGCTGCAACATCACAGACAGAACAAGGAGAAACAGAAGTGGACTAAAGTGATTCAAACTTTCTACCAGCAGTGAGAAATTCCAATGAATTCCATTTGCATTTTTTTTCCCCCAGGTAACTCTAAACAACGTGGAAGTCTGCAGCGAAAACATCATGACCCTGAAGAAGACTTTAGAGGTATGCTCTACATTATTTACTGTTTTTTCCCCACAATCAAACATGTAATATCCTCCCCATGGGGTCAAAGAAGTCCTCTGGACTTTGCTTTGCCCGAATTCCTGACATCTGCCCTCCAGCCTTAGGAGAACGATTTAGAGCTCTTGGAGCTCAGTAGCATCTGTGGTGTACCTTGGTCTAACTGGAAATACCAGTTCCTTCAGGTTAACCAGTAAAATAAAACCATTTGATTGTGGTTCTCTGGTTCTGGATAATATCGCCTCTGTCTTCCTTTCTTGCTGTTCTCTCCCTTGCTGGAGTCAGCAGCTTCAGCATGGGCAAGAGTTGGGTGGCTGTCCTTACCTGCAAGCATGCTGGTGGGCAGCCTGAGCTTGACAGCGCACAGGGATGGAGGCAGCCTGGGTTATTAAGTTGCAATGTGCTTCTGGATCTCTTCCCTGCAGAGCGACTGTGCCAAACTGCTTAGCCAAGGTTTCGGGGGTGAACAAGCGCAAGCCAAGATTGATAGCTGCCTCTCTGACATGGCTGATGTCTCAAACAAGTTCCGTGACCTCCTGCAGGTGAGCATCATGCTGTGTTACTGCTGGCTCCCAGCACTGGGGGAATCATTTCAGCCCAAGGCCTGGACCTTGTCAGGCTCTGAGGGTGCTGGATAAGGTGTATGGAAGGAACCAAACAATCAGTTTTGAAGCATGCAAACAGATCCAGCCCATTCACACAGCTGTGCCAGCTGGGAGCTGTATAAAAAATTACTGGGAGCAGCTGCAGAGCCAGAAGGAACGTCACTCCTTTTGTCTTCACTCAACACGAGTTAGTTGGTCCAGAATTTTCAGGAGAAGGAATATTAATAGCATTTCCCTCTCCTCCATTCTCCTTTGTGGCCCAGCTTGTTATCCTGTTAGCCAGAGCCCCACCAAGTAGTGCTGAAGGAGGAGTTTTGGTCGAGAGGCAGCTGCACTTCTCCCAGGTTTCTCCTCCTCTCCATCCCCAGCATGGGCAGAAGGCTCTCTGGCTAAGCCAGTGTGTCCTGGGTCACGCTGGGGCCTACTGTCTCAGAGTTTCATAGTGGCCTCTGACAGGGAGGGGAGCAGAAAAGCCTGATGCCTCCACAATGAAGAGGCCAAGAAAAAGAGACTATTTTTTACCAGGTTTGCCGCTGACTTTGTACTTCACAGCAGGGCCAGGCCATTTCTTATTTGGCTCTGTAGTTCACTGTAGGCCTTCAAATCAGTATTGCAAGTGAATTTTCATGAGGCTTGTGGTCAGCACTGAAAGCAAACAGCTCACAAGTAAGGAGTAAAACTCTCCATTTTAGTGGTAGTGCAGCACTAACACTGCAGAACCAAGAGACTGAGCAGCAAGCTCCTGCACTGAGTCACACGCATTGAATTTGCCTTGGAAAAGGGCACTTGCCAGCAGGGCCTGCTCACAAATGGCAATTTAAGTTAAAAACCTTAATCAAATGCCAGGTAGGATTGGTACCCAAGTAGTTTCATGCTGGGTGAGCTTTCTTGACATCTTGCTGAGCCCAATGGGGGTGTCTGGCAGGAGGGGGCTTTCAGAGAACTGTAGCATCAGAGTGGACAGAGCAGCCTTTGCTAACAGCCTGCTGCTCAGGGGAGATGGCATATGCTGGGACTATGATTAATTCAGGGAACTAGCTGTGGTTATAGCTTTTATCCTCCTTTTAGCTCCTCTTACTGAGCTAAGCTGCGCTGTAGGTGGGAGGCAGCAGTTGAGTCCGACAGCAGTGTCCTCTAGGCTGGAACTGCATGGAAAGCTGGTGTTTGCCTCCTCCCCTGCCCTGGTGGGATGGGAACCAAACAACTCTCCCCTGCCAGGGCACTTCTGTAGCAGTGTGGGCAGGGCTGAGGCAGCACAAGCCGTTCAGACCAGGCTGCATGTCAGCATAGTGCCAGCTTCTGGGCCAGTATTCTTCCCCTTCTTGTCACTGTGGTGTCCTTGTAGATTTGGCACCAAAAGGGCCGGGGTCCAGCTTTAGGACTTCTTGGTTTAGTTACACTGTGGAAGGCTGGAGGATGAAAACAGCAACAAGGCAGATGTGCTGTAGAGGTTATGTATTGTTGGACTTAATGGTGCTCAACTGCCCTCCTGTCCTCTTCTTGTCCTCCTCAGGAAGGTGTCAACGACCTGAACAACACAGCCATCAAACCCCAGGTGAAGCCATGGATCAACCTATTCCTCTCCATCTCCCACAGCATAGAGGAGGTAAGGCTCATTATTGTCTGCTTCTAGTTGTGCTTCTACACTCTCATTCCTCTCAGTTCTCTGCTGTTTTCTCAGCACAGAGAAACACTGAAATAGCCAAAAGATGATCAGCATCACAGCCTGAAAAGCGGGATTTGGCTTGAGAGGAGTTTGAGAAAATGAAAGGGATGTAGTGCTGCTCTGGAAGGGACTGACCTCCCTCCCTCTGCATCTTTACAGCAGGCCACGTAAAATACCTTTTTTCCTGTTTCAATGTCAGGAAGAATTCAGTGATTATGAAGCTAATGATCCCTGGGTCCAGCAGTTCATTGTCCACCTGGAACAGCAGATGACAGAGTTCAAGGTGAGAGAAATGATGTGGCAGTCTGCCAGGCTTCAGCCAGACCTCAGTGAGGCACCTTCCAACCCTTGCCCTGCTCAGTGGAACAGAGGGCAGACATTATCTTCACGTTGCTTCCAGGGCAGTTAGAGACTCCCATCTTCTGTGGCATTCAGAGGCTGTTTGTAGGCCCTGCATCCCTGGGTCACTTTTGCTGGTGCCGTCCACTTACTGAGAGCGTAAATAACAATGATTTTTTATGTGAGAGCTGTCCTATGCTGGGGTTACACAGACTGCTGCTGAATTGTTCTTGATGAGAGTGACACAGCTTTCTGCTTCCAGGCTGGACTGTCACCAGCAATTTACGATAACCTTACCGGCCTCATGACCAGCCTCATAGCCACGGAACTGGAGAAGGTGCTTCTCAAATCCAGCTTTAACAGGGTGAGTAAAACACTGCTCCCTTCCCCATGGCACAGTTAGCCATGGCTGCTCCATAATCCTTGTTATCCTTGAAGGAATGAGGCAGGGCAGAGGCAGGCATTACCTTCAAGAAAGCTCTGCCACTGCCAATGGCCAGCTCAGGGAGACCTTGCATTGGTGCACACAGGAGAAAAGCATATTGAGAATGTAACATTGCTTCCTTGCTCCCCACAGCTTGGTGGTCTGCAGTTTGACAAGGAGCTGAGGTCTCTCATCGCCTACCTCACCACAGTCACCACCTGGACCATCCGTGACAAGTTTGCACGTCTTTCCCAAATAGCCACCATCCTCAATCTGGAAAGGGTAAGTCACACAGACCTTTAGAGTTACACTGAGCTCATCTAAACATTGTCACAGATGTGGACAGAAACTGGAAAACATGCCTGTAATGCTATGATTCTATGAAAACACAGCAGTAATAATGGGGTAGTAGAGTAGAGTAGTAGAGTAGGCTGCAGCAAGTGAGGACAAGCCCAAGTGCAACAGTGCAGTGGATGCAAAAACAAAGGAAAATAGCTACTTACATTTAGAAGGCCTCAGGTTGGCAGAGATCTCCAGCAAAATACCTCTGCTTCTACTGCCAACCCTTAAATGAGGTCTGGAGGGGGTAGATCCTGGCTCCACCCCTTCCAGTCACACAGGTGTCTTGGTTGCCCCTGAGCTCCTCTGGGTTGCCCTGCCTTCCACCAGGTGCTCCATCACTGCTTCAGGCTGTGACTCAGCATTTCTGCTATGCTGCCCCATACCTGCTGGGTGTTTCCCTGCAGGTGTAGGTATCAGGAAATCCTGCCTGTCCTTAGCACATGTATGACTGCAGCCAGAGTTTGAGCTCACCCTGAGGGCGGCTGGTGCCGTTTCCTGTAGCTTTCCTCTTTCTGCAGGTGACAGAGATCCTGGATTACTGGGGCCCCAACTCAGGCCCGCTCACCTGGCGCCTCACTCCGGCAGAGGTCCGGCGGGTCTTGGCTCTCCGAAAGGATTTCCGTGATGAGGACATCAAGCGGCTGCGCCTGTAGTTCTCTGCTTGCTTTGACACGTGAGCACCCTGAAGGAGGTAACAGCAGGAGCATTGCAGCCCTGGTGCTGGCTTAAATCCCCCCTGGAGCTATAGCTGGCTGTTGGATCGTGTGGGTGTCTGATGATGGTTGCCCTTCTCCTCAGGGCAAGAGGCCTTCCAGGGCAGGGGAAGAAGAGCCTCTGTCCTTCGGAGGGACCAGAAATAAGGCAGCAGAGGACTCTCACATTGAGAGCAGTGTGACTGGGTTGTGCTAGCACATCTCCTTCCATTCTGTTTCCCTGTGCGAAGCCACAGAAGATCCAAGAAATTGGGAGTTGTTGTGGGATGTTTTCATTATGGGTCTGCACAGATGGCTCTGCGTGTGCCCCCGTGTTGGTGCTTGCCCTGCTTACTGCAGGGAGGCTGCAGCCACGTTCCTTCTGTGCCGCTCGTTTGTGGGTCAGCTCTCCCTTGTGGTGGTGGGGACTGTGCAGTAGCAGAGGCAGCCTGCTGCGAGGCAGGGATGCTGGTGGGGGCGGGGTGCTTGGAAAATCACCAGCAGGCCTCTCTAGGAAGGAGGGTCGTGGCCCTGCTGGCTCTGTACAGACACACTATAAATAAATCGTGCCTGGCTGAGCAGCGACCTTGGGCTGTGTGTGCGTGCCTGGAGGGAGCCAGAGCAATGGGAGATGAGCTGCTCACCATGCCATCATCTCTTCTGCACTGTGCCATGGCAGCAAGATGCTCTTGCTGGCAGCAGCACAGCACAAACACCCATGTGCCAGTACCTGGTGTCAAACTCCACGCTCGGCTGCATCCAGCAGTAGCACTGTGACGCTGGGAAACCACAGAGCAATGTGCGTTATGCCCTGCCTCCCCTGGGAGGCTCACAGCGAAGGAGAAGCGGGCCAGAGAACAAAGGCATGCTGGGAACAAGCTCTTTTATTCAAAGAGCCCGCAGGGACTGGTAACTCACTGCAGAAATAACCTCTCAGCACAGGAGGGGGAGGCGATTCCACATCCAGGGATGGAACATTGCACGCTGAAGGGCAGCACAGGCCACTGCTATTGCAAGAGCAGCAAGGCTTAGCAGCATCACAAATGTTATTTTTTTCCCTTCAGAGAACCATGAGAACAGGGTCAAATCACACAGCCCTGCCTGCAGGCCAGCTGCTCCCCTATAGTAGCCTGTCCTTCCAGTACATTCATGGGCCTGCCCAACTCAGCACAGCTCCTCCGGCCTGTGTGGGTTTTGGGCCCAGCAACAGCATACAAAGGCCACATCAAGACATAAGGCACTTGCTGAAGCCAGCTGCCAGGGTCCACGAGTGGTATATCCCCAGTTCTGCTGGGACCTGGCTGTGTTCTGCAGCACTGGACCAAGCATGTTGTTGGGGCTGAGGCACCCAGCAAGAATCCATGACCAGCCCTGGCTGCAGCAGCAGGGAGCTGAAACACTGGGATGGTCCTGGTTTTGGTGGCAGTCATCTCTGTCCCAGATGTCCCCCGGCAGTGGCTGAGGGCTAAAGGCCTTCACGTGGCCACATCCTCTCCAGGCTGAGCGCTGCTGTTAGGATCACATCCCACCACCTCCATGGAGAAACCTCCTGTGTCCACTTCAATGCTGTGAATGCTAAAGTTACCCAGGCCCTGTGAAAAAGAGTTAACGGGGCAGTAGTCAGCAAGGGACTCACACTAAACATGCTTGTCCTACTTTTGGCTGGGGGGCAGGGATGCTTCTAGTGCTTGCACTGCATGAAGCAGGCTTCTGCAAACCACCTGTAACGCTGGGTTTTGCAAGCAGCTTTAGGCCAATGTACCAGCTGGAGGCACATCTCTCACCTCCATTTTTGCTAGGATTTGGTGCAAAGTCTCTTTTTGCTGAGGGACTTTGGTTAAGACGTAAAGGAAGCCACCACCACCAGCCCCAGCCAAGCACTGCCCGTAGACATAAGGCTGCAGAGCATCCATCATGCGCCCGACGGCCAGCGGCTCACAGCCTGGGGCCATACATTTCTTCTGCTGCCAGTAGACATCCAGGCACTTGCCAATGAGCTGCAGGTTTCCTGCAGGACAGAGGAGGAAAGATTTGTTTGCAGTTCTCTCTTAAAGGGCAGAAACCTGGTCCTGCCTCGTGCTCAGCCTGAGCTCATTCCTGCCTTCTCATCTACCCCAAAATCCTCCGCCCGCTGAGCAAGACATCCCCGCTGTTGCTTTGCTGTTCATTTTTAATCCTCCACAGGGTGAGACTTCGCTTGCTTTCATGCTCCAGCTTCCCCTCCTCTGCATCCCATCCCAAATGAATCCACTTATAGGCTAGCTGTGGCCCCCACCCCCACTCCCACCAACTCAAGAAAATCAGACAGACTCAGTGTGCCCCACAGGAGCCTCCTCCAGCCCCCCCCATCTCAAGATCTTAGTTTAAGCCTCCATTTTGGGGCACTGCCTATAAAATGCAGGTAAGCCTAAGGTTGCTCCAGCTGTTGGACCCTGCATTGCCCTAGTGTTTGTCCCCATAGACTCCCTGGGGGATTTTGTGCTGCTTCAGTTGTTAGAAAGGACAGCCTGGTGCAGGGAGGGGAGCTCACACCTTGCCTCAAGGCCCGGGCGCACTCCTCGGCGTTATTCACCAGAGCATCAGCATTTTGTACAATGGAAGGCAGCCTGGCGTACCAGTTCCTCACCACATCCTGCAAGAAGCCAGGCTGCTGGGGACAGGCACCTCGGCCACATGTGTCCCCATCACCACCTTGCTGGCTTCAATGCCAGCTCCCATTGAGGTGGCACAGCTTTGCCCCAGGGGGACACGCACTGAAGGGGAGTGGAGGCCAGAGCCTGTGTGTTACCTGGAGCAGGTTGCGAGCCAGGCGAGTCTTCCCCGTGTACACCAGCAGCAAGTGGTCACTGAGGATCCGCGCAAAGCCTTCAGGCACCAGGATCTCCTCCACCTCCACCCTGAGTGGCAGCCGGGCCTCCGACCTCCCGATCTTGATGCCAGGCACCAGCCCACCCACCTGGTCCTGCCAACCGCCACCTGCAGCGCGCAGGATCCTCAGGCAGTGCCTGGACCCCCGCCCCATCACAGCTACTTTCTGCAGCTGCTACCTGTCGTGAGCCTCTGCTCCAGATGCAGCACGGCGTGGATGAGGGACTCTGTGCCAGCAAGCTTCCCAGCTGCCCGATACAGCGCTGCCATCACTGCTCCGGCAAGGATGCTGCTGGTGCCTGCAGGGAGCACAGGGGCAGGGCAGCAACAGGGATGCTGCATCCCAGCGCTTGGAGAAGGACACACATCCCACCCCCTCCCTTCCCTGGAGACAGACCGAGGCCAGACCCGTGGGGCAGCCTGGACCAGGTGTGCACCTCAAAGCCACCTCCAAAGTTCTCCATCAGCTGATCCCGCAAGGGCTTCTGTGAAGGGAACTGCACGATCTGCGTGCATATGAAGGCAGCTTTGAGCAAGGCTCCTAGAAACAGAAAGAAAAAGCAAAGCCGTGCCTGCTGCACTACCTGCTCCCTCACCCAGCAATGAGGACGCACAGGATCAGAGTGGATCACTCTTGGAGTGACATGGACCCAGCGCCCACCATGAGCTCAGGATACCAAGGGCACAAAGCCAGGCTGTGCAGCCACTGACCCCTCACCTGGTGCATGTGGCTGGCAGTAGTTCCCCAAGTCCCCCAGCTCGTGGCACACCAGCTCCACCGCCGCCTCTCCCCACGGTGTCCCACCAAGGCTGGCCAGGCGCAGCTCCGGCTCACTGATGCGCCGCACCCGGGCACCAATGGGTCGGCACCCATCCACCAGCACCGCCACGTCCACCACGGCCCCGCCGTGCTCATACGTGATGGGAGGAGTGTCGCTCCAGCCCCCTGCCAAGGAACACCATCAGCCCTCCAGCTCATTTCTCCTTAGTGCCCCAGCTGTCATCATCCATCCCACCAGCTCTGAGCCCACCTTGGGATGGCAAAGCTCACCGGAGAGGTCCAGGCGGGCTGGACATGCCACCTGCACCCAGTGCCCCAGGGGCGGCAGTTCCACCGGGCACACGGTGACAAACTGGCACGAGGACATCACCGCCTGCCGGATGAGGATCTGCTCGGCCCCTTCGTAGTGCCGCGCTGCTCTCACCAGCAGGGCTGGACTGTGAAAAGAGGGATGCTGAGCCTGCTGCCGTGGCCCCCCAGGTGTGCCAATGGCCAGAACAGGACAGCAGCAGTTTGCCTTGCCATGCCTCACCTGCTCATCCACTTCTGCCGCTCGGCTGCCAGCTCTCGCACCCCACCAGCAATGTCACCGCTCTCCAGGCGCCCAAAAGCTGAAGCCCACTCCCTGTTGGCAGCAGGTCCGCTCCTCAAGCCCCCTTCCCCATGTGCCATGCAGCCCAGGACATCAGCAATGCAGGCGAGTGCCCGGGCTGCAATGCCCGCGTCGTCAGCTGTAGAGGCAACTAGAAAATTAAAGGAAGGCTGTGAGTGGCCCAAAGCAGCCCACCTCTGCAAGAACTTGGCTCCAGGGGAGAAAGATGTGCACAACCTGCATCTGCCCTGGAAGGTCTCGAGTTCTTGCCAGGCTCAGTGGTGCTGAAGGGGACAGAAAGCAAAAAAAAAGCCCAGAAATGTAAGACTTGTCCAGCTTACCCTCATCCAGTGTGCCCAGCAAGGCCTCCTGGTAACCCTCATGGACGGCGCTGCGGATGAGCGGCAGGAGGCTGCCGTCCTGGCGGCCCAGCAGCACGCACTGCACCTTGTGCCAGCCCTGCAGGAAGAAGAGGTCCCGGCGGGCGCCCAGCTCAGCTGCCTTGTCCAGGCAGGGCAGCAGCTCCTGCCATGACATGCGCCAGGCTGCTCGCCAACGCGCCAGCCGCTCGCCCGACGCTGCTGGGGCCAGCAACCACAGCACGTCCTCCAGCCCCAGCGCCTCGGAAGCGTGCAGCACTGGGAAGAGCCGGGCAGTCAGCAGGCAGCGGTCTTTCTGTGGCATCTCAGCTTCCCAGAGGTCCCCTTTGCTGGTGGAGGGAGAGTCCATCAGCACCACCCCAGGGACTGAGGGAAGGTGGGATGCCGGAAGGGAAGGGTGGTCACCGTGGCTCTCACTGTAGACTCTGAGGTCTGGGCTGCTGTGGGTACCCCCAGTGGAGCCGGGTCCCCTGTTCCATTCAGGCACGTTAGTACCTACCGTATGCCTGTCCGATGAAAAAACTCTGCCCAGGGGATGTTCAAGTAGGTGGCCTCTTCAGCAGGACTCTGGGGGGGGACACAAGGGGAGCAGTTACAGCCCAGCTTTGCAGAGTCCCGTGCCACCCTGCTGTCCCCGCACCTGCCAGTTGTCGAGGCGGCCGGTGAGTGTGAAGACGCGGCAGGGCAGGTCACACAGACGGACATGGTGGCCCTGCAGGACCACATCACGCAGGGGACAGCCCTGCAGCACCGGTGAGGAGTCTATGGTGAGGCCCGTGAGGAGGCAGCCGGGACCGATCTCCAGGGGGCCCTGCAGAGGAAGCAGTGGGATCCTGTGGGACACAGCTGGCCTCACATCAGAGCCAGGCCAGGAGACACGCTGCGGCCAGCAAATCTCCAGTCCCCAGGAAGTGACACTCCAGCAGTGACAGCAGGGAAGGTAACAGCCAGCAGTGTCTCCAGCAGCAGCCGAAGGGCAGCACTGAGTCTCTCCATAAGCACCAGGCTCCAGGTCCCACATACCTGGAGGTGACAGTGCTGGATGACGCTGCCGGCCGCCAGCCGCACGGCTCCTTCCAGCAGGCAGTTGGTGACTGAGGAGCCGTCCTCCAGGAGCAAGGGCTGCTGCTTGGGGGGATGGGCACGTGGAGTCAGCTCCCAAAAAACACGTGCATCTGAGCAAATCTGGGGCTGGAGAGACCTACGTCCACATGGGAATGGGCAGTTTTGCAGAAGCGAAGGTGGCTGGTGGAGCTGGGCAAGAGTGTCAGGCTACGGATGTGGTCACTTGCAGCTGTGGTCAAGTAGTCGTAGGACGCATCAGGAATGCAGGCTGCGGGGAGGCAGGAAAGCAACACTGACCACAGTCTCAGGGCAAGGAGGTGCTCCCAGCCTCCCCAGCACCTCCCTCCTCGCTCCCCTGAGAGGCAGCTGGCAACCATGGCTCCCACATTTCTCCCCACAGAGGAAGCTGAAAATCAGGGACAGATCACATGCAGGTGCCCACCACAGCATCGCTCACCCATGCTCAGAGGAAAGGCACGGAGAGCTGTCCAGAGCACAGAGCGGGCACTCCTCACGCTGGCATCACCACCACCCCTCACAAATTCCTCCTCTGTCACCCCCCCCGCCATGCTCAGCACGATGTCAAAGAAAAGGGAGAGCTGGGGACAGAAGGGACACCCTGGGTGCTGCCGGGCCACCTGGCACAGCCGCCCCGACTCCCTCCCCACTGCTGGGTGCTGCCCTCCTGCATCCAAATCTGACAGCACAGGGACAAAGAGGCGCACCCAGCACCCACAGGACGAGGGATCCCATCACCCCAGAGGGGGTGTCACCTGGATGGGTGGTGCCCCAGAGTCCAGCCCCATGTAGGTGCAGGCATCCAGGGGAGGGATGACATGGGTGGCCAGAAGCTGCTCGGCGGCGCTCGAGGAGAAGAAAACCACCCCACAGACCTGCGAGGGCACAGCGGGGCTGAGGCTGTGCTGTCCCATCCCTCGGTGGGGTGAGCGGTCCCAGCCACGGTGACAGAAGGGATGGAGCAGGCAGAGCTGTGGGTAGTGACATACCAGCGGGACGGTGCCGTCGGGCCCTGCGCACTGCTGGATCTGAGCCTCTGTGCCTTTGTAAATGATGTCACGTACCAGGCCCTGGGAGCAAGAAGATTCCAATGAGCTCTTTGAGCTGCCCCAAGCCAAGCAGCCACAGCAGAGAATCTTGGACCCACAGGACTGTAGGGGCAGGGACCCAGGGACAGCAGAACGGACTGCAAACACAACAGACTGCAGACCCCCTGCTCATCCAACGGGGCATCCAGGCTGGTGTCACTGCTTGGATGTGGGAGCTGTTACTGACCTGCTCATCAGCAAGGTACACGCCGTGGTTCCTCGCGTACGCCTGGCTGCCGGGCACCGCAATCACTCGGACCCCTTGGAAGCCATCCCAGTCAATCCCTGGAGACAGGGACAGGGATCAGTGCTCTGAGCTCCACACACTGCAGCAGCACTCAGCCTGCGCCGCTGGAACAGGTTGCCCAAGGAGGCTGTGGATGCCCCATCCCTGCAGGCATTCAAGGCCAGGCTGGATGTGGCTCAGGGCAGCCTGGGCTGCTGGTTGGTGACCCTGCACACAGCAGGGGGTTGGGACTGGGTGATCATTATAGTCCTTTTCAACCCAGGCCGTTCTGTGGTTCTATTATTCATTGAAGCTACATACACTGAGCATCCACGTGCCCTCCCAGTGGGTAGCTCAGAAGCTCTCGGTTGGCTCGTGCACCCACAGCCACAAGGGGACGCGGCCAAGGCTGAGCCCTCACCTGGCACGGAGGGCACGCCGAGCAGCATGTCGGTGCTGCAGACCCACACGCCGGGCGGGGATCCAACACAGAGCTGCGGACAGAAGGGCCGTGAGGAGGAGGGGCCGGGCGTCAACCGCTCGGTGTCGGTGCCCGGAGGGGTCCCGCCGCTCGCCCACCCGCCGCGTGACGGTGCCCAGCAGGCCGTCCAGGTTGCACACCAGCGCCTCGGCCGCGGCGCGGGGCTGCTTGGCGGGCAGGCAGGTGAAGGCCCGGCCGCAGTCGTCGAAGGAGAACTCGCGGCCCTGCGGGGACAGGCGGGGTGAGGCGGCGCCGGGCGCGGAGCCGCGCTGAGGGCCGGCAGGGCGCCGCGGGCCGCACCGTGTGCAGGATGAGGATGCGGGCGTCCTTCAGCACGTCGGCGCTCACCACCTGCGGGGCACGAGCGGGTCAGCGGGGCCGGGGGGCGGCGGGGCGGGTCGCGTGGGGACCCTCCGGGCCCGGCCCTCACCGTGCGGCCCGCGCGGGCGCTGAGGTGCTCGGCCGCCACCAGCACGGCGTTCAGCGTGGCCCCGCCGCTCCCCACGCCGGCCCAGGGATCCTCCAGCGCCAGGACGAGGACGGGCCGCCGGCCCAGCGCGCCCCGCCGCCGCCGCAGCTCCAGCTCTGCGAACGAGAAGGGCGGATGATGGCCGGGCTCGCTCGGCCCCGCCGTCCCGCAGCCGGCCCCGCCGCTCGCCTCGCTGCAGAGCCGCCACGCCGCCGCCGCGCCGGCAGGTGAGGACGATCGCCGTCCACTCTACGCACGCCGCCATGATGGCGGCGCCGCGGGGACTGACGGGAGTCGTAGTGCGGCGCCGCGCCGCCCGCCGGCTGGAAGCGCGGGGCGCCGGACTACAGATCCCAGCGTGCACCGCGGCAGGGCGCCTTAAAGGCGCAGCGCCCCGTAACTGTGCGCCGCCTCGAGAGGGGCTCGGGGTGGGGGGTTGGGGGGGGGGGCGGTTCTGGCGCTCGTGGCTCCCGGACACCCCGCGGTGCGGCCGCCGAGATTGGCCCCAGGGGTTGCGCTGTGCCGGACGGACGGGGGGCGGCGGGACACCGGGATGGGAAGGGGAGTGTGAGGATGGGCGCGAGGCAGCGGGATGGGCGTGGGGATGGGTACAGGGACGGGCAGCGATAAGGGCGGCGGGGCGGTCACAGAGCTGAGCGCCGGGATGGAGGTGGGCGTGGGTAGCAGAGCGGGCATGGGGCTGCGCGTCGGGATGGGCGCGGCCATGGGCACGAGAAGATGGGTACGGGAATGGGCATGGAGACAGGCAACGGGATAGCCACCGGGATGGGTACCAGCCCATGGGTACCGCGGGCACCGGGATGGGTACAGGGATGGGCACGGGGCCGTGGAGCGGTGAAGGCTCGGGGATGGGCACCTGGCCCCGCAGCTCCCGGCCCCGCCGTGCTGCCCCCGCGGCGGCCCTGCTCTCCTCCTACAAGTCCCACAACCCCGCACGGACTACATCTCCCAGCCTCCCGAGCCCACCCCCCCGCACGGCGCGGCACGGCCCGGCCCCGCACGGCGCGGAGCGGAGGGCGCGGCGCGGTGCGGGGGGCGGCGGCGGCGGCAGAGGGGCCCGGAGGCTCCCGGCGGCGGGGCCGGGCCGGAGCGGAACGAGGTGCGGTGGAGGCGGCGGGTACGGCTCCGAAAGGGGGGGAGGGAGCGTCGGCTGCAGGGTGGGGTGTGCGGGATAGCGGGGGGACGCGGGGCGCCGGGAGGATGCGGTGATAGCGGGGGTGGGCGCGTGGACGCGCACCGAACCCCGGGGGTGCGGGATGGGGGTGTCCGGGGGGAGCCCCGGGGGTGCGTGGGTTTGGGGCAGCGGGGGGACGCGCGGGTGGCGGTGCTTCGTGTCCCCGATGGGGTGGTGGGATTGGGGTGGGGTGCGGGCAGGGAGCGGTGGCGCGGGGACGGCGGTGTCACCCGGCGGTGCCCTCTCGGTCTGTGAGCCACAGGGCAAGCGGTGGCCGTGGAGCGCGGGGCCTGGCCTCTCTGGGTGACCCCAGCCAGGGGACGTCGGGGTAGAGAGACGGGAAACTCTGTTTTTCGCACTGGGTTGGCTGACGGGGGAACGGGGCTTCACGGCGAGCCCCAAACCCGCTCGGAACGCAGCACGCGCTGCCAGGACAGCATTGATCCGGGTGGCCCCAGCGAGGAGCTGAGCTCACGGCGCTAATCTGGCTAATCAACAACACGCAAACCCTCCCGGAGCGGCCGAGCAGCCCAAAATGGGGCCGGCGGTGGCGGCGTCGGACGGGGCCGTTCCGCACGTACCGCGCCGGGAAGGCGGCAGGGCGGTCCGCTCGGCTGCTTGGAGCGGAATGTTGGCGGCCAGCAGAGCTCCGACAGCCCGAATTCCTGCCTGTCTGGAGGAGGCTCCCAGCCCCAGAGCCGGACGGCGGGGCCAGCGGGGCGGCAGGAAACCCCACGGAAAATGGGGCCCGGACCCATTTCCGCACCCCGGAGCAAACCTTCTGCTCCACAGCCGTGCCAGCTTTGCTCCCCGTGTGCGTCTCCACCCCCGCCGTGCTCCCCCAGGCTGGGTGCTGGCGTGCCCGTCCCTGTCCTCCTGCACATAGTTTCCCAGTGAGGTATCCGGTGCGGATGGAACAGGAGCGGACTTGCCATCGGGGAGCTGGGCACAGGGATGGCAGCCTGGGAGGGTGAGATGGAAGGGAGGCCAGGAGGAGGTGGAGGGGAGGAGATGGAGGTGCTGAGCCCCAGCTTGGCTGCAGGGATGTGGTTTGGTGAGCCCCAGTGGTGCCCAAACTGGTGGCTCGGTGAGACCAAAACTGGTCAGACCCAACCTGGTGGTACCTGACCTGGTGACTCGGTAGAACCCAGCCCCGTGGTATCCAGTTTTGTGGCTCGGTGGAACCTGACCCTCTCTTGAGGGAGCTGGTGAGCACCTGGAGGTGCTCAGGATCCTTGCTGGACAGGGCTGTGTGTCTATGGGTGTCCCCTCCATGCAGGGCTTGGGGCTGGTTGGTCTCTTCTGACCCCAAACCATTGCAACCTCCTCTGTGAGGACACGTGCCCTCGCCATGCAGGCATCCTGACCCCCCCGCAGCTCCAAGCTGGGAACTGCTGGCTGGCCAAGCAGGGCAGGCAGGATGTGCCCCGTGTTCTGGTTTCCTTCCTCTTGCCACACGGATGAATACGTGTCGGTTGGTGACTAACTGGGGCAGGATACCACCAAAACACTACCAGCTTTCCTAAGGTTTCGAGCTGCGGGGCGGTTGTTGCCCTTGAAGGTTTTTGGGGGGAGCAGCCCAGGGGGTGATGGGGTTTTGGGGCAGGATCCCGGTAGCTCTTTGCTTTCACCGTCCCTTAACCGCCATCCCCTCCTTTCCTCTCCAGGCTGTTGCCACCGACGTGTCCCTGGTGCAGGATGATGAGTGCCACGGTAGCCTGGGACCAGCTGGGGTTGGCTCCCCGAGCCCACGGGGCCACCGCGACGCGGAGCTACGGCTGAGCCCGGCGTGCCGAGCCGCGCCGAGCCAGGCGGATGGAAAGCTGCAGCCCGGCAGGTAGGGATGCTCCAACCCACCTCCCTGCCAACACGGCATCACGTGGGGCTGCACACTGTGCTGACCGGAGGCTCTGCGCCCCACAGGGAGCCCCGCGCCCACCCCGCGCCCCAGCCCTATGCCCGGGGAGCGGCGCCGAGCCTGCCGGCCTGCCCACCATGAAGTGCTCGCTGCGCGTCTGCTTCCTCTCGACCGCCTTCCTCCTCATCTTCGTCATGTCGGTGCTCTTCACCTACTCCCACCACAGCATCGCCTACCTGGATCCCGGCGGGCTGGGCGGCATCCACCGGGTGAAGCTGGTGCCCGGTTACGCCGGCGTGCGGCGGCTGAGCCACGGCGTGCCGTACCCCAGGGGCTGTGCGTGCCGCCGCTGCCCCGAGGATGCTGCCGCCGCCGCTGCCGCTTGGTTTGACAGCCGCTATGATGGCGGCGTGTCCCCGGTGTGGACCAAGGAGAACATGGAGCTGCCGCCGGATGTGCAGCGGTGGTGGATGGTGAGCGATGGGGGATGCTGCGGTACCTCTGGCATGCCATGGCCCCGCTGAGCCCATGCTGCTGCTGGGGAGCCACGGTTCACCCTCCTAACCCTGGGACCCCACACAGGAGGATGTTCTGGGGCGCTGTCGGTGCCGTACACTCAACTAGGTCCCGCACCACCCTCCTTCTCACCTTGCAGATGCTGCAGCCGCAATTCAAGTCCCACAACACGCAGGAGGTGCTGAGCAAGCTCTTCCAGATTGTGCCAGGGGAGAACCCTTACCGCTGGCGTGACCCGCGCCGCTGCCGGCGCTGCGCTGTGGTTGGCAACTCAGGCAACCTGCGTGGCTCTGGCTACGGGCACGAGATCGATGAGCACGACTTCATCATGAGGTGAGAGCGAGGAACCCTGCCAGAAGTGCTGCGTCAGCACCCGGCCAGGGGGGCTGCGTGTCCCCTCTGTGTGCCCAGCCCTGCCAGAGGGTGGTGACGCACTGGGACAGGTTGCCCAAGGAGGCTGCGGATGCCCCATCCCTGCAGGCATTCAAGGCCAGGCTGGATGTGGCTCTGGGCAGCCTGGGCTGCTGGTTGCTGACCCTGCACACAGCAGGGTTGATTGTTGTGGTCCTTTTCAACCCATTCTATGGTTCTGTGACTCTCTGTCCCCAGGATGAACCAGGCACCCACAGTGGGCTTCGAGGGGGACGTGGGCAGCCGCACCACACACCACTTCATGTACCCCGAGAGCGCCAAGAACCTGCCTGCCAACGTCAGCTTCGTGCTGGTGCCCTTCAAGACTTTGGACCTGCTCTGGATTGCCAGCGCCCTCTCCACTGGCCAGATCAGGTTGTAAGTACCCGGTGGCCATGCATAGAGGTGCCATCGCCCTGGGGACTGTTCTGGAAGAGGTGAAGTCACAGCCGTAGCTTGGTGGCTTTCTCCCCCTCTCCACTCTCCCTGGGTTCATGTACCCCGGCCATGAGTGCCCACCCCCCCTCTGCTTCCTTCCTCCAGCACCTACGCGCCCGTGAAGCCTTTTCTGCGGGTGGACAAGGAGAAGGTGAGAGCAGCGCTGTGCTCCTCAGCACGCACCCCCACACCTCTCCTGGCACTGTTGGGCGTGCAGCCCTGGGGAGGTGCAGCTCTCAGCATCCCTCTGTCCACCCCCCGGCTCCAGGTGCAGATCTACAACCCTGCCTTCTTCAAGTACATCCACGACCGCTGGACGGAGCACCACGGGCGCTACCCCTCCACTGGCATGCTGGTGCTCTTCTTCGCCCTCCACGTCTGCGACGAGGTAGGTGGCAACTTGGGGACGCAGCACCCGGCCCCGTATCACACAGGGGCTGGCAGTGATCGCGGTGCCGACCCCACAGGTGAACGTCTTTGGGTTCGGCGCCGACAGCCGGGGCAATTGGCACCACTACTGGGAGAACAACCGCTATGCCGGCGAGTTCCGCAAGACCGGGGTGCACGACGCCGACTTCGAGGCGCACATCATCGACATGCTGGCCAAAACCAGCAGGATCGAGGTCTACCGGGGCAATTAACCAAGGGCCGGGCGGCCGCGTGTCCTCCAGCTCCTAACCCTGACACTGCCAGAGCTGCCCCGGCTGCTGTTGGGTGCCGGCAGCCGATGGGGTTCTGAGCTCTTGGCAGACTTGGTGTGGTTTGGGGAGCTTTGACTTGATGTTGGTAGTATTCAGGAACCCGCTTCAGCCAAGCGAGGATTTGTTAGACGCCGCCAGCGACCAGCCGGCCGGGGGAGCGCCCGACTCGCATCTCTTACAGTCAAACCAAATGCTGCTCTTTTTAAAACAAGGACAAAACAACAACAAAATCCTATATGAAAGCCCCCAAACCTGGTGACTGTGGGGAGCACTCGAGCCCGGGATGAGGGCAGGGTGACAATCAGCAGCGGGCCGGGCCAGCTCCCCAACAGCAGGACACAAAGCAGCCGCTGCTCTGGCCTTCCGTCGGAGGTTTTTTCCCCCTTTGCTTCTCCTGTGGCTCTTGGGAAGGGGTCTGGACTCTCATGGTCCCCTCGGTCAGGTTCTCCCCACGTTGTGTTGAGGAGTGGGATAGGAGGGCTTTGCAGGGACAGGGAGAGGGGTTGCAAAAGGCAGCTGAGAAACCCGAGCGCCTGGTGGAGATGACAGTGCAGTGGGGCACAGACTGCGTGTGCCCATCCCTCACTGTCTGGGCTCCCCTTTGCCTTGGGGACAGGAGCAGGTTAGGATAGCTTTAGCAGGTGAGTGAAACACATCATTTCTTATTTCCCTTTTGCTGCACACAGACAGCTCTGGCCAGAAGCTGCAATCCCAAAGCTCGTGGTGTTGGACAGTGGCTCAGTGGGGGGATGGAAGGTGCTGGAGGCTGCAGCGGTGACCGATGGACGATGGCGCAGGGCTTGGGGGCAAACTTCCCTTTTTCTATTCGGCTTCTCTCTACGTTTCTCTGCTTTGGGAGTGTTTTCCTTTCTGAGGTTTCTCTCTGCGGTCACAAGGTGCCGGGTCTGTGCTGTGCCTGCTGCTGGGAGGGCAGCCCCCGAGGCAGCGTTGTGACCACAAGCCCCAGCACACACCTTCCCAGCACCTCGGGTCGGCGTTGCCTTCTTCTGGGGGAAGAAAACCACAAAAATCACACAACCACGAGCAACAACGAGTGCCTTGACTATCCGCCGCCGGCTGCGCTGCCCTGCGAGCACAGGGCTCGGGATGCACACAGCAGCATTCTCAGCCCCCTTCCTTCTGGGGGGGGGTCAGCATCACCCGGGCACCCCTGGCACTGGGCTGTGCCCACATCCCTCCCACTCTGGCTCAGACAATCCCGAGCCCACCGGCAGCACCCGATAACGATTTTACAGCTGATTTCCTTCCCCTCCCACCTCCCCCAACTCTTTTTATTATTATTATTATTGTTATTATTTAAACTGTCCCCAACACGAGGACTCACGACCACTCGTTTCTCCGCAGAGCGGCCGGCGAGCGCACGCACGAGCATGCTGCACGGCCCGCGGGCACTGCGCCTACGAGCACCACTGTACTGTACATAGAGGAGACGTAGGCAGAGGCTGTGGGCACTGGGGGGGGAGGGTTGGGGGGAGGGTTGGTTTTGGGGAGAAACCGAGGTTTTGGGTAATCCCCATCACAGGGCAAAGCGGCCCCGCAGCCTCTGCGGATGTGGGCTCTCCTGCACACGACTGTCTTAAAACAATTCGGTTGGGTTTGTTGGGTGTTTTGGTTGTTTATTTTTTAAGTCAATAAAAACCGTGCATCTGGACGGCTCTGTGTTCTGCCATCCCCACCCAAGGACAGCTGTGGGGTGCAGGCAGTGGCAGGGATGCACCTGCAGTCCCATCCCCACCTGCAGCCCCATCCCCACCTGCAGCCCCATCCCCACCTGCACCACGGTACTTTGCAAGAGCATCCTCATGGGAAGCCAAGCTGTCATGGAGGAGGAGGGATCCTCCTGGAGGGGCACCCAAGGCTCTGGCACAACAAACTGCCCGATTCAGGAGTAGTTAAAACACCTCTTTATTAATATACAAACCTAGCAACATTCAAGCCAACCAAAATGTGAAATGATGTAGAGCGCGGCATAAATACAGCATATAGAACGGCCCCAGCAGAGAGCAGCCAGCTCAGCCCAGTCTGTGTGCTTGGGAGCAATCTGTGCCTTCCACGGCCAGGCAGGAGCAGTGCTGCATCTCCTCAGCCCCTCTGAGCTTGAAGGAGCTGCCTGCATCCTCCCGCAGAGACCCTGTGTGGGCACAGTGAGATGCTCTGCCCACCTCCACCCCTTCCACCTTGTAAGGCACTAAGGAACGCTTTCACTCGTTCCTAACGTTTCTGCCATAGAACCCTCTTGGAAGTCGTTGCAGCTCTTGAAAATAGCTTGAGAGACTGCAAGATGTGAGAGGGGCTTTGGGCAAGCAGGCTGAAGGTGCACGCAAAGAGGGAGCGCCTACCAACAGCGCCTGCAGAGCGCAGTCACCCTGCCCAGGAGGAGCTGAGCAACGCCTGCAGGCTCTGTTTCCTGCCCCCAAACACACCGGGCTGCTCCTGCTGAGGGCTCTGAGCAGCTACAGCCATCGTGGTTAAAGTGCAAAGAGAAGCGCTGCCTGCTCTGCCTGCATGTCTGGTGGCTCCCTGCTCCCCCGCATCCTGTTTCCAGTTGGAGCAGGGAGGTAAAATAAGCCAGCCCCAGCCCTGGCAGCCACTTAAGGAAGTTTAAAGCAGGACATGCCTTAAACTTGCTGACACGGGCAAGAATCGAGTTGCCCAAACGTCCCAGTGAAACCAGTGGGGAAGACAAATCCAAAGGCGATGATGGTTTTGCTGGGCTTTACCAGCAGCCACGTGTTCTGCTCTAAGAATCCTGCCCTCGTAACCAATGGGCTTCCTTTGCAAATGTGGAGAGCAGTTGTTTGTCGTAGATTCTTTTTTCCTCCTCAAATGTAAGAGTTTTGGTCTCTGCATTTCCCCCCTGACATCCCATGGAAGCACAGGACTTCAGGCCGAGGAAGCCCCGTGCCAGGGGATGGGAGCAGGCACAGCAACAGGAGGAGGCATCCAGGCCAACAACAGGAGCAGAGATGCAGGGGATGTATTGCACGGCCCCTCCTCCTCACCAAGGAACAGGACGAGGAATCGCAGCAGCAGGGAACGGCAAATCCGGACAGAGACACGAGGGAGAAATGAAGTCTGGCAAAGACAGAAAATCACTGCAACACACCGTCCTGAAATAGAAACCACCACTTCCAAACAGCTTCCTCTTATCCCCAGGTCATTCAGCGTCAACAACAAAGTCCTTTCTTCAGTATAGGTTGCTTCAGCAGCCTCTCAAAGGCCAGCAAGGCATGAGAGGTCAGGCAAGGCCATGGAGACGGGCAGAATACAGCTCCAGATCCAAAGGAAGGATCAGGACTTGCAGGAGGGAAGGCAGGAGCAGGTGCCAAACCACCCAGCCCTCAGCCTCAACCCTGGCACAGCGCTCCTCCATCTACCCGTGTGACGTAGGGCTGTTCTCACTCTATTTCTGGTACTGAAGAGTCAACACAAAGTTCCACTTCTAAGTTTCACAGCTTCCAGACCTCCCTGAACGGGGAACTCGCTCTGGCAACCTGCTTTTAAGGCAAGAAGGGTTTTCCCTTCCACCTTTGTTGTCTCAGGTCCATCCAACTCCTTCTGTACGTCGAGAACATCTCAATCACAAACTGGCCGACCAAAGGCTCAACTGAAGTAGCAGGAAACAAAGCAGGAGCTTGCCAAGGCTTGGAGCTCCTATTTACGCTTGTGATGTTCACCGCTTCACTGGAAAATGCCCCCAGAAGGTTCCGAATTACAAAGTGTTCGTTGTGGCTGCATCAGTGCAAGGCTGTGTTTAAACTCCACGGTGAACAGGAGGGTGCCAGGGGGAACCCAACCACCTCCTTCCAGGAAACAAAGAGAAGCTTTGCTCCTGGTTGTTCTCATAATGAGGAGAAAGATACCAACTCATGCGACACAACTGGGCACCACCTGCCTTCCTTATGCTCCCCAAACACGAGCCTGTAAGAAACTTGTGTTCACTGCATGAACCTTGCCAGATGGCCAGATAAATGAGGGTAAGTGAGAGACTGCTCCCAAAGGGACTGCACACTGTGGGGCTGAAACAGGAGTGGTGTTTCAACAGTGCTGTCAGCATGAGACGCCAACATCCGCCCTTGTTTTCTGTTAGCAGAAATACTGATGTCTAACAATCAACCCCATTCCTTTACAGGATTAAAGCACATGTTGGTCTTCAATTATAAAGACCAACATACAGACAGTATGTACCATCTACCTACACAGAGTTCCTATAAATACAACCAAAGACCAACATCTGTGTCAGCCTTTTGACTTCAGAGCCCACACAAAGAAATCCAATCCAAACAACGACGACAGCAGACTTACCAGCATCACCTCCATGATGCGATGGTTAAACCTACTGGGCTCCCTGCTAGGGAGAAAGGTAGCCCAGTGCTGGGCAGGCTGGGACACACCAACACGTGCCTGCTGGCAGCTGCTCACCCAATGCTCTGTGCTGTGCTGGTGAGGTAGCTGGTCGCTCTATTGCTGTGTGCACTGATGCACCGACCCCTCTGCAAAGTGGTCCGTCACCTGCCAAGGTGACAGCAGAGCGGAGCCAACACCTGCTGTCTTGTGCCTTATATTAGAGGAGAGAGAAAGGCTGTAGTCCTCAGGAGCTCCCCCGAGCCCTTCCCATCACCTCAGGGTATGGAGATGTTTCCTCCTATCCAGGCTTCCCACTAAAACACCCCCATGGGTGCACATTCAGCACTGTGCTTTGAGACACGGGGGAGCCCGGCAAGAAAAGGGCCAAGGGAGGGAGGACAGACAGGGTTCAGAAAGCTGGAGGATTGAAGTTCTAAAACATACAAAATGGAACACGCTGGAAAAAAAGGGTCTAAAAGTTGCAAGACAGGAAAGGAAAAAGAAAGAAACGTGTGGGGCACGGAGAGAGCACGGGAAGATGGCAGCTGAAGACTCCGGCTTGGGAAAAGGAGTGGGGCTCCAGCCAGCACTACTCCCTCTGGTAGCCACTCAGTTCCACCTCATCCTTGCGGCGACGCTGAGCAAAGAGGGAGCTGAAGGGGTAGAGTTTGGCTTTGGCCTGGAAGCGCTGCCCGGCGATGTCGATCTCGTACTCGCCCTGGTTGATGAAGTCAGTCGTCACCACCAGCTCCTCCCCTGTCTTCTCATCGAAGTGCTGCACGAAGCCAAGGCAGACGTGGCGCTCCAGAGTGTAGCTGTAGGCACTGCTGGTGGTTTTGCCCACGTAGCGGCCGTTGCGGAAGATGGGTTCGCCCCACCAGGGCCAGAGGTCCATATCTGTGTCATGGTCCTCCAGAATGAACATGGTGAAGCGTTTGTATACCCCGTTCTGCTTCTGCTCCAGCAGAGCTTCCTGGCCGACAAACTCCATCCCCTGGGGGAAAACAAAGGAAAGCCTTGGAAGGAATGGGAAATGTGGCACTGCTGAGTTTTAACAGACCAGCAATGTGAGCTCAGCTTGGGCCTGGAAGGCAAGATCCAGCAGAATGAGTGGGTCCTGCACCCAGCTCTGACAGAAGCTGTCACCTTCACCGTTTCAGATGCTGAAGGTATGAAATACAAAAACATTCACGAAGTGTGTCCTTAAAACACTCACTGCAGTTTTCACTACAGTGAAAGGCACTTCGCAACTCCAGTTTCCATCATTGTTCTGCTCTCAGTTTACTGTGTTTGAAACTGAGCCAGGGGAGGTTTGGGTTGGGTATTAGGAGGAAGTTTTTCACCCAGGGGGTGGTGACGCACTGGAACAGGTTGCCCAAGGAGTCTGTGGATGCCCCATCCCTGCAGGCATTCAAGGCCAGGCTGGATGTGGCTCTGGGCAGCTTGGGCTGCTGGTTGGTGACCCTGCACACAGCAGGAGGTTGGAACTGGATGAGCACTGTGGGCCTTTGCAACTCAGGCCATTCTGTGATATCCCATGATTTTACAAGCTGGAAGGAAACCATCCAAAATTTGATACAAGCATTTGTTTTGGCTCATGCAAACATGTGAGAATGATGAAAACAAGCAAGTGATAGAGATGGCACCTGTCTGCACAGTGGGCTACAACTCCACACTGGTTTATGTTTCAGTAAAAATAGAAAGCTCGTGTCCCCAGTGCCTATCCTGGTGTGCTTTCAGTTTCATGATAAAGCCACATGAGGCATGGGCTAACTTCTGCTTCATCAGACCAGGGAAGGAGCTGGGAGAAACACAAGCGCTGTAAGGTACGCAGCTCCCTCCACTACACTGAACTACACAGGATGCTACCCAGATCACTGGGAAGGCTGCCCAGGAAAGAGGAAGATGGAATACTTATTCTCTTGTTAGCACCTTTACGAAGCAGAAAAACACGGGTTATTGTCAGCCTTTACAGCTCCATCAAAAAATGACCCTCTTGGGTGGCGTCACCGCAATGCTGGGCTCTGCCATAATTCCACTTTTCCACCATACCTTTTCCAGCTTGACCTGGAACTCACGGCCACACTCCATAGGAGTGGTAAAGGCATCCAGATCCTGGCCCCAGAAGGCAAAAAACTTCTCGATCCTCAGGCTGCGGAGCGCGTAATAACCGGCGTTCCGGATCCCATATTTCTGCCCCATGTTCATGACCTCATTGTACACATGGAGGGCGTACTGCAAAGGAAGGGGGAAGCACAGAGCTGCAAACACACACCAGGAAAGAGGTACAGCATCTGACACATCACCACCAGTGTTAGTGCCCTGCCTGGCTGCTGGGATGCAACACAAAGCAGGGGAACTCCCCTTGTGCCCTGCAGGCACCTTTCTTCCTCATTACCCTGAGTCAACATGGAAAATCCATTACTAATTATGCATGCAAGCAACTGTTTTAATTAGCTGAGGCCACAGCACACTCTTACCTCGATGGGAATATAAAGCATGAATCCAGGTTCTCCTGTGTGAGTGATACTCATCACACGGATGCCGTTAGCGTAGCCCACGCTCATCTCCTGCAGAATCAGAGGGGGTGAAAACATCCAAAGTGGAACACAGCACAGAGATCCGGAATGAACACATCAATGCACAACGCACACCACGTGGGACAAACCTTCTGCCACCAGCACGTACTTCTGAAGGACTGAATCTAAAAGTCCAGACAGCAGCTACCCAAATATTCCCCAGATTTCTGAATCCCTTCATGGAAGCCTTGGAACTGGATCAGGACAAAGCCTTGTGCTTCATGCTCTGGAGGAGTTAACAGCAGCGACCTGCTCAGCCCTTTAACGTGACCATGACTCCAGAGCCACCAACCCCAGCTGCCCCTGACTGATGGTTTTGGAACAGGTTATGTGATACAAACCATGTCACCACGTGGCACCAAGCCGACAGCGAGTGGGATACTGGGAAAAAAAATCATATTCACCTGCAGATTCAGCAATCCAAATAAAGCAAGTTAGCAAAGTGAGCCTAATGAGGACGTGACCTGCATAGCACAACTACTGCAAGATCTGTAGGTGAATCCAAATTCCCCTCTAACTACTGAAAGCACAGTCCTTCCCTTCTAGCACGCTAGGAAACCTAGTGGGGTGAAGAGAAGGAAGCACAGTCACTCACCTTGCAAAAGAAAGAAGGAAAGTGTTCTGGGGTCATTGGGGCATAGGACAACTCTGACAAGACATCCACAGCACGGGGGCCTATCAGGTTGAGAGCTAAAGAGAGGAAGATAAATCATTAGGATAAGACTGAAGAGGTCTTACTTAACGCTGCAGACACGCAGGCACCAATCCTCATTTCCCTTTGGGAAGTTGTGCAGTTCACACCATGGAGGGTTGTGAAGTTTACGTAAGAATACGGACATCATCAGCCTCTCCTGACAGCACACAGGAGAGGAAATCTGCCTCCCAGCTCCCAGTTTGACAGGAGGAAGAACCTGATCGTTGGTTTCTCCCATCCACTTGGAAAAGAGACCAGCCACAGCTCCACAGACACCATAACAAACACAAGACACCATCTGTGACTTGAGGCTGTGCAATAAGGTTTGCTTTCAGTGGTGCATTACCTGTGTACTTCCAGGTCACATCTTCTATGGTCAAGTTGCTATCTTCAGGCAAACGGTTCTTCAGCCAGGTCCAGCAATGGACTTGTTGGTCAGTAGGGGAAATCATAAAGAAGCTGGAAAAGAAAAAGTGCAAGCAAGAAACAATGAATCTTGACAGCCACGAGATGACTCGGTACATTCTGGGTCCAACAACCACTGGAGACACTCAGCAGCTTCCAAGATAACACAAGATCCAATATGCTGGTTTGGGAAAACCACAACTAATGGATCAACGCCATCACATCTGTTACGACAGGAAAGCTCTGCCTGCAAGCAGCAACAGCACCCTGGTGACAAGAAGGCAGCAGAAGCTCTAGAAATGGAATACAGGCAGGTCTACAGCAAGCCTGCATTGCAGCTCCAAAGGCATTTTGCAGACGGTATCTGCAGCTCTGGAAGAGCAGTGATTCCCTGTACTCTGACAGCAGAAGAGTGCTCCATTCTCAAAGCAACTCCCTGTTTCAGCAAGTCTCCCCTGACACAATGGTGTTATTATTAACAGTGTCTGTATACAGAACTCTATTCGATATGTGGAAACAAGCTGGCCTCTTTCATACAGACTGAGAGCTGGAGCACTTTATTGACAGAGATAATATCTGCAAACGTGGCTAACAAGGAGGAAAGCTACCAGTTTCACGCAGAGGCAGACAATGCTTCTAACAATACATGAATGCAAATAGAGGAAGAGGGGAAAAAAGCAGCTTCTAATTAGAAGAGCAGCAGAGAAGACTGCTTTCACACCGACACAATGGGAGCACACACAGAAAATGGCGCAGGGAAATAAAACTGATGCTCAGCTGAGACATACCCATTACAAAGTTTTTAACCATCAGAAGGGTGGGTTTTTTTTAATTAAATGCCAAAGAGAGCTGAAGTTGCTGCGTTTAAGGATGAGATGCTGGGATCGTGTCAGTTTGCAGCAGAGAGCAAAAGAAAAAAGCTACATGAGGGCACACTGTGCTGGGAATGAGAGCAACCACACAGCAACGCAAGCGGAAATCATCACCAAGGAGTCACCTCAGCAGGGAGTCCCAGTGAGAAGACTGCTCAGGAGTCAATGAGCAAACTCTGTTAGTCTGAATGCTTAAGCAATAAGCTAACAACTGGAACCAGCGTGCTGAAAACAAAGCTGTCTTTCAATGAGAAAGCAGACACCTGAAGCCCAACACTGGGTTGAAATCTGTCCTTATCCGCAGTCACCACAAGGGCCTATTTCTCCCACTAGAGCCATGCTCTCATTTGGGGTACAGCATTAGGAAGGACTGCAGCACAGAGACTTCCTGTTTCTTTATGAGGAGTGGGAGTGGAGTTGACAGTCTTTGCTAAGAGGCTCCCACCAGATGCAGGAGGTGTAGACGTGAACCTACCTGCGTTTGCTCAGACGTGCTATGCTGCAGTCGTTCTCATAGCCTCCGTTCTCATTCAGCATGCCAGTATGCACAACGTGCCCCACCGGCACATCCAGGTCATTGGAAAAGAGATACTGCAGGCTCTGCAGCGCCTGATCTCCTGTGGACTACAGGAAATGAGAGTCAGTTAAGTCAGGCGAGCTGTGAGAGCAACACTAATTCACTGGGACAGCTGAAGAGTGCATCAGTGTTCTGGCCCAAATTCTTTCAATTGTGAATCTGGCCATCCTCCCTCCAGCTATCCCCAGGAGCCAGCAGGCTGCCCCCACCAGGCTGTGCCATCACTCCACGGCTACTTACACTTATCTCAAACTTGGTAAAAGACGACATGTCGATCACGCAGACTGCTTCCTTGCAGCACTTGACTTCAGAACCCACAATATCAAACCAGTCCGGTTTGTAGAAGGTTTTACTCTGATCCAAATCCAGCAAATCTAGCGTCAAGAAGAATCAAAGCCACAGTTCATAAATGGAACAAATTAAGATCAAACATAGACTAACACAGCCGCACCAGGCAGAGGAAAACACCATCTCACCTTTCCCAGGTGGGACGAAGTATTTGACCCTCTCAAAGCCGTGCTTCTCCATCCATCTGGCCCCCTGGGCATCCAGGCGGTCGTACAGCGGGGAGGTGCGCAGCTGCCTGCCCGTCTGGAAGTCCCAGCGGGGAACTTTCAGGTCACATATGAGAGCTGCAAAGGTCACAGAGAGCCAGCATTAGGTCAAACGGTGACTTGTAGCTAGGATTTTCTCCCAGATGACTGACGGGCACAATTCTTATACCCGAACCATCAAGGAAATTCTCCCAAAACAGTTCTGACTTTCCTCTTCCATTTTCGGACATTGGCAGATCTGTTCTGATCCATTTGTAGCTATGCTCATCATAACCATATGTGCACAGAATGCATTTGTAGACACCTGCAGCTGCACGACATACACACAGAACACTGAGATCTGCAGATAGCCGTGGCCTCACAACTGCACTGTTGATACACCTGAACAAAAACTCTCCTTCCTGTGAAGCTGCACTGACATCAGTGATGCACGATTCCTCCCTGACAGAACACTTTATCACACACTCCTCGTTCTGACAACACTAACAGTGGGGTAATCATCCAATTCACCTTTCTCAAATATCAGCAGCTCAGCCTTTTCTAATCGCTGAAGCTTTTCCAAACGTCTCCCACACTTTCTCAGCCAGTATCTAATGTCCTTCTTAAGAACAAGCATCCTTGGGGATAACCCTCCCTGGAAGCACTCAAGGCCAGGCTGGATGGGGCTGTGAGCAACCTGCTCTAGAGGGAGGTGTCTGGAGGGTTGGAATGAGATGATCTCAAAGGTCTCTTCCAACCCAAACCATTCTATGATCCTCCCTCATTACCAGCAGGGAGTATAAGTGAAGGACATCTGAATGTTTCCTCATTAATGTTAAGTTCCTCCTTAGGTCATAAAGTACTTCAAATTGAAGCTGAAGTACTACTATTTCCAACACAGACCTTGGTGCTGTTTTATTAGGCTGGAATCCTACACAGATAAGCACAAGCTTCCCCAGAGCAGAGGCAAAGCACAGAACAAGCACTCTACCAACAGCATCTCCTCCAGGAAGGCTAATGAGAACGCCTCTAACGCAGAGCAACCACCATCCCCCTTCCTCTGGGAAATGCATCCCTGCATCTGTCCCAGGGGAAGACAGCAGGAAGGAAAACTGTTCTTGGAGCAGTGACAGCTGAGAGAGGGCAGGCAGTGTACAAAGAGCAAATGGTTGCATGTCCTGGCAAGCTGTGAAGGCAGAGACCTCACTTACGCATTACTTCCATCACACGGTGACGGAGGAAGGTGCGGCTGCTCTGAAGAGTCCCAAAACGCTTCACATCCAAAGGCCAGACGTTTTCTGATGGATAGCCATTTACCATCCACTCTGCCAGGTACCTGATGGAGGCAGGAAAGAAAAACCAAGAGATTAATTAGCGGAAAAAGAGCCCGGCTTGAAAGTTAGAAGCAAGGCAATTTGCACATGTGGATATCTGGCAGCTGGCAGAGGACAGAACTAAAATGGTATCCTGAACCTGGAAGACATCCCCTTTATAAACGCCATCCATCAGCTCTCCACCTTATTAATTTCCCACTAGGATGAATAATATGGAGCAGCAGGAAGTTAAGGACACGTGCTAAACAAAGCCAGACTGGACAGGCAGCTGGGCTGACGGTGCCAAGCCCTCATGCTGCACTACTGCATTAAGGAGTATTGGGTACACTCAGGCTGGAATCTGCAGGCTGACGGCTCTGTCATTTTTCAGCACCTTGTGTAGGCTCAGCCACAAAGCATCAGTGACAGCATTCAGTGCAGCACCAGGTACCAGCCAAGTTATGTTTTGTTACGCTCCTAGCAGTGAGGGAGGACGGCGTGCTCCAGAGCTAAGGGACAAAGGCAGCTCAGATAAAAGCAGAGCTGGAGGACCTGTATGCATCCAGTAAACAGGAAAACAAAGGGTTTGAGGCTGATAACTCGAAGTTACACTAGCTAATCTCCTTCACTTCAGGCTGTAGCAGCAAATGGAAAACTGGTTTTTAGCTTCAGAAGCGATTCTGACTCTTAGAGAACCTCACTGCAAAGATTCTCAGTATTACGCTATGGCAACAAAACGTGATGATTTCCTTCCTTTGGTGAGTTAAACTAATAGACAATGGAGAGAAACCAGAGGAAAAAAATGCAGATATTAGCACTAGCCAAGCAGCTTGTTAAGAAGGTTGTACAGCAGAAGGGATGCTGGGCTGCCAAACCCAAATGGCAACCAGAGGAAGTGCTGATCATTTCGCAAGCAACTTTGCTGCTGGTTTCACAGTTATATGCCTGTCAAAGTATTTGCATTAACACAGGAACTGGAGTGTACTGGGAAATGATTGCATCTCTAGCTCGCTGGCAGAGAGGAGTCTCTAGTTGTATTGGCCGCACCTGGCATCACATCTGGATGCTCCGTCTGCTTTAGATTCACAGTTTTGAGAGAAATTAACCATGGTGTCAACCTGAAAACGCAAATGGTTTCAGCCAAATAATAAGCTGAAGGGTACATGGAGTACAGAAGATGAAGCAATAAGCTTTGCTGAGCTTTTATCTCTTCCTGGGAGACAAAAGTTGGGACTGGTTAGCTCAGGAAGCTCGCCTGATCCCCTGCAGGCTGCTGATCACTGGAATGCGGTGCCTGGAGAGATGTGCAGGATAGGGGAGGCCAGCACAGACTGGGAACATTGCTGGAATGCAGCTCTGCTCTTCTCCATCCCTCAAGCTGGAGACAAAAGCGTCCTCTTTCGGCAGCAGAAGGAATGTGACAGATACTGACATTCAAGCAGACTTTTTTCTCAGTTCAAACCTTACTTACAACACATAATAGTGAGAAACCACTTACTTGCCTGCTCCCCCACCACATGAGATCCCAGCTGAGTTCATTCCAGCCAGAACGAAGTATCCCCGCACAGTGGGCGACTCGCCCATGATGCACCGCATGTCTGGCGTGAAGGACTCCGGGCAATTCACCAACTGCATGATCTGCAGAGCCTCCAAGTTGGGCATCCTGCGCAGCAGGGAGCTCAGAAGCGGTTCTAGGAGCCAACACAAACAAGAAGACAAGAAGTCACATCACGGAGCCCTTCAGCTGCTTCACTGTCAGACTGGCCAGCACGCTGCTACCTGAACACAGCTCTCATTTCTGCACACAAGCAGCCATCCTGATTCAAACCAAGAGGTCAGTGCTGTTTTCCACAGCAGAAATCTGTTCAGTTTTGTTAGGGAAAGTAATGGATACTTCAAGAGCAACAAGAAGAGTCAAGCCTGTGTGACATCTGCATCACACGTCCTGTCAGCCTACACTTACCTGCAGCATTTCCTAAAAGCCTGGTAAGCTTTCCCTTCACCCTAAATGGCATTTACTAAATACAAAGACAATATTTACTGAATGCTAAGCACTATTTACTAAACAAAACTAATATTGACCGTCAGGTAAGTGATATTTACTAAACAGCAACCTTTAATTGAACTCTTCTTTTTTGACCGTTTCCCCACAACTTCTGAGAACACCCAGCATGTGCTGCCATACCATACATGCATGGTATGAGGAATCACCTCCTCTTGTTTCAAAACTCACGCTCAGTTACCTTTGATGATGCCTTCAGCTGCCACTGCAGAAGAGAGAGTGTACATGAGACCCTCCCTTAGCCTCTCCACCCCATCCAGGCTTCCCTGGACCTCTGTTCATCCCCCTTTGGTCCTCTCTCTTTTCCTTACCCGTTCAGTCACTCCCCTGGCAGCTGCTCCAACCCGTGTTCAGCCCCTGGCCCTCCTCCCACCAATTCCTCTCCAGTAACACGACGCTCTCTGGAGACAGGGAGCCCAGAACAACACCTCTTATCTGGCAAGCCAAGGATTTAGGGCCGCATACCAACTTTGCTCCATGCCTAACAATTCCTATCTTTTGCTTTGACTGCTGATGCCTGCACAGAACCAACACAATAATGAGTTCAAAGCCCATCAGCTTTGTACGGTGAAATGAAGTCCTCAGAATTGAGCGCCACAGACACCCCTCAGCTTTTCAGACACCAACACACTCAGACTTCACATTGCCTAAGAAATCACAGACAAGAAACAGTCTTTGTGACCTGCTCCTTTTCTTCCCTCTCTCACACACTGCAGTTCCAGAGGGAGAGCCTGTCATTACAGACCCTTTTATTCTTATGGATAAAAAGAGGGATCCGTTTTGGATTTGTACTTACAGCCAACATTTAAGCAGCTGTACAGAGCATTTGAAAAATCAAAAGGTGTTCCAAGCAAAGAGATCAAAGCAGGAAAGCAAGAGCTCAAACCGCAGGAACTGCTGCCCTAAGGAAAGGATCAAATATTGGCTGAGTAAGCTCTGACTCTATTCAAGTGCTCGGTAGTTTGAACTGATGAAAGGGTCACGCTGAAACGTGGCATGCAGTTGCTTCCAAAACTCAGACAATTTGTGGGTGCCAGCAAGCAATGCTTTCTCATTTTAGCAGTATCTAGAAAGCCAAAGAGGAAGTGGGTGCAGAACTTGCGCAGCTCATTAGTGAAGCTAACACTTCAAGCAAGTCTGCAGCCACCTGCAGGTCTCTAAACTGCAGACAACCCTGGCTCTAAAGCACCACCCTGGAATTTGGATGGCTTGAGGTATCATCGCTGCCTCAGACACAAAACTAGAAGGAATCAGTGGGGAGTAGCTGGAAGAACACACCAGCACTGCAGGGAGGCACCAGTGAAAGTCTAGCTGTGTCTAGAGTCACAGGTAGAAGCATCCACAGGGAAGCAAAGAGCTCTGACAAAGGGCAGAATTGGTTCCCCAAGACAAAAAGGAAACCGGAGGTGGCACACACAAAGTTATGAGGCATAAAAGCTGGGAAATAAAGAGGCTCCTAGACCACACTGTATTCCTTCCCACACAGAGAACCATCTGAGTCAGAAGTACATCAAAACACAAATGCAAAGCAATATGAGAGGAGAATGACAGCATATGTGGAAAGCAATAAACCACAACACTGTCAGGGTGGAATGAAGTCTGGAAAGCAGCAATACCAGGTTCTGTTCACAAAGCAAACTTCCTGCACTGGAAATACACTTGGCAGTCAGCGCTGCCAAGTCTGCCTTCTGCCGAAGCCACGTGCTGTGCTGCTGCAGGACTCTGTCCCCCACCACGTACCAAAGTGATCCCAGTCTTCCTGAAGGTTATGGATCTCCAGCTGGTTCCGTCCCTCCGTGAAAAGAGGTTTGGGGTTTTTCTCAAAGCCCCCCGAGAGGATTCCGCCCTGCCAGTTGCGGATGTAGATCCTGCCATCAGGGTCCACAACAGCTGCAGAGGAAAGAAAAAGAGGTGTGAAGGGGGGTGAGAGGAGGGAAAGCTACCTCTACCGATCCATGGCAAACACCACCAACAGGGTCTGGCGATGGGCTGGGCCAAGCTAGCAGCCCACAGACAGGTGAACAAACAGTTTTAGTCTCTCTCCATTTCTACACCACTTATGGTTCTCACATGACCACTCATCATCACTCATTCCCACCATGACACTCAGGTTAACTTCTGGGCAGGACAACAAACAACTGAATCTAAAGAGCACCAAAGCCAGTAGAAGGACAGCGTAACGCTTCCCTTGTGGTAAGGGGTTACAAACTCTTACACTGACCCAGCTCCACTGAAACTGCACCCAGGACCAGACACACCACTAGGAAAAGTCCTGCCCTCCCCCTCGTTTTCCTGGTGTATTAGCTACAGTTATTTTTAATGCATACAGGTCACCGATCCACTTGGCTGCAGGCCACTGGCATAAAGAAGGTGGGCAGCGAGGGGGTGAGAGCAGGCAATCAGGTCGGGATGGTTTCCCTTAGTGGCAGCATCCACTTGAAGCACTTAGGAAACTCCACCTGACAAGTCCCATAGCAACTTTCTTTTTCCCCACTCAGAAAGAAGCTGTGAATATATAACTGTAATTACTCTAGGGAGTCTGGTCAGAGAGTTGAATTCCTTGGGGATAACAGGTATTACTCACTTGAAGCAGGAATTACTAAAGACCGAGAGTAAATAAGCAAGGCTTTCTACTCCCCAGCCTTTCAAACACAAGGGCTTTTATTTAAGAAATCCAAAAGCCAGAATGTGGGGGAGGAGCAATTACCTCAAGCGCTTGGGTTGCCCCTACAGCTCATAGACATGTAAATGCCATTGCAAAGCCTTAGCTTCAGTTGGAGGAAAGGAATAGATGGGCCATTTGGGCACAGCAGCCTGCAAGGAAAACATAGCGCCAGGGCTAGCACCCTCTCCAGCACACAAATGCAGCAATCCACCTCTCTTTAGACACACCAGCCAGGCAAGCCAGACCTGAGGTCATTTGTCTGCTCAGCTGACAAACTCCACAAATCAGTTTCTGCTGCAAAAGCTTTCCAACAGCCTTTTCCACCTTCCAACCCAGGTGACTCCATGATATACATTACCACTAAATTGGATATTCAGAGCAATATGGCCAGGAAGTGCGTCCCACTTCCAGCTGAGTTGAGAACTGACAGTCCACAGTTTGTCATAATTACACCATCTGAGGAAGGCAGATGTGATTCTCTGATACAGGGAAGAACCCTTACTCGGGACATTGCTTGCCAGAGGTTCCGTCAAAGGATGTGTCAGGAGGTAGAAGTGCTCGCAGGCATGGAGTGGGATGTTGACTGGCTCCTCCCCAGAGTGGCCCAACTCATAGGCCCACTGAAAATTGGATGAAAAAGAAGTGCACGTTAGAATGCAGAAGAAAACAACCTCTAATAAAAAAGGCACGTGCAAACAGATAACCCCTGTGAGCTGGCTTTCATAAAAGGCCAAATAAGACGCGTTTCTCAGTGCCTAAGCCTTAAACAAATACATTTTTTTCCTGTTTTCTTGGGATCTAAACCATCCAGGCCAAAGACTGTATTTGTGTTTCTGACGTAACATTTAGAAAAGCCAGACCTTGACGAGGACAGGTCAACTTAAAACACCAAAGCAAAATAAGATTTGTACAGCCCAGCCAACACTGGGCTCTGCTTCTAGAAGCAAACAACACCATTTGCGTGCTGGTACTGTGAGGGCAACAGCAATTTAATAACCCAACCTGGCCAGCACAGTTGACGAAGAACTGGCATTTAATGTGTCCTCTGTCGGTCTCGACTCCGGTCACACGACCCTTTTGCACTGACACATGGCTGACACTCGTCCGCTCGTGGATCTGGACACCTGCAGAGGACATGAGAAGGTCAGTCCACCGCCAGCCCTTGTGCCCTAGTGTCAGGCTGCTCGCACTAAGCTCTTTTCTTCTTTAAGACAAAACACCTGTGCTCAGCCCAAGTGAAATCCTGCTATTTGTAGAACAGCACGCATATAATTTCATTGCTGCGTTGACGACTTCTTTGCCATGTGACAACCTGACCCTCGTATCAGCAGCGTGAAAGAAGAGCCCAACTACAGACTGCTTTCAGTTACGGTTCTGTATGCAACAAAGCCCGATGCTTTGGATGCAAGACTGCTTCTTTTATGGAAAATCAGTTCTGTTATGGAAAATCAGTCTGCAGAACAGAGCGAGGCTAAAAGAAACTGAGAGGTGCCTTCCAAAATCTCTTCTCCCACCCTGAGGGACTTGAACCCTCAGTGAGCCTCAGCTCTGTCACCCAGCCTAACCTCTGCCCCACCTTCACACTGCTCCGAGTTTGCCACAGTGCCAACAGCGTTTCCCACTTCACTTCCAAACCTCTTGCCAAAGCAACGTGCTCGATCATAGAATGGCCTGGGTTGAAAAAGACCACAATGGTCATTGAGTTTCAACCCCCCTGCTGTGTGCAGAGTTACCAACCAGCAGCCCAGGCTGCCCAGAGCCACATCCAGCCTGGCCTTGAATGCCTCCACACTGAGATGCATCTACTTTTGCATTTCAGATTGTTCAAACTCCTCCCACATTTTGATTCGGGTCCGTATTTCTGATAAAACACTGTGACAAAACATTCAGCCGGGCAGAATAAACTGCTTTGAAGGAACAGGAAGAACCTTGTAGAAACAACCAACTTTTGGTTTTCAGTGCTTATGGGAACGCCCGGATGTGGAATATCATTTTCTTTTCTGAATGAAAGGAACTGAGACGCACCGTTCCGCGAGGCGGCCGTGGCCAGAGCCAGGCTGACGTTGGCAGACAGCACGAGCGCATCCTCAGGCACATACATGGCCCCCACGAGGTCATGGATGTTGATGAGCGGGTGGAGCTGTGCCACTTGCTTCGGGCTGATGATTTCGCAGGGGATCCCCGATACGCTGCCACAGAACACAGGGAAAAGGCTGCCATCAGGCTCAGGGCAGAACAGATACATGCGTGAAATCAGATGCGTTTCCTGCTTATACATACTTGAGAGATGAAGCAATGCGTTTCAGAGAGATCAGCCGATCCTGAGTCTGAGCCAGAGAAACAGAGCCTGTCTTCACATACCCTACGACAATCACCAAAGTCGAGTCAGATTTGGGCAGGGTCTCAAATTCCTTTGCATTTCAGACCCGCTGCTTCCACTACTTGAGAGCCAGAAGGCCCCAGGCCCTACGTAAGCTGAAGCACTCCTCAGCTAGCAACCACAGATGGCAATAAAGAAAAACAAGAAGTGCTTTAGTTCTGAGCTGTGTTCTAACTCTCCTTCGTTCCGCATATACTCATGCTTACAAAAGGGTAAAGCTCCACACACATGGAACCTATTAAAAGAGAAGAGGGGTTACTGCCAAGAATGTGAGCACGTCATCTGATCGCTACGCAGAGCAACAAAACCTCACCAAGCAGAAGCAGATGTTTTGGGATTCCACCACCTGCAGCAGCTTAATACCAACCTTAATCACAGACATGGCTATGGACACGTGTCCAGTATGACATGTATCACAGGTCCCTGTCAGCAAAGTGCTTTCAGTTCTTCACACCAGACACGTGCCCCAGCATTTTGGAAGGAGAGGGAGGATTTCAGCATATTTCCATGGTGAGACTGGACTAAACCATCTTGCTTTGCTTGCACTTTGGGGCTCGTTAACCTTTCTGCCTTTCTGAGAGGTGAACTGCTGCAGAATACAGCTCGTTTGCCCTGATCTCTTTTTAGTGTCCTTGGGAGAATTCAGCTGTGTTTGTCCAGGTTAGAGATGAGAGGAAGAACACCTGCACTCTGCAGGCAGCCTGCCTTCAGCCTGCCCATCTGACACCCTCCTCCCATTCTTCTGATCGCATTATTTTTGCATCCATCTCAGCCTCTGAACAGCAACCACCACCAATTAAGACACGGGAGCATTACGTCACTGATCCAACCTCCCAGAGCTTACTCAGTCACTCAATGCTTACACTTTTGGTACCTGTTTGCACTCCAGTCTCTTGCTCCAGCTGCTGGTACAGCTTGTTGGAGTAGGCTGCCATCTTCAGCTCGATGGACACAGGCCGGGCCGTGCTCACGATGCCTGCACAGAAGCGTGTGGTACCTGCAGCCAATCTGCAAGAGAAGCCACAGGACAGACTCATCCAGCTAATGGGCCAGGAGAGAGGCGAGTGTGTGTCCCAGAAAGGCTCCCCAAGCACACCAGACCAAGAGCATCCCCTCCTTGGTGACCTTGCATCACAAACAGGAACCAGCAGCTGTTTTTCCCCTCGGGACAACCCAAAAGCTGTAAGGTGGTGTTTTGCTTTACCCCACTTTTGAAAATGCTTTTCTGTTCCAAATTAATTTCCCTTTAACTTGTCCTGAATGTTGGCACTTCTCAAAGAAATCACATGAAAAACACCACCTTGCTCTCAATCAACCTGCCTGCCTGATGGGGTTACCTCCAAAGCAGGACTTCCCTTGGATGAAAGTTAACTTGGATTTCTCAGTCTTTCAGCTTACAGGAAGAATTACACCCTGTCAGTGTGCAGCAGCTGCCAGAGACAGAAGCACGTGGCTCTTTGCCCTTCTTAAGCCTGTCCTTAAACCACTGCCCATCTAGATACTTGGTCAAGTGCTTGCATAGAAGGAAGATCTGTTAACACTCTCTGCAGCACAGACAGGCAAAGACACATTTAAGCATTTATTATGTCATTTACTTCCTTGATTTCAGGTCACCTTTCCTGCTATCAATGCAGCCCTGCTTTGGACAAGACCGCTTTCAGCTTAGCATACCCATCTTCTTACAGAAGTTCAAGACAAGATCAGCTGTGGAAGGCATTCTTTTTGCTACATCCCTCCTCAGACACAAAGAGCCAGCACACAGATGCTAGCTGTGCCTGCCATAATGTTAACTGTAAGGTATTCTTACTAATGCAGCAGTTCTTCTGTTTTATCTCGAGCTCACTCATGGCCTGAGCTCCTAAATGCCTGAATTTCTTCTCTTTGGAAAAGCAGCTGACGCTGACAGCAGCCCAGGCACACAAAGTCAGGGAGTCACAGCCACGCTCTTGAAGGCAGCATCAAGTGAGCAGCTCTGAGCTGAAGGGAAGACTCTTCTTCAAGTCCCAAACGCCTCAGCACATTATCTCACACACAGAGCCCTCAGATTGCCTCATGGAAACACCAGGAGTCAACAGGGGCCAACGGTAAACTTCCAACAGGATCTATTGTGCCCTGCCATGTGCTTCAGACTGAGCTCACCAAGGAGTTCACAAAGTGTGTGAAACACTAAACCCTGTGACAGAAAGAAGCAGACAACCCCAAGCCCTTCACCAGCTCACAGGGCAGCAGCTTGGCCATGTCTACCTACAACCTCCACATCTCCTGTGACCTCTTTTGAGCTGTGGCGGTGGTGCAATACTTTATGGTATGCACCACTTCCTGCTTCTGGAGGTGGTCAATAGGGGTGAGATGACCTAAATGGATATTTAGATAAGTTAAAACGGTCCATCTTCCCAAGCCATGCTGTGTTTCGCTGGATTACCTGCAAGTAAACACAGACAGACCTGCTGTGATCTACTGGTTTAGTTTAGTTGCAGCTCTTGGGTCACCTCTAATGGCAGCATGTTCCTTACAGAGCAACAGCGTCTGACTTCTGCAGCTTGGATCTGCACAGATAGGCAGGAGGTAAACCCAAATCTCCTCTGAATACATGTGTTTATGGACAAAAAAATGCAAGCAACTTTGCTGAGCCCATCATCTCCCAGGCCCACATGCAAGTACCTTTAATACTCACTGCTGGGAGTCTGCAAATGAAGAAAATACAACTTAGATCTTCAGGGGTCAGCTGAGAAATTAACATCATCACAACACCACTGAACAAACGCTCACTGTGAGTGAGAATGCGTGGATTTCAGGCCTGCAGTTTGTGACCTCTGCTTTTGGACAGAGACTTCATCTCTGCAGGAAATGCAGGCAGCCAGGATTTGAGACAGGAGGCTGCAGGGACAGACCTTGGGAGAGAAACCCAGGGCTGCCCTATGGAGCAGCCAGCTCTCAGACACACTGCAAGGCACGGCTGAGCCCGCCAGCGACATCGGTGGTGCCTCTATGAGAACACATTTACGGGTGAAAATCACCAGTGTGTTTTCCTGAAGGGCTGCAGCCCCTGGGAAGCATCCACATTGCAACAGGATGCAAATGTAAGAGGGAAGGCGTGACAGAGAGAAACCATCCAGCACTCACTGCTCAGCCTCTGCTCCTGGAAAGAGGGCGGGAGCCAAACTGAAGGCAGAACAGGGAGAAGTGAAAGAGGAGGGAACGGGAAGGGATTCTTGTGCTCGTGAAGCAGCAATTAAGTGTCGTTATTAAATATCAGCCTGCTGCATGGCTTCAGCACCGAGCGATGCAGAAACTGCACATCACTGTATGTGCTGCAGTACACAAAGTTCTGCCTTGTCAGTCCCGTTACCAAAAGTCCTTACCTGCCCTGCTCAAGCAAGACGACATCCTTCCAACCCAGCTTGGCAAGGTGATAGGCCACCGAGGTGCCCGTGATTCCACCCCCGCAGATGACCACCTGGGCCTGTGCCGGCAGGGGGACCTGGTGGGGTTCGGCCGTTCCGGACACGCTCCGGCAGCAGGCCGCGCTCCTCCACTTGGGGTCAGCCCCGCGCCACCGCACGTCGGCCAGCAGCCGCAGGAACATCCCGGCCGCTCCGTGCCAGCACCGAGCAGACGCCGCTCCGAGCAGACACCGCTCCGAGCAGACACCGCTCCTTCTGCGCACGGAGGGACGCGGCCCGGCCCCGCGCTGCAGCGGGCAGCCCCGCACCTGAGGGAGGAACTGCGGGCGGCACAGGCCGCGCCGGCACCGCCTGAGGCCGCTGCCCGCAGCTTATCCGCCAATCCCCAGAGGCGACACGGAGCGGGCGGGCCTGGAGGACGAGGGGACGGTGAGACGGCCGGCTGCGGCCGCTCCGGGGCGGGGGGAAAGCGGGGCAGGGCCGGGGGAGCCGGGACGGACAGCGGCTCACCTGGCGGCGGGAGGCCGGACTGACCTTCCGCGCTTTACGGCAGGCGGGCGGCAGCGCGACAGGCCGCTCTGCGCGCCGCATGGCAGCCAATCGCAGAACAGCACAGAGCAAGGGGGCGTGGTTAGCGTTAGCCACGCCCACATGGGGATTCCCTTAAAGGGGACGCGTCCGTGGGGGAGTGAGAGCATCGACGGGGCGGCTGGGAGGCAAGAATCAAAAATAAATGTGAACACAACAAGTAAAAACCTGCAGACTCTTTTTATTAAATTCTCCCATTTCATCTGTACAGAAAAAAAAAAAAATGCACATTATGTTCAGAATCTCAGTAACATCTCAAAATTACACAGCATGAACATGTAAAAAATAAACCCAAACAAACGAGGAACGGGCAGGATTTTATACACGGAAAGGAAAAAAAAAACAATTTACAAAGAGAAAGAGAAAAAAAAAAACAACAAAGTCTCGTTAATGTCACATTGAAAACAAAAAAAAGAAGCGTTAAGTTCAACCAGCCTTCGCTGCACAATGAGGAGCCGGGTCTGTGTCACGCTGCTGGGGGTGGGGGGGAACACCCCTCTTTGCCAATGAAACGCTGAGTTGTGTTTGAATTGAAGCCACAGTCCCTCCTGGAGCACAATCCTCCTCCACAACCAGACACAAGGCAGCTCTGCCTTTCTGCCCTTCTCCTCCCCCTTGATACCCTTCTGTGCTTAGAGACTGAAGGGCTTGCCCCATCCCATCTCCCCTCTATCGCTGCCCCCCGTGGGTTCTTTTGTTCGGGCTTCCCCGGCTCTCTCCGGTGAGGCAGATCCAGCCAGGCATCACTGCAAGCACCAGAAACACCGGCCATAGCCACGCTAGTCATGCAACAGCCTGAAGGACAGGAGGAAGCTATGCTGGAACTCAGCAAAAGGACTTGGTTAGACCCACTAGGCGAGCAATAAATAAGGTTATTTCTTAAGGTCAGCAAGAACGAATGCTAAGAGGCATAGCTGGAGCTGCCCACGTCCTCCCAACACGCCATCAGGAGACACAACCTGCTAACTACAAAGAGCTGCACGCCTTGCTCGCTACCAGTCCCATCTCCTGCCTGTAACCTTCCTAGCAGCAGGAGCATCCCCACATAAGAGCAGGCTCTATACGTGGTTTTGCAATGAGGACAAAGGCTCCCCCAGCATCCTGCAGAACGCAGCCTTCCCCAGTGACACTATTTGGGCTGATGACAGTACCAGCACTTCCCACCAAATCACAACAGGCTTCCTTGATTTCAAGGCAGCAGCAGAGGTCCTTACCATCATTTATCCTGCAATGGAAAAGCCTGCGGGCAGGGTGTTGGTGCTGGCAACAGGGCAAAGCAGGTTATTTTTGGCAGAGTGCTTTCAGGGCTTTCTGTGCTTTTGAACTCTTTTAGGTATAGACAAGGAGGAGGAGAGCATCTCAAGGTTGGGGCTGGGTACACGTCTAGTAAAGGAAAAAATAAGCACAACTGGTCATCAGCAACGTCAGGAAGTCTGATTTTAAAACACGAGTGTGATGCTCACTGATACAAAGGCCTGAACCCTCTGCCCAGCATCACACCTTTACAAACGTACAGTGACAAAGAACGTGGGAAGGCAACACGCAGAGCTGCAGTCGGTATCTGCCTCTGCCCCCAGCACTGTGGGCTCTCATGATTCTCAGTGTCACATCGGAATCTATCAGCGCGCCATCTCCAAAGGCAGTGAGGATGCAGGAAGCTCGGATCATCCCCTGCATCAGCCCTCTCCACATCACAAAGCAACAACAAAACCCAACCCAGAACGTACAGAAGTGACCTTCACAGTGGAACATGGTTTACATTCAGAGCTATAGCTACAAACCTACAACTTTCACCGCAACACCGTCCGTTTGGAATTCAGTGGAAGATGCTACTTCTAGACAACAAACCACTTTCATTCGGCTTTTCAATCTAACCAGGTTACAAAATGCCTTTTCAGAAGTCACAAGAGGTTAAAGAAGCCCCAGCAGCATTTCCTTATGCCTGAGAGATGTTGGAGAAGCAGGGCTTGTGCCACGCAGGCAAGGCTGCACAGGATGCCCCTTCTCTCCCACCTCTGCCGCAGTAATGGTAGCTCCCAAACTGTCACACCAAACTATCTATAATTGCCAAATTAACATCTGAGGCGTCATACACCCGTGCTGCCCCAAGAGATGTGACAGAGCATTCCTTCTCTGTTCCAGTTCATGTTTACAGAGGACTATTCTAGATCCATCAGCACTGGGGAAAAGAGGGGAAGAAACGCAGGTTTGGTTTCTGTTCTACCTAACAGCCTCACCAGTACCAGCACACACCAGTTCTCCATTGAATCCTCATTGCTCAGACACTTCCTTTACCACCCAGCCTTGCGTTCAGAATACTCAGAGACAGAAGGGCTTGCCAGCAAGAGCAAGGATCACCTGCATTGCCAACCACTTGCTGTCCATCCTCAGAGCGGGATGAAGGAACATTTGCAAGAAGCTTCACGTGGTACAGCTTTCTAGCACTTCACAGAGGCAGCAAAAGCCATTGCAGTATTTTGCATCTGCCTTTCTGTACATGCAGCATCGTGGGAGTCTGCTGCTCCGTGTTCCAGGATGTCTCAAAGCCGTCTCCCTCATTATCACAGAGAATAACGCAGAGAACTGGGAACGTCAGATCTTACCTAGCAGCGTGCTAAGAGGGAAAATAACATCATGGTTTCAGCATCAGCCTAAGCTAGACAGGGTCAGGCACATGATTTTTACTGCAGCACAGGCAGGAGAGCACATCAAGGAGGCTGACAAAGCACACCCTACTGCACACACTACGCTGGCTCTCGTGCAGTCACTTCCAGGTGAAGAGTGCTGGGGAACCCTATCAGCTCAGGTTCTGACCGCAGCATGTGGCTTCCCACTTCTCCTTCCAGCACTCACAGAACAAAGAGGATGGCCACAGCTTTTCCAGAACACCTTCTTCCAGAGCACCGATGCGCACACACTGACATTCTGCCTTCCATGCAATACCAGTCCTCTTCCCCTCCCCTCCTACCAGGCTTTCAAGACCAGCACCCTCACCCTGCATCCCAGAGACCAGCTGCCATCCGCACTGACTGCAGCCGTGACAAAGCTAAAAACAGTGCTACAATTCCAAAGATGGAGGCCATCTTTGTGCTAGCCCACATGCAGCTGACAGAGCAGCCAGATCAAGTGTTCGGTAGCATCCTGCATCGCTGACAAAGCACCACACTACCAGGGTGTCAGATACCACCTGTAGGAAGTTGACTGGGAAGGGTAACAGCTTAGCAGCAGTAACGTGAAAGAAAAGGAGTGTTAAAATGCCACTGCATCATCGCTAATAAAAACGCTGACCAAGGAATCGATCCGGGCACCTCCTGCCCGCTGACAGCAGCACTGCACACTATGGACAGGCTCTACAGCCTCGTGTCCACGCCGTGTCTTCAATCTACTGAAGTTGTACAGCTCACACGAGTACTTAATCCTGGTGGGTACTTGATTCTATCTTGAGCGGCAGAAGAAGAAAGGGAGGGCATCTTTTCAGCCAAAACAATCCACAGTAACAAAAGCAGGATATTCACTAGCAGAGGACACCGGTGCCGGCATCCATAGGTTGTCCCAGACTGTGCTCAGAAGATGCTTTACAGATGAGCAAGATGTCCAAAACAAGGCCAACTGTGGTGTGAGATGCAATTTACCCTTTACCTTCCTGCCTCCATTTCACCCAGCCACACGGGAGGACTATATTTCAGTACGAACCGTTACCTAAATCATAGAGTTGGTATGCAGATATATGTCTTCCTTTAAAAATTTACTTAAAAACTGCTTGAGCTGCAGGTCGTATCAGTCTGATTTGGAGAGTGAAGGCAGTTCCAACAGTACAACAGAGACTTGTCTACAGGCAGGTAAACGAGAGTCTGCTAACAAAGGGATAACAAAAGCTGCCGGCTGGGCTGCCAATGTTGCACATAAACTTTCATAGGATGAAGATGCTGTGGATGAGATCCAGGATGGGAAAACTGAGCCAACACCTGCTGCTGTTCTAACTCTTTTTTTTTTTTTCTTTTTATTCTCCTCTCTCACAAGAGGGGTTGGGTAGACTATACAGAGGAGGGCTGTACAAAACTGGGCACTGGGCAGGCATTTCTCCAGCAGGCAATCCAGGCTCTACCTGTCCTTGAGCTCTCTTGTCACCCGCTTGGTGATGCGTCCACACATCAGGCCGATCAGGAAGAGTACACAGATGCCAACCGTGATCACAGACAGTATGTAGTTCTTGGACGGAGAGGTCATAACTTGCATGGCAAGGTCAGAGAAGCCTTCCGCTGGGGCAACCTAGGGGAGAAAGGGAATCAATGAGCCAAGCCGTGCTTTCCATGCGATTCAGCCTGCTTATTTTGTAAGGGCTGGCATCCGTTGCAACCACTACAAGTTAAATAGAAAATCCCATTTCAATTTCTTCCTCATCTAAAACCTCAAAATACTGAACATTGTAGCAAGACAAGAACGTTCCTACAGCTCAGGCTTTCAGTAGAACACCCTGCAACAGAAAGATCCAATGCAAAAACAAACAAGCGAGGTCCTTAAATCTGTACCATATTCACCTTTGCAGCATAGCTCCACATTTCAATACGATCATTAAGGCGTTTCTTGCACTCAGGCTGCAGCCTCACACGCTTGTCTTCCAAGGCTTCCATTAAGCACGACATTTCTGTGACGGATAGAAGACGGTGTTACAAAATAAAAACAGTGCCTTCAACAGTGTGCTGGGGAAAGGCTGCTGGAAAAGGGGTATTTCAGTTCCATGTAAGGCTGATGGTTGCTCAGCTTTCTAAACAGACCAGCCAGGCTGCTGAACTGCAGACAAAACCCTGTCCTCCCTTTGAAGGGAATTAATTTTACCTGTCAAACGGACCGAAGCAAAAAGCCAACCATGGGCAAATACTGACAGGAACAAAGGAGGATCAGAGGGATTGGCTGAGAGTAAATCTCGTGAAACTAAAGTGATTTGCTTCTGTAAGAGAAGCAGCTTAGTTCCAGGGAAGCTTTTGGTACAGCCTACTATAGCACAGCCATAAGCTGGAGAGCCGCACAAAGCTGATAGACAGTGAAGATACATATCACTGCAAAATTGAGTCCACTCACACATTCTGAACAGGATTTACCTGAGCAGGGATTTCACAGAAGGGCTACGGGCCAGGCATCATGCTTTGTTTGTAATCACATGAATTGGGCTCCAGGGAGGCCTCACTGTGGCCTTCTAATATTTAAGGGAGCATATAAACAGGAGGGGGAACAGCTGCTCATGAGGGTGGGCAGTGACAGGACAAGGGGAAATGGTTTTAAATTGAGCCAGGGGAGGTTTTGGTTGAGTATTAGGAGGAAGTTTTTCACCCAGAGGGTGGTGACGCACTGAACAGGTTGCCCAAGGAGGCTGTGGATGCCCCATCCCTGCAGGCATTCAAGGCCAGGCTGGATGTGGCTCTGGGCAGCCTGGGCTGCTGGTTGGTGACCCTGCACACAGCAGGGGGTTGGGACTGGATGAGCACTGTGGGCCTTTTCAACCCAGGCCATTCTGTGATTAACAACAGAACGTAATGTACTCTGTTTAAAAATGGCAGATAGGCTGCAAGGATATGACATCAGGAAGGAAGGACTGAACACTCCTTGATACACCCCTTATCCAGCAGCACCGACCACCTTTGCAGCAGTTCCAGCCCATTACCCACAGTAAAAGAGCAGAAATATCTGGTACTTAAGATAATGCTGGTTTGAAAACACAGCTTAAGGCCATCAGGACTCAGAGGTTGCATGAGGAAAGCACAAGCACTTACGGCGTCCTCTCCCTGGAGGAATAGCAGCACAGTGGTGTTTAATGTCTAGGGCACAGGCTGTGTGCAGCACTGGGTCCACAAAGATATCTGCTTTGCTCTCCTTCAGCATGTTGAGCACTTCCTGGGGTGGGAAGAAATTGCAAGCACACCTTAAACAACAACAGAAATAGGAGAGAAGCAAACAGCACAGATCCTGCTGCTCCGTGCTTCGGAAAGGTGCACCACCTTCAACAACCCAGCATCATGCCAAACAACGCTGTCACTGGACAAAGGTACAAATGCTGTTTTAGGCTGGACTGAACATTCTGCTTTGCAAGGGTAAGCACAGTTATTACCTTCACTGAAATAACACCACTGGTCTAAAATGCAAAGTCAGTACACACTTGCTCCATGCTGGCTGTAACAGGGCAAGGGTTGGAATCTACAACAGTACTTAAGAACCCCAACCAGTGCAGGGATGAGATACCTTCCAGAGCTCATCCAACACATCTCCTTTACCTTCTTGCACATTTCGGTCTTTATTTTCAGCAGGTTCACTTTCAGGCATTCTTCCACCTGCCCAGTCTGCTCCTGAGCTGCTGCTTCTTCAGCACACAAGCTGGAAATCTATTGCAAAGAAAGTATTTGAAGGAATCAGCAATGACAATCACTGTGCCTTTGATACATTAGTTCATGAGAAGGTACAGCCAGAGAACACGAGTTACTCTCCCACCCAGAAATCTGAGCCAAATGTGACGCACTCGATAATGCGTAACCTTCAGAACCCAACAGCAAGAGGTCCATGTTGCTATACTGGGAGGAAGGCAGGGAGGAAAGTAGCACAGAAACACAAGCAACACTTGAGGAGCGGCTTGTTTAGGCTGTTAAAAGTGAAAGCTCAAACCTGGTTGTATTTCAGTTAAGCTTGACAAGACCAAAAGGAAAAAAAAGCAAGAGGTATTTCTCTCACAGTCATAAGCACTGATTGAGAAGGGAAATCATGAGACATGAATGTGGTTTTGATCCTGAATAAGCAAGTGCAGGGCTGCTTCTCCTACCTCTTCAGAGCAGTGCATCTGAAGCTGGGGATCCAGCCGATAATCAAGAGCTGATTCTTGGATTATCACTCGAATTTGGTCCTCGCAGTCTGGAGAGAGACGCTATTGAGCGGAGAAAGTCATTAACCCACTTTCAATCACCTTCATTCTCATTAATCCATCACCTTGCATTTTAACCCGTGTATTCCCTACCTGCTGCGCAGGAGCATAAACCCCCATTTCTGTGTATCTATTACGTGTACTTAAGACACTGAGTGCAGATAAATTTGTTGTTCAGTGAGAGCTGCTCAGCACAGCCCAGCATGGCCTCAGCTCTGCTCACCTGGTCTGCATATTTGAGCTTCAAGCAGGAGATGACTTGTCCCTCCAACTCCGTATCATCCTTGGCTCTATTCAGAATATTCTGGCAGAATTTTGGTATATCTGCTTTGCAGGCCTTCCTCAGCACCGGATTTAGGCGGTAATCTAACCAGGAGAGATCACAGCACGCCATTAGAGCACACATCTCACATTGCAGGCCGTAACACTCCAAGAGATCTGAGAGATGTTTCCCAACTTACACTGTTTTTCCCCACGCATTTAATTACGGGTATAAGAGTTTTCCACTAACCAACTATAACTAGCGAGGTAAGTGGTGCTCTGGGAGTAAAGCAGCCCCATGTGTTGGCCCTCAGGATCTTGGCAGAAGAAAGTTAAGTGTGTGCACTGACAGCTGTGTAAGAAACCAGGTCAGTATTGGCTCAGCCACACAGATCATTCAGCTCAAGCAGACAGTTAAGGTCTTTATTCAGGAAGGAATACCTGTGTTCTGCGTGATCTGGCGTTTTGTTATCATTTGCTTGCACTTCGGATCCATCACTTCACTGTTCTTGTTTTGTTTCAAACACTGCAACATGTTTTTTGAGTCCGCTTCTGGACAAAAACGCTGTGGAAACAAATAAGTGCACGTTTTTTCACTAGACACATGAAAGCATGGACATTTGTGAAGGAAAATAACCACACACCCAGCTCAGAGGCATAGAGAACTCCCACCATCCCTTATTAAGAACACTGCCAGCCTCCCAGCTGCCCATGGGCACAAATACCTGCACTTATGGGGTGAGCACCAGGCTGTATACTGACTTGTTTCCAGCCTGCAGCTCGCATTGGTAGCACTAAGAGACTTCTGCTTTTATTTTCTTTCACAAGTGACAGCATCTATTTGCAAGATGGTACGCCTTTAAGGCAGCATTTCTGGTTTTAAGCAAGCAGGTTTCTGCTCAATTTTTGCCTGTTTATCAGGCTGATCAAAGTCTATGTGCACCAACAGCGAGCTGAAGATGCTGCTTCTCTCTGTGACCACAGCTTCTCCACCTTGCTTAAAAGACAATGCAATACACAGCAAGGAGAGCGACTGTATGAGCCCTATGGGAAGCCTCAGCACAGACTTCCTCCTCTGTTCTGCTGGCACTTGAAGACAAATCTACCAGTGTGCAGGCTTTGACCTGATATTCAGAGCAAGTTAAAAGGGAAGAACCCTGAAGAAACCTGATTCCCAGCTGAGAATCTGATCACCTGCATGAAAGCAGTCACACTTTGAAACAACACAGACATTTTCTAAGAAGCCTGTGGGGAGCTCAAAACTGGTTCAAGGCACTTCCATATCCCGGCCTCACCCCCTGGAGTCAGCAAACACCCGTCACCTTGATCATCTGCTTGCAGACTCTCATCAGCGTATAGTCCAGCTCTGGATCCATCATCTCAGTCTCCTGCAGCTTGAACACCTTCTGGTGGCACCGGGTACTCAACTGCTTCTTGATTTCTTTCAGGCATTCTATGATCTACAAGACAATTACAACCAGGACAGGCGTGCTTTTTGGCATCATTCTACCTTATGCTGCTCCAACCCACCTACGTGCCCCCGCTGGCCCACTATCTTCACCCATCAGTGCAATTACGTTTATGGTGCCTAGATTTTATCAGACAAATGGTTACCAGCGCTGATTTCCACCACTTGCTTCAAGCTCATCTTTTCTCACAAACAAATGTAATGCAACAAAGGTGACCTGGACCTGCTCCAAAACCCCAAACCTCATCCTGCAGATCACACCTACAAAACCTTCAGCAGCATCTGCAGTCACCAGCAGCCAATAGCCTTAAATTAATGTGATTGTGCTAATTTCGCGTGCTCACAGCAATGCATTCACTCAGCATTAAACACTTCGGACCTGGCAGAAAACAATATAATGCTCCAAAATAGCAACAGAAGATTTCAGTACTATCAAAATGAAAACCTAAACCTGCAGGGAGAGGCAAAAATCATCTAAAACCAAAAAAGTTTCTGAAGCTGAAATGCAAAAACGAAATAGTAAATGATTCAGGTGACCCATTACCTGAGCATTGCCATAGGGAACGTTTTGGCAGTAATTCTTGATGTCACTTTTACAAGCCTCGTAGAGCTCTGGTTCAAGTCTGATATCCTCAGTCTGCAGGAGAGATTACAGAACAAACTTTTAACTGGGACTAAACAGTTTAAACAGAGCCATCTGCTTACAAAGGGAGGTCAGCAGCTTTGATTTAAAGAGGTCCTGAGGGTAAGAAACGTCAATAGGAACTCAGCTTTGACTCAGTTTTGTATGGAGGCTGTGGGTTTTTTTGTTTAAAACACAATGCTAGAGGAAAGAAACAACTATAGGGTTCTATAGGGTTCCTCCTATAGAAGGGTGTTGACACAAAGGGCTGAGCTAAAAGCTCAGGTGAAAGCTGAGGACCACTCCACAGCCATCCATCTGCTGGGTGATCTAAAGGATGCAAATGGAGCTTCCTGCTTTTAGCAATGCCTGAACAAAGAGCTTGTTGCTGTCAGTACTGCAGCAGAAGGTTGAGAGGTGGCTTTGCATGCTACTCCTTGTTATACACACAGCAGCTTAGAGCAGCTGGATTCAAGGCAGCTCATCTGTTCTCCTCCCCTCAGTCTGTAAAATGAAGCTCATACTCGCTTCAAGAGGACTTGTAAGGACGCAGACACGTGCAGCATGCTGCTGCTGAACACTCAGCATCATCACTTCACACTGGAATTCCAATGACCACTTAGTTTTCCCAGCCTTCACCAGCCTACAGTGAAGGCACTGAGGCAGACAGTCGTTACTTTTCACTGCCAAGGCCAACTGAGCTCAGTGTTGTAAGAACAGAGGAAACAATAAATGAGATACACTGTACAAACGAGCTCCATTTTTTTCCTCCTCCAGGGTGGGCAAAGCAGGAAGCTGGGACTGAAAGGCCTTCCTAGAAAAGCAAGCAGGGCACGAGTTTCACATGTTTACCATTTCTAGCTCCTCCACACGCAGCTGCTTGCGGCACTTCAGAGATACCCTGTGCTCCTTGGCGTCCTGCAGAGTGTCATTGCGCACCGTTGTGCTCAGACAGATCACTACGTCCACCCTGCAGAAAAGAAGAAAGGTTTTTAACCCACATATTCTCCACTTTGATCAGCCACAACTGAGAAACGGACCCCAAGGATCTACATATAACAGGATCCTGAAGAGTCTATTGGGACTCTGTGTGGAGTAATGGGATCGCAATTAAAGCCCTGAAATCTGATGGTATCTAAATGGCAGACTGACCAACAGATACAGTAATATACTGAACATCCCAACAAAGCTCCTGGCCAGCAAGACCTGTGCTCTTCAAGTCACTGAGCATCTCAGAAAAGCCAAACTATAACCATTAACCTCAGAAATACACAAAGGTAGATATATCTATCTATATGATGATCAGAGGGCTGGAGCACCTCTACTACGAGGAAAGGTTGAGGGAACTGGGCTTGTTTAGCTTGGAGAAGAGAAGGCTGCAGGGAGACCTCATTGTGGGCATCCAGCACTTGAAGGGAGAGTATAAACAAAAGGGGGAACATGAGGGTGGGCAGTGATAGGACAAGGAGGAATGGTTTGAAACTGAGACAGGGAAGGTCTGGGTTGGGTATTAGGAGGAAGTTTTTCATGCAGAGGGTGGTGACGCACTGGAACAGGTTGCCCAAGGAGGCTGTGGATGCCCCATCCCTGCAGGCATTCAAGGCCAGGCTGGATGTGGCTCTGGGCAGCCTGGGCTGCTGGTTGGTGACCCTGCACACAGCAGGGAGTTGGGACTGGGTGAGCACTGTGGGCCTTTTCAACCCAGGCCATTCTATGATTCTATGATCTACGCAGCACTGCAAGCAGCACTTTCATATCAAAAGAAGGACATTTATATCATAAACTGCAAGTTTATGTTTTAAGTCTTGCCACCCATTAACAGGATTAACTTTATGTGTAATTTAGGCCTTGCATCATTGGAGAATGATACTAAAAGCTTCCCACTGAAATGAACAAACCAGCAGCAACACAGAGTGTTCAGCCTTCAGAAGAAGCCTGTGCTGTCTGTCCTGCCCTGAAAAACCTTTGCACACAACTTTCTGCCACATCCACACAGTTAAGCTGCTGCCTGCTGCGGCGCTACGTACTTTTTTTTGATGTTGGGGCAAAGTTTCAGCACATCCTCCTTGCAAGCCATTTTGAACTTGTAGGAGAACCTGAAGTCTTTCATTTGAACCTGCAAGGAACGAAAAGAATTGAGAGATGTTGGTCACCTGGAGAACAATTGTGCACGTCGCCTGAAAGAACACTCAAGTGAAGCAATTAGCAAACACTTCTGGACACAACTTATTCTCATGGATGTCACAGGGATGCTGAAGAAACCCACTGAAGAAACAAGGACCTCCCCTCCCACCCCACCCCCACATGCCAGGGGGGGGAGGTCTGGAGAAGAAACCATTCCAGAAGTGACCGCCTATGCCCAGGCACACAAGCACAACCTGAATTCACAAAGGCAAACCTCAGTATTGTTGGAAAGCAATCTCAAAAAAAGGAAAGGGTTTCCTAATTAGCTCATTCCTGCCAACGCCCTCAAATGCAACCAGTTTCCACCGATAGCATAGAAAAGCACTGCTTACCAGCTGGAAGTGAGTAACTCCGATTGCACATTTTTCATTCATTTCCTTCTGGTGTTTGTTCTGTATCAAACACTCCATCAGGTCCCCAGAATCAATCTGGTTATCTGCAACCTCCTGCAGGACAGACAAAAGGCTTAGAAATGAGCTACCCTTACAAGACGGGGTTTTCATGCTCTTTTAGCCCAGTGCACACAGAAGTAACTGAGAGCAAGGGGGTTCACACATCCCTTTTGTGAGCACATTCTCCCCACACACCGACCATGTGAGCGTTAAGAGATACAGCTCAGAGAAGAAACATCCCAGACATACGCACGCTCTGAATTCTCATAATGCAGAGCTGCAATGATCACATGAGTTACTAAGCCAGGTGCTCTCACTGCTCGTTAATTACTCAGTCCTAGAGCAATGGAGGAAGCTATTTCAGCATGGCGAGCAGCTGCACGCAGAGGAATGGCTCAGCTCACTGCTTGAGGCAGGAGGGAAGAAGAAAGTTTAATTTCCAAGCAATTGTGAAAAGTAACTCCCAATTACACGGCAATATCTTCAAACTCCAGCTTCTGTGCTACAGCAAAAGCACTACACGGAGCTACAAAGCCTTGTTGGAGGGTCGATGGTTTTTTTTCCCACTGAGCACTTCTGCAACTGCTTATTTCTGCTTTTCCCTTTGAAATGCAGAAAGCACAGCAAGAATACCTAAAGATCTAACCTTTCCCACAGCGCTCCTTCCCAAGGATGCTGGTACTGAGTACTCACGTGGCAGAAGGTCTGGATAATGGGCTCGCACGCTCTCATCAGCAAGGCTTCGATTTGAATGTCCTGCAGAAAACACACCACGTTTCACTTTCACAGCATATAGCCCAGGAAAAAACAGCTCTGAGAAAAACTGCTATGGGTTCAACTTGGAACAATTGAGAAGGCTTTGTTCAGATGCAGTCCAGACAGCCTCACTATGGGAAGGCCTACGGTCCCAACCATGCAGTAGATGCAAGACAAGCCTTCCAGCTTAAGAGAACAGCCTGGCTTCCACACGTAACAACTCACTGCTTGGATAATCCAGCCTGCTTCCTCCAAATTGGAAACTCCAGTACTAGAAAGCATCCTACACTTAGGCAGGAATTAAAGACTAATGCTAGTTCTGAGCAAACCATTTTGTAACCACTGGAAGGAGGCATACCCTGCATACCCTGGGGCTTAACTTTGACTAAGAGGTACAGGAAGCAGTTTGGGGCAAGATATTCAAACATGCAGCTTCATGAAATAAGCAGAGCTGCTGCTATCAATGGAAAACTGGATGTGCTCTGTGGCAGTTATTGCTTGCAAATATGTGGGGCCCAGAGGGAAGCTGCAATATGGTACTCAAAATCACTTGCAAGCAAAACAAAAAACCAAAGTCCCTGAACATATTTTGACTTGTACTAAAGGTGAGCTACCTATACAAAGCCTCTTTACCATAAGCCCTTTTGGGCTGCTAATGGTATTTCTCCTGCTTGCAGCCATTACCTCTTGCTCAGTTCTGTTCCTCAAGGGCTCCCCGTGAAAACCAACAACATACGGGGTAAAAAGGAGAGCAGTGTTTGTCTATGCTCAGCCCCAGACTTCTGCACTCCTGCAGCCACCCTTTTATTTTTTAAGTACTGTCAAAATGGCACATTTAACCCCACTGCTCTTCCCTTCATCCCTGGCTGGGAACTGCTCACCTCAGACTCCAGCTCAGTCAGGTTTCCCACTATGTCTCTGCAATCAGACACCAAGTCATCAAGATGGTCCTGAAGACATTCCAGTTCCTATCAAAATAGGTATTTCAACATAAGGTCTCAGTATCCAAGATCACAATCCAGGCCTGAGATACTGCAACACACAGGAAGCTGCCCTCCTTGGGGTAGCCATGAAGCTCCTTTAATGCCTTTTGAGTTGGTTTTGCTTGTTCTCAAAAGCTGTGTGATGCACTTTCACTTCTGGAATATCACATTTCAAGTGCCCTTAGGATAACCTCATTGAGGGGTTAATTACCCATCTGTGGCAGAAAGACAAAGGCCTGTGCTCTAGGGCATCTGCTGCTGAATGGCTCCTGCCCTCCAGCCATGAGGGCAGAACAATTTAACATGAAAGTATTTGTTGAAACTTTGTTAAAGAGCAGCAGATGTTAGCTGTGCTCAGTATAAACACAGGAAGTATGTCAGTATTTGCCAGATGGGAATAGGATAAAGTCTATGTGGGAAATGTCAAGCTTGTAACAGAATATTACAAATAAGAGTCAGGGTGGGGTTGCTTCTATAAAGTTCTTCTTGTTAACTATCCCCTTTCCTCATCTTGTTCCCCTCACGTTTAAACCTACTGAAGTCATACTGCTGGTGCAAAGCTTCTTCATAGGACTCAGCCCCAGTCCAGGGTAGATTCCATTTCAAACTGCATGTATATTTCATATACCCTTGGCTCTAAAGACATTACCAGCCACACAAAGTTCCTGCATTTCCCCCCTCTTGCGCCCTTCCCACCCTTCCAGCTTTGCAAAGAGAGCAGCGGTTGCTCTGTGCACAGTACCTGCCCCGTCTCTGTTTTCTCACTGCACCACTTCCCCAGGTCGATCATGCACTTGTCCTGCAGGGCCGGGTCCAGCTTCACATCCATGGCACGCTGGTGGAGGATTCGCTGCACCTCCGCTCTGCACTCCCTTGATAGCTGCAAAGTGGGCAAAGAGCACTTAGCACACATGTTGGCCCTCTGGACTATGTGTTGCATCACTCCCTTCATTCCAATCCCGCCGAAAAGAAAGAATGGCTCAAACCCAAAACCAGAAGCCCAGAACAAGGCAACACAACCCAACTACAAATTCTTTCCAGCAGTGCCCACTGCAGCTCAGCAGAGCTGACATTCATGAGACTGAGGAAGAGACCAAGTGTAGGAAACCAAGGGGGATTAGTAACAGTGCTTGGCACAACAGTGCACTGTTTGAAGCTTAAAACTTCATGCGCTTCACTCCCAGCGTGTCCCTACCCAGCGCTGCAAAAACGTAGAGATGCAACCTCTGCTAAGTCTGCATTTAAACATTAACTTTCAAAATGACAGCTGTTCCCCTGGCCCATCTTCTAATGAATAAATAAACAGTTAAAAGCCTTCTCTCTCTTTGATATTAGTGCCAGAGCAGCTATTGATTTTTTTTTTGGCCAGCTCTAATATAAAAATGGAATTAGAAAGTCTCCACTCAGCACAGTAAGCAATGGCACTAAAAAAGATATTCGTAAGAGATAGATGACACCAATAGCTGACCTCTGCCACAACAGACCTTGTACATCCAACTGCATCCTATAGCCAACCCGCTGTGTAATCCCACCAGCTCAGGGGGGCTGCGTACAGCGCAGCAGCAGAAGAATGGGATGCGAGTACCCAGCTGACATGGAAGGAACACCTCGACAGAGGCACAAGAGGGCAGCAAAATTGAAGAGAGCGCCTCTGAACTCAACAGATGTGATTGTGGCGGATCTTCAGACTGCAGGGCAGCAAGTCAAATCCCTACCGCCTTCTCTAAAGGCAACATAAGCACGTTGACCAGCAGAGCACGCTCCAAAGAACCAAAAGCATGTTTTACACCAATAGGAAGAATTTAAGAGACTATAATCTGAAGCTGCGTTCAATTCAAAATCCAATTAGAAACAGCCTAAGACAGCGAGGCTCAGAAAGCCCTTCAGCATGAAAGCAATTCTGTAGTTATGCTAAGGAATCACATTACACTTTGCAAAGAGCAGAAGGAGGACTTTGCCCTGCATCTGCATGGATGCACACAAGGAGCTGTCAGCACAGTGGGCAATTGTCACACCTCAATATGGTTATTCTGTCATAGAACAGCAATGCAGCCCTGCAGGGCATGCTCAAGGAGCTGGACATCTCACCTAGCACAACACCTAAGGTAAATGCTCCCAGCACGGATCTCTTGCAGCACATCACAGAACGGAACAACAGTAAGCAGCACTCCAGCACTCACCCTCCGCCCTTGCTCCTCTGTGCGGTAGGCATGGCGGTACAGGCAGGAGAACACAGCCCCCGGGGGCATCAGCTCGCTGGTCTCATTCCAGCCGTGGGTATGGCAGAGGCGGGAGGCATCGCCCTGGCACTTCCTGTACAGGACCACATCCAACCTGCAGACAGAGAAAGCATTTCTCACGTTGCTATTTCCTCCACACTCAGACCTGTGGTGCTGCATTCTGAAATGCTTTTGAGGGGAAAAAAATCCCATTACAAGTTTCAAACGCTGGCACTTTGCTGTCTGAATGGCAGAACGCCTGTCACCGCGCTTAGAATCAATTCCCTAATCCTGCAGAAAGACCTTTAATTACAGATCAAACCCTCAGTGCTCCTTGAAGCGCCTCCCATTCTCTCCTACAGCACGCCAGCCAAAGACACAACTGCCTTGTTGTGTCCTCCATGTGCTACAGCAGCACAAAAGCAGGTACAGACTCTGTCTTACACATGTTTCATACTGAATCACAGAATGGCTGTGTTGAAAGGGACCCCAAGGATCACCAAGTTCCAACCTGCTGCCACAGGCACGGCCACCAAGCCCCAAACCAGGCCCCAAACCAGGCTGCTCAGGGCCCCATCGAAGCCATCCCAATTTCAAAGCTAGTTCCATAAACACCTGAGTGTGGTTTATTGTTTGCTGCGGACCTGAGTGAACCAAAGACTCAGCATCCCCTACTTTTGCACATGAGAAGACAGCGTGAGCAGATTTCTGAAGACAGTGTCTGATGACATTAAGGAAGAGCCCAGCTTTCCAAGAGGAGAGCTCCAGATTTCTCCAGCACTTCAGAAGGCAAACATCAAGTTACATCACTGGACCAAATGGCACAAAGCAATAAAGCAGAATAAGAACATCATGGTCTTCTTACTGTACATCTATGCAAGGCATTGAATAAAACAGTTTATCTGAGCCAGCTTCAGGGAACAGTGAGTGAATGAGAAAGTGGAGCCAATGATGCTCTGCCTACAAGAGGAATTAGAATTATCTTTACTCCCAGCAAAATGCAAATACTCCCTTTTCCTTCTTTCAGTCACCAGGTTTGGCTTATTAATTACCTGTTGGAAACGTGGCAGAAGCAAAAGAACCAGCAATGATGGAAAAACAGGGAAAAATTAGGTATTCTTATCTATCTATGCAGGCAGCCATCGAGCCATAAATTCTGTGGTCCACAAAGCCTTGTGCCTTTTGGATGGAGAAAGTTCACAGTGCATATCAGCTCTTAACTGCACAGGTACAGCTGGGAGTCAGATGTTCTTAATGTCCCATCTCAATACCTTTTGCAGCAATGGAGGCCCATTTCTTGCAGCAGCTCCACCTGGCATATTCTGACTTCTTTACCTCTCAATCAAGGAAAGCCAAGCATTTATTCTTTCCTCATTCCTTGTGTTTAACAAACACATACCTCACCACCTTAGCCTTAATGTACACCTCACTCCCAGTCACCTCAACCCATACAGGCAAAACAGGCCCTGCAGACGTTTCAAACAAAGCACTGCCATGTTTTCATGAAGAAACTGGTAAAGCTGTGCTCCAGAGGGAATTACATCACTCCACAGGCAGCCATCACACCTACAGGACCCAAAGCAAGGCAGAAAGAAGAGCAGGGAACCTCCCACCACAGCAGCTGTTTGTTGATCCTAACGCTTGGTTCTCCTAACTCCCTTTTTGTAGCGCTCACAGCAGATAAAACTGGCTGCCACCTACACAGAAAGTGACCTTCAGCTACACTGTGGCCAAAGTAAGTTCTTTAAATACACACTGAATTTCAGAGCTCAAACCTGCAGAAACCTCTTAGGGTTGCATCATTTCTTTTATACCTAATTTAAGTCAAAAAACAATAAACTGCTGTTCTAACCAGCTGCTGCTTCTCCTGTTCTAGATGTGTTTAGCAGTTCTCTCTCCTCTGCACAAGGCTACACAGTGCTGTTTTGCAAGGAGTCACTAATGCATACAGACACTAAATAAAAGCATCAGGTGAGGCTAAGCCTTGTTTTACAGTACTCACTTCCAGTCACGGGATATGAAATACTGGAGCTCCAGGAGCCGATGCTCACAGTCCTCCACCATCTTTTCTGTATACAGGTGCTCCATCAGGCAGGACAGAATCCTGAAACCAGGAGGAGAAAAGGTAAGCATAAAGCTATAATGGGATGATAACAGCAGAGTGGCAAAGTCTTTGGTTACAGCAGTGTAAGAATGAGCCCAAATGCAGCAGCCATGGATGCAGACAGGAAGGAAAAGAGCTGCTTACCTTTGGAAGGCCTCAGGCAGGCAGGGATCTCCAGCAAGAGATGCCCTCACCTCCACTGCCAACCCTTAAATGAGGGCTGGGACAGGGTGGATCCTGGCTCTACCCTTTCCAGTCACTCAGGTGCACTGCTTGCACCTCAGATCCCCTGGGTTGGCCCTGCCTTCCCACCAGGTGCTCCATCACTGCTTCAAGCCATGAGTTAACATTTCCATTAGACTAAAGAGACTGAGCCTCCCTGTAATAGTCAGTGCTGCCAAATCATGCTTCCCAACAAACTGTATGTAAGCCATTGTAACACAGCAAAGATGATCTTTCTCCTCTTTCACACAGAGGACAAACATCAACACGCTGTGTTTATACCCTCCAATTCCACCCTTTCAGTTATCTCAGCCAATCTGAGACGTGACAAAATCAGAAGGAATATTTGATGCAAATCCTAGCTCAGGAGACACTACCATCACACCTGAAGACACAGGAGATGTTGGTCTGTGCAGCATGGGCTTGCTTGGTTAAGCAGCCCTTTCAAGGTTCGCTGTAACCCAGCTGTAAGTGAGAGGCACTTACATGGGATCCCCGGACCGTATGTGCTTGCAGGCAGTCTGTATGACAGATTCACAGGCCTCGTTCAGGGCTCGGTCGATGCGATAATCCGCACCGGGGTCCGTTTCTTGGATCAGTGTTTGGAGCTGGAAGAAAGAAATCAGAGAGAGGAAAACTGAATATATATATACATATATATATACACATGTACGGAGAAGATCCGAGAGCCCCACTGAAACATGAGATAAAGCATCGTCATCTGCTGCAGCCCTTCCACAGGGGTCCTTCCCAGGCCTTCAAACATGGATTTGGGAGGCATTTGCTGGAGGGAGAGATGGAAACTCAAATGCACTCCATCCACTGGTAGTGGGGAAGAGGCAGTTTTCCACTCTCTACGTCATACTTAGCCCCACGTGTTTCACATCAGAGACTCAACAGCCCCAGAGCAGCCTTACGTTGCTGTTCTACAGGAAAACATTTGTAGCTGACAAACTGGGAGCAAAAAAAGGGAGCTTGCTTAGAATGCAACTGCACACCAACATCAAACGGGCTGCGCTGCTACCACCTTGACACTTACTTAATGACTTCTTGTCACCAGCCCTCAGCCCTGCTGAATCAAAAGTGCACTCACAATTTCATCCTCCATCCTTCACAGTTCACGCCTAAACACCAGCCTGCAAACTTTCAGGGGCACAGCCCTTGCTTCACAAAGCACAGAGGGAGAAAAAGCATGAGAGAACCAGAGAAAACGAAAGCTAGGGCTATTTATCCAGTAGGAAGCTTGTAATCAAGAAGACAGTGCCTGGGAGGAACACGGCATTCCCTGGGCTGAAGATAATTATGCCCAGCCCCTTGCACAAGAGCTGCTGCAAAGGGCAGGCTGAGGAGCCCCCACCCCTACAGGTGTCCATGACCCATGGGTAAGCAGCACTGAAGGGTACGGTCAATGGGCAAAGTAGGTTGAGCAGGGGTTGGCCTTGGCAATTGGTCTTTCCAACCCCAATGGTTCTATGAAAGAATCAAATTGCATTATCAGTGTTCAAAATGATGCTACTGAAAGCACCGGGACAAGGTTTTCACTCTGCCAGTGCCTAGAGACAGGCCCAGGACTGCTTTCTCTTCCTTACAAGATTAACCAGAAAAAAAAAGTAAAAGCAGAAAGCTCATTTCAACGCAATAAATCAAAACCAAATCGTATTTTATAAAGTCAGCATTCAATTTGCTCATGTTGTCATTGTCAGAGACCAGAACACATCACTGAACATCAGGGGGAGTCACTACCAAGCCCTGCTGCTGCATTAGCTTACTGGAAAGAAATAAGAGTCATGGTCTAACTTTAAGAGAACTGGGGGAAAAGAATATATATCTTTAAGAGATTTTCATAAGCATTCCTTTTCCCCCAAAGACATGGAAAGCTCATATCATTCTGTGACAACACACACAAACTGGCAACGTCCTGACCTCAGGCTTTAAACTACATTTACAATGAAAACAGACTATAGTGGCTCCATGTACTGCAGGAGGTCAGTTTACAGCTCAGGATTGCAGAGACAGAAGAGCATCTCACCGCCTGCTGGCAGTTCAGCCCCACGTTGCCCTTCTCTCCACGCACGACTTTCATCAGGCAGTGCAGCGTGCGGCCTTTGCGGTGCAGCCCGGAGCAGTGATGTTCAATCTCCCCACGGCAGCTCAGGATGATTTCTGGGCTCAGGGAGAAGTCTTCCATGAGCATGCGGCGGTAGTCCAGCATCTCCCCCTGGCACTCGCTGCTCACCTGCCGACCTAGGACAAGAGGAGACGGTGGTTCAGTGCTAATTTTTCTTGGCCAGGATTCCTGATTTGAGTTGGAAAGAATAGGGACCAGCTGCAGCATAGAAATCTATCTTCGAAGATGCTTACATCTGCTACGAGCTCTACTGTAATCCCACGCAGATGGATTGTTTGGGAGTCAAAAGGAACACGATGGATTTTGTTCTGTGGCCCCCAAACCTATCCATCCACCTGCAATGGAGGTCCTATGCTGAAACACTGGCTCACAGGCCAGTGAGTACAAGTACATGGAGGTATGTGCAATAGTGAGTTCCTGAGCCATGCTGCAGAACCTGTCTGCTGTGAAAGCAGAAGTCAATAACCCAAGAGCAGTAATTCAGGAAAGCAACCACCCTATTGCAGAGTAAGGAAGAAAACTCTTCCCACAACAGCACACATTTCCACATCCATCAGAACTGACGAGCGATTCCAACTCACAAGCACACAGATTGCTTGCAGCCTTACACCAGCTCTTCCCTCTGTGCCAGAGGCACTGCAGCATGCAGACCTGCTGCTGAATCATAAGCCACCAGCTGCACCAAGGGAAAAAGCAGTTCCCCAGAGCAGACCTAGAGCACACAGCATGCCCACTTGATGCATCAGAGCAGTTTCACAGGGAACCTTTAACACGGTCCTGCTGCTCTCTTACACCTGTGGTGGAATCAGTGGTGTTAAGACCTCTCCAGCTCATGCTGACACAGAAAGAACATTCTCACACTTACCTTCATTCTAGACAGCTTCTGCACCTATTGCTTAGCTTTTGCTAAGGCATTTACCCCAGTTACTGGAGCAGAGAGAAAACGTGTAACTTACAATAGGCTTAGGAATGAGCAAACACCTCCATCTTTCCCTGAGAAAATAAACAAGTTGCCTGTTCTGTGTTTTAAACTAGCAGCATAGTTAGTGCTTACTACTAAGGAGGATAAAAAGCCGTTTGGATAACAGTGAATAGCAGGATTTGTATTTACACATCATCGGTCCAAGCGGGATTTGCTATTTTGCATTCTGAACTCCTTGCCCAAACAACAGCCAGTGTTAGAGTTGTCTCAGCTGTTCTGATCTTCAAAACACCACCGACAGACAGAGGCATCACAAAGAAGAAAGCTGCCTTTGAAATGAAGTCACACAGAAGGCAGTCTGGAAAAGGTGATCATAAATACGCTCTGCCTCAAATGTCCAACAGAAACTAAAAGCCAACAGCTTAACAAGCTGTACCACCTGAGTCAAACCCACGTACCTCTGTGCACAGCAGACTCCAGGCACATCAGCAGGTAGGAGAGCCTGGCTTCCCGGGAGCGGGGCAGGTTCTCCACGTTGCAGCGGTACTTCTTCAGGTCACTCTTACAGGACTTGGCCAGTGAGTAGCTGACTTTGTAGTCCTGGGCAATCAGCTTCTGGCGCGTCGTCAGCGCATCACGGCACTGCAGGAGACACCAGGATGGCAATTACTTTCCGTGTGCTTGTGGCAGAGAGCTGGATCTGTTGTTAGATGTGTTTTAAAAGAAGCCCGAGGCTCTGAAATTCATGCTCTCGAGTTGGACAGCGGTTAAATTTGGCTCTTCCTACAGAAGTGACACAGCTAACAATCCACATTGAGGTCAACAGGTCAAAGGTTTCACAGGCAGATCGTTGAGAACTGCGCATTCATCAGCTTCTGTGGAGGGTGATGGCTGAGCATGACTCATTTTTAGGGCCAAAGATGAGCTGCTGACATTTATCCCAGTGCTGGGGCACGCTCACCCCATGCCCTCAATAAGCATCTCCTCCCTGTCACATCTGCAGACAGTGTATGCTGTGGGTTTGTTCTGCAGCACAGCAACCAGCTGGCAGCACAGGTACACATCCTGTTCCCTGGGGGTGCCTTCCAAATGGGGCTCTTTTGTTGCATCACTATTTACTTGCCTTTTTTTCCCCCCTTCCCTCCCATACCTATTCCAGAACCTAGAAGTCCCACTGTGAGATTACCCTGTTCTCTCCTCCACGCTCCATGCCAAGCCCAAGGTCTTGGGAGCAGAAAGACTTGAAGCTGTGGATGCACAGAGGTGTGAAACCCTCATCCCCAAAGGACTGGAGGGCTGCTGCTCTGTCAATTGCACCTTCAGCACATCTCTACCCAAGCTGTGGCTTTGTCTGACCTCTCAACACCTTGTATTTGTACCCAACCAGGGTCAGGCAGCTTACCAGACCCTGCAAAAACAGCGCTGTCTCCGTACAGCCAAAATCAGGCTAAGCAAAGATAGCAGTCCATGTCAGCAGCATGTACATACAAAATGAAACTTCGTTTTGAACCCTCAGGGACAACTGACTCAGTTCTGAGTTCACTAATTGGAGCTAAGCTTTCATACAGCTAATGCATTGTAAGGAAAGGAAATGAGTCTGATCCCTCCAGGCCTCAGCACCGGGCTCCTCCAGCACAGCTTCTGGAGACGGCATCACAGACACCCATCTCTGATCCCTTTTAGACAGCTGATATCATCCCATTTAATTCTAACTACTACACCAATGTTCCTCAAGTCACTGAAAGCATCATCACCTACGGAGGCACATGTAAAATAAAGATAAGGAGACTGGTGGTAACCAACATGGCTTCATCAAGGACAAGTCATGCCTGGCAAAACTTGATGGCCTTTAATGATGGAGTTACAGCATCAGTGGATGAAGGAAGAGCAACTGATGTCATCTACAAGGACAGGCTGAAAGAGCTGGGGCTTTTCAGTCTGGAGAAGGAACAAAAGGCTCCAGGGGGACCTTACAGTGGCCTTCTGGTACCTGAAAGGACCTATATTAAAGCTGGGGAAGGACTTCATATAAGGGCATGTAGGGAGAGGACAAAGGGAAATGGTTTTAAACTGGAAGAGGGTAGATGTAGACCTCACATTAGTGAGAAATTCTTTACTGTGAGGGTGGTGAGACGCTGGAACAGGCTGCCCGGTGATGTTGTGGATGCCCCCTCCCTGGAAGCATTCAAGGTCAGACTGGATGCGGCTGTGAGCAACTTGGTCTAGAGGGAGGTGTCCCTGCCTATAGCAGGGGGCTTGGAAGAGATGGTCTTAAAGGTCCCTTCCAACCCAAACCATTCTATGACATACCCAAGCTGACACCCAGCATGAGGCCACTTTTACTTGCACCACAGTCACAACGCTACCTCCTGAGCTCCAAGCCTGCCTTCCCAAATTACCCACCCAAAAGCTCTGACTTATTTAAAACCTTCAACTTCAAAGGCTGTTTCTTGAATGCAATTAATTCAAGCTACCAGCACATAGCTGGAAACACAGGCAAATCTGTTACAGCAGTCAGCTATCTGACCACGTAGATGACAGATTTTCCTCAGTGCTGGAAAAGAATGAGGCAGTTTGAACTGATGAACAACCCCGTGACTTCTGCATTAAGGATTCCTCTCAGCGAGGCAGATACCCACCTTCTCACTCATTGATTCTTCAAACTTGTGATTAAAGAGGCACTTGTAAACTCGGCCTTCCCCAGCCTGAGTCTGTGAAGCAGAACAGCAACATTTGCCATTACAGATAAGATGCCTAATGCTTAGCAAGCAGGCTAAACTACCCCAGAAGGGATTTCATTTTTAAACTAGAAATATATTAAAGTTAATATTTCAAACAACAGCGATTGCTTCTGTACCACAGTTTGTATTTTCTAAATCTGGTCACATTCAGCAAGTGGCCCATCAGCAGATAAGAGCCAATACAAACTGAACACGCTTACTTTGCAGCCTCCTCTCCATTTGAGTGGCTTCGCTCTCTTTCACACCAGCTGATACCCACTCAACCACGTAAGCCCATTCAGTCCATTAACCCACTAGGAATGATACTTTTTTTGTTGGGTGACCAATTTTAATTCCATATTTATTGGGAAGCGACAGCTACAAGGTGCCCGTTCTCAGTATTACAGTTCGGGGCTCCACTTTACCACCCCATTCCCGTCCCCAGTGTGCTTTTGTATTTTTTAAATGGATGACTATAGGCAGAAAGGCAAGAAAACAACTCACGTTCTCACAGAATCGCTCCCTGTCGTCTCGGCATGCGAAGTAGAGATGGCGGTCCAAGTGGAAATCATCCGAAGAGAGCTCGGCCACGCGAAGGATCGCCTTCTTACACTGATCAGAAACCTGAACACGAGGATCGTTCTCCTCTGCCTCTTTAACCAGGCCCTTTTCCAGGCATGCCACCACCTCTCCTTGGGAGTGGGCGTCCTGCATGGAAAGAGCAAGAGAGCCATTTGTGTCACAGCACTTCCAGGAGGAAGCAGCCCCTGGTTCTGTGGAATCCAACAACAAAATCACGTACAGGCAGACTCCAGACACTCAGTATTACCCACACTGACACGAGGCATCAGTTAGTTAACACCTGTGCTGTCACACGCCTTACACGTTACCACCCTGATGGTCACCTTGCTGCTAACCCCTCTGGCGCTCCGGGTTTGTTTTAATGTGCCCTAATGAGATTATCACTACTTAAGTCACGCTGCTCGGAGCAGTTTACCCAAACAGCCAAATTATTTTTCACCCAACATAGCTCTCTTCACACCATGGCAACGGCAAGCAGCGGCATCACGCTAAGAACATACTTGAAGCAGAGAAAGACCCAAGTTTCTCCATGCTGAGACAAGCCTTCACTTTGGGTGGTGATCATTAGCCATGCTAAACAGGCCACAAAGGAACTCTCACCAAATGTAGGCTTCTCTGAGCTAATCCCTCTGCAAAGGGAATTAAAATCTTGAACGTGCTCAGCAGCAGATGAAGTCTGAGACAAAGCAGCCCCAGCCCAGCACTGCACCCCCCTCCCACAAGCCCAATGGGGCCTGGGGCTGCAGGTGGTGACTGCAAATAGAGGGCTGTGCTTTGTGTGAGGGCCCGGGAGAGGCAGGACAGAGCTGACTAAAGCTCCATCCCCCTTTTGCTATATTCTCTGTGTGTTTAAGAAAGAGAATCCCACTCTTACACTTTCACGGCAGGTCCAGTTCCTCTAGAAACAAGAATGATTCTTGAGCTGATCTCTCCAGGCCTCCTACCAACCAAGCTCCTTAACATAAGCTGGTCTCCATAAGCACAACCAGGACTACCCAAAGCCACACTGCTTTCTGCACTGACATTCCTGGTTTAGTTCTGCCACATGATCTAACCATTAAAAGCCATAAACAAAACCCAAATGTAGCATCAGTTTAAGAGGGTTAATAGTAGCTTTCTCCTTAAAAAGCAGGAAACCTCCAAACCACACTGTGTACGCCCTGGTGTTTGTTTGCTTTCTCCTCCGAGTGGGAAGTGGCCAAGCTCCATCCCGGCCAGGTGATGGCACCTCTCAAGGAATCTGCTTCTCAGCAGCTACTGTAGGACTGACCTAACAGGGACCAGAGGAATATTAGTGATAGGGTACATCTGCCACCTTCCTTAAGATTGCCATTTAGCCGTAACCACACTGAACACCAACCCTATTCCCCAAACCTCTGCGGTCAGACAGGGACAGTAATTACAAACAGGCATGGGGAAATGATGGCAAACAGCCATTGGAAGCTGCTCTGGCTGTGCTGCACTCAGCTGGGAGGTGCAGCAGGCCGCTGTGCCCCCTGCTCACCTGCAGCATCGCACAGCCAGCAGCAGGAGGGCACAAGGCAAACTGCTCATTTTAAAAACACAAGGAAGCAAGTTGATTGTCAAAGCTTGATTAGGGTTAATGCTAAATCGCAGCCCAACTGGTCATAGTCAAGCACAGAGCATGGGGAAGGACTGCCAGCATACCGCACCTCTGCCGTGAATCCTTAAGGCATAAGAAAAACCCAAGCAGGATCCATGTTTGTCACCTCACTGAAATGTGCTACAGCTTCTCTAGTTTTACAAGGCTTTAATTATTGGCCAACACGGACTGTAACTGACGCTGCATCACCTGCCAAACACACAGCAATCATCTCACCTGGGGTGTCTCGTATCACCTTATGAAAGGTGCACTTAGACCCACAGAGGATGCAAGCAACTTCCCGACACTGCACCAAAGCCAACTTCAGCACCGTGCTTTGAGACTCTTCAGACCAAGATTCAACCTCTGCGTGCACATCTTTGTGCCAAGACAGAACCTAAAAACCCCCATTTCTTACCAGTCGCTTTCTGACTTCCCCACCCCCCAATCTAGCTCAGGCACTGCCATTCCTGTTTGCTTGACTGTCATTTCCAGAAGCTTCTCCAGACAGACTTCACTCCACCTGGGATGGATCACACAGCTTACACTGATGTCACCATCATTACAGCTAATAATCAGTTCCATCTGGGACATCTTGGCTAAACCCAAAGCAGCTCTAGCGCAGCAATCCACCACCCATCCATCTGCTGTAAGTGCACCTATTACTGGGACCAGGAAAGCAGGGAGCCCATTCTAACAGGCAGGTCAGGAAGAAAAGCTCAGTAACAATTACTGATTTCAATTTCAAATTAGATCTCTTATTGCACGAAGACAATGCAAGCTTTAAACACCAGGAGACCACAGTCACCATAGAGCACAACAGCCAACTGGAGAGGTGACTGAAACTGCTACAAACATTTCTCCTCCTCTAACTGGAGGGAAGGAAACACAAAAGAGCCACACTACAAAACTTAACGCTTCCAAATGGCACATCCACCACCTTCCTGCTCTATGCAGATTGAGACTTCCAAGCTGCCCTTTCTTGCTCTTGCAGCAGAGAAAGACAATGAGAAATGTGGAAGAGAAAGCCCAGAAAGCATTGCATCATAACAGCAAAACCAGCAGGAACAGAATTCAACAAGGAAGTAAAAAGAGAACTAAAACAAAGAAAGAAGGCATGGGAAAGGCAAACTCTTAGCTGGCAGGAGGCACTGCAATTCCCCAATACCTACAAGTGCCTTTTACAGGTCGAGAAGGCAGTTTATCCCCCCATTTCCACGATGAAGCTAACAGAGACAGCACTGCAACCTGCCAGCAGCCTGCTGTGGGTGCAGCAGTGGTCAGCAGCGCTCCTCTCCATGAAGGAGATGTATCTGTGCCCCATCTCCTGCTCAGGCTCCAGCCCCTATTTATCGCACTCACAGCTCCGCTCAGCCACACAAAAGGCCAATGATTATTTCTCTACAGGCAGCTCTCAGAAACTGCAGCGTGGAAGCAAAACCTGAACTGGCATCTGATGGGCGCATATGAGATGAGATTTCTTCAAAGCAGAAATGGGATGGAACGGAACATCAACAAAAGAAACACTTGCATCGCCATTTATAGCTGTTCTCAGAGCAGCGCAAAAGACTTCAATTGCTCTGAGTGCCAAAGATGACAGCATAACAAAAGAAATTATATGACAGACTGCCGCGCTTTCACAAACCAAGGCATAAATTCTGGGTTGGGTACCAAGGAAGTGAGGAACATGCATAGAAGTGTCCCCTCACCAGCTGCCTTTGCCCACGGCCACCCAGGAGCTGGCTCTGCTCTGGGCAGAGAAAATAGTGCAACCTGTCGGTGCCCTGAGAGCCGGGATCAGAAAAGGGACAGCAGTCCCCATGGGGCTGCCAAGTTACACACACAGGAGCCTAGCAGCACTGCCTGCGCTTTTAAAGCGCAATCTGGCACGCTCAGGAAACCCTGATGGGTTTCTCTTCCTCAGGTTGATGAGGAAGAGATGAGGTTCTCTTCCTCAGTCAGATGCCTCCAACCATGGCTATTTTAATTGGAGCTGATTTTAATCTGGTCATGCCACGGCTAACAGGCAGACCTGGCAGCCAGGACTCCTGTATGACATGCCTCACTCCACACAGCCTGCTAAAGGCAGCATCCCATTTCACCAGACCCTCAAGCTGAGGATGAGAAGGCAGCCCTTATTTCATGGACAGAACCAGTTTCTCAGCTGATACCAGGCTGACCCCACAGTGCCTGCAAGTTCCCCCCACTTCTAGGGCTGCCTTCTTGAAAACTAGCACTGAATTTTGTGCTTTCTGCTGCTGGAATACAGAAGGACTTCAGTTAATACTCTATGAACCCAAAGCAAACAGCCAAGAAAGACTTCGTACAACTGAGCATCTGATTGTCTTCTTATTCTTGGTGCTCATTCTTTGCTTTTAAAGAGAAAAGTGTATTTACTGCAACACATTTTTACATCCTCATGAATAGTCACAGGGTAATTTTATCCCTAAAGGTAGAAGTTTACCATAAAACAAGGCACTCCCTCATGCAGCACTACAAATTTGCTGCCTGCAATACTAACTAATGTAGGGAGGGAGAGACAGCACAGAGGTGATAAACTCACACCTAGTGACCACAAACTGCTCCCAAGCTCTGCTCCAGTTCTATATGGCAAAAGCCAGCACAGTGTTAGTCAGTACGAGTACCCAGGGTCACGCTGTAGCAAGGACCATTCTCTTTTGGGGTGGACAGAGGAAAGAAAGAGTGAGCCAAGAGTAAGCCCTGATCCCCTCTATCTGCATCTCTGGATACCTTTTCCCCAGGTCGAATGCTGCCGCATTTCAGGAGGTTGATGTCAGCCTTGCAGTCGTCCATGAAGCCACAGATCAGGCGGTAATCGCTGAAGATAATGGCTGTCATCTTCGTGATGTACTGATGGCACTGGTACTCCGTGATGTTGCCTCTGTGATCCACCAAACACGACACCAGGAAGCCTTTGCCAACCGGTTCATCTGCACACTCCTTGATCTGATCAAATAAAAACACGTCATTGAAATACAGTGGCTGAGGCATCTGGAGAAAGCAAAGGCAGTGACCTTGAGGACTGGAAGCTCTCTTGCTCAAGAACCATCTTCCATAATAACCCCGCTGAATCCCTGCAATCAAGAGCATTTGTATGAAAAATTACAGCTTGACAACCTTTATTTAGAAAACAGAGCATATTACAGCACCACTAAATCAGCCTTGGACCCACGTGAACCACTCGACCCCTTGTACAACACAGCATTCCGGCTGGAAGCAAGACAGATCCAGAAGCTAACACAATATTTATGGAAGCGTTTATAACTTGCTGGAAGCTGCACATATCACTGCAGAGGAAAACTCTCACCAAACTGGCTTTTAATCAGGCCCACCAGCATCCTTTATGCTGAGCTTTAGTGTGGGCAGGGAGCAAGCAAGTCTGCTTCCAGAGCTTCATCTTTGGTTTGGGAGCCACGAGCCAAACCAGTGCACAGCCCTGGCTCGTATTACTGTTTAATAAAGCAATATGAGGAATCACAGCTCAGCCACACAACAAGAACACACCTACCTGTCAGTGAGAGCAAAATGGGCTCACACTATGCTAGCGGTCTATGCCAACTGTACGCATTGGGCTTCTGTAGAAACACCATTAAAACTAGTGGAATTGCTTACGTACCCGCCTCAGTATCAGACAGCAAGAGACCATGAAGATTATTGCTATTCACCCGGCTCGTTTCTGTCTTTAAATGAAAACCACTCGCCAAATGGTGAAATAGCAGCAATTCATGCCGCTCACCACAACTCCAGCACAAGGCTGGCGGGGACGCTTTTAGCACAGCTCAAGTTCTGTGCTTTCCCTGCTGCTTTTAGACATCACGTCCCAGATTTAGAGGGCATCATTTGCAACAACACCAGATTGTCACTGTACAGAAGCGGTAATTACACAGACTGTTAAAAGAGCATTTACAAGAACGCCTTGGTAAGAATCCTGCAGCAGCCACGTGATATAAAACGGGGTGGGAGGGAAAATATCCTTCCATGACTGCAAGTGGAATTCAATAGCTTTGGCAGTGTTTGCTTTTGGGAGCTACCAAACTCCAAACAATGCAAACCTTCAAGACAAGCTGCTTTCCTTCCACTCCCCACCTCCCAGCCTTCTTTTACTAGCCACGTTCCTTCATCCCTCCCTACACTGAGTAATGCTTTCCCACTGGTGTTATTCTTACCCAGCTCAGCTCATGCTAAGAGAAGGAGCAGAAGCTCAACAGCCTGCAAAGGGACAGCAATTGAGCATCCTTCACTCACACCACTAAGTCCCCAAGTTCTGAGGCCAGGCTCCTGCTGACAGCCTCTGTTCCTCAGATCTTTGTGTGCTCCTCTTTAACTAACTTTGTAAAGCAAGGGGAACGATGCAGGTGAGTACAGGAGACAATGGGAACCACCGCATAGCTGCTCAGCACTGAACACGAACAGACCCGCACCACCTGCACCACAAACAGGTGGACAAAAAGTCCATCCTACAGAAAATAAACATACAAACCAGGGTTGCAGACAATCTGCTGTTCATGCAGCTGGCTTCAGGGAAACCTATGTTAAAGGCCACAAAGGAGCCACTATCTAGAGCAAACGGAATGTTTAAGAGTGCATTTGGCAGAGGGCGGGCTGTTACTCTCACTGCAGAGGAGCCTGCAGCTGCAGGGCTTACCCAGAGCATTGCTGGCACACGGTTCTCAACTGTAAGGACATAAGAGATTCTCCAGCAGTGTGTGGCGCCTTACCTCTGCAATGGTGGATTTGCAGACTTCTCTGGCCACGGACTCGAACTTGGGATCTGTAGTCAGGTTCAGCTTGTAGTTCCACAGGAGCTAGAGAGAGCATTTGCAGAAAGAGGGTTTAAGAGCTTCCCATGGAGGAACTGCTGCTTTGCTTCGGGAAATAATCAGACATCAACATTCCAGATCGGTATCATCATCCTTCTACAGCACAACAATCAATGCAAAGTCTCCTTGACAACAACTTTGTCTCCTCTTTTCTGCAGCACATTTCTTATCTTGAACAAATTCAGCCTGCCAGAAATCTCTCTGTAAGGTCACGGGCTGACTCACTGGAAGGAAATACAGCTAATGAAGACATCCACGCAACCAAAAGGGAAAAAACAACGGGAGCTGTAAGATGCTACCTGCTGCCTAGTTAGCTATGTTTTCAGTCCCCCACATCTCTGCACCGTGGCTCATCTGCCTGACACAAGCCATTTAACAAAGTCCCCAACGCAAGCAGATTTGATGCTGAACACCTAACTAAATCCTTGCAAAGGAGGGACAGAGATTGCACCCAGGCCCTGACTCACTGCCCTTTGTGAAGGGCTGAGCCCAGACAACTCTGGACGCAAACGCCCTTCAGACCCACAGGTTCTCTTTTACTAAGCAGATTCATCCATCAGAGACAGGGCTGCAAAACACCACAGTCAGGGTGGTAGAAGCCAGAGATGAGCTCATGCAGGAGCCCGGATGCATTGGGTCACCCTGCAAGGATCAACCTGGGGCAAGTTACGCTCTGCAGACAGATCCACTCCTCTGCTTTCCTCCCGAGGCACCACAAAGTGAAAACAAAGGGGAAGAAAGCAAAACCTCAGCAAATTAATAGCCAGAGATGCTGCCCGAGAGCAGCGCTATCAGCTCATCTGTTTTCCTCCAGAAATTTATGTTGTGTTTAAACAGAGATTAAGCAGCTTGAAGAACTCATTTCTAATGCTCTGCCTTCACAGTGGAAGCCAAATGAATATCAAAACGCTCGAGTTGTGTCAAACTTCTATTCTGAAGTCTCAGTTGTACGCCAGGCGCTGAGAAAGCAGGAAAATGTGTTCAGACAGAAGGAGAGCAGCTCCGCACCATCTCTGAGACGGCGGAAGCGCATGCGGAACTAAAACCGTTCCACTTTCACACCTCCCAGCACGGCTCCGTAGTGTTGAGAAGCTAAATAAAGAGATCCCCATGTATTTTGGAGGGCAGCCGTTGTAAACATCCAAGTTGAGTAAACAAAGAGAACGAGCAGGGAGATTGTCCCTGCAAAAAGCATCGCCCAGCCAGGATCACAAGGACAAGAATGAGATGTGAGAGCATCAAAATGCACTTGCAAACCTCAGAGGGCCTTGGCATGAGATCCCTCTGAGGAAACCGTCCCAGAGACGTTACGTTTGTGGCTTAAAACACACAGATTTTGAACCTCAACAACATTTTCCCAGATCAGCAGCTGTAAAACCAAAGCTACAAACTCTGCTGGAAACACCAGCATGGCCAGGGTTTGTTTTGGCATGTATCACTAATAAACCAAACTACTGCTTCTCAAAAAGCCCCTGCCTTTTTATTTTACCCCCCTACACAGAAGTCAGCTTGACAGCCTGAAACCTGGCTAACAGTTTGCTCAGTTAAACACAGCACTGCGAGTAAATCTGTTCCCAAAGTAGCCAAGCAGTTCAAGCTGCCTCGAAATCTCACACCCCGATGGCATCCTGCAAGCGAGTCGAAGAATTTAGCAGCTGTGAAAGCAACACAGAAGGCTTCAACAGCTGAAATGAAGAGTTTAAATTCAGTACTGCTCACGTCTCTCCAGAAGGAGCAAAAAGCATCTTGCTCTCAGTAAGGCACAGGAACAGGAGCCACCCCCCAAGTGCAAACCAGGAGAGAGATCTGCTGTGTTCCTCTGACACAGAAGTTTACAGTGCTCCCTTCTGAAGCTCCCTGTAAGCTGCTCTTGGTCAGAGGAGTCACACTGTGCTCTTCCTCCATAGTCCAGCAACTCAAGTGCATCCTAATTAACGCTTCCTGCAAACCCCATGCAAAGCACTTCAGGCTGACAGGGATGGGAGCTGCAAAGGGCCCCGTGGGAGGCAGAAGGAAACAAAGCAATACTTACGTGGTTGCAGTCTGAAGAGATTTCGTTGTCTGGCTGAAAGGAGATCAGAAAAAAAAGAAGCGTCAGTTCATGAACGTATTTAACACACAGAAATCAGCCATAGAAGTGAACACACTTGTTTTTTTTCACGACAAAAATGAGACAACATGATAGAAGTGTTAAAAGCTGCACAGTGAGGTGATGGCATCCAAGCATCCAGAAGGCAGCAGGTGGTCCAGACACTCCATGGGATGGAAGTGGCACAAGGGCAGCACTGAGGGAAGTGCCACAAAACCATGGATGGGCACTTTATGTCTGGCCCAACTGTCCCAACCAATAAAGCCAAACAGCACCTGTGGGAAACAACTGCAACTAAAGGGATTTAAAGGAACAGCAGCTCCATCACAAAAAGCACCGACCAACAAGCAACCCTGACTCAGCCCAGCCACCCAGAGCCGGGGCGCCTGCACCATCAGCACCAACAGGTCTATGGGAAGAAAAGGAGCCAGGGAAAGGCTTCCAAGTCTGTAATTACAGCCATTACCAACCAACGCACTGCTGTTCTGAATAGCAGGAAGTGGCAGAAATTACCTTCCAAACACAGAGCCTACCTGAAGGCTCACAGCCATTCCCTACAGCTCGAGCAGATCGCCCCCTAAAACCGCCCCTCTGACGCAATCATCAGTTTGTAAATCAGCCTTTAAAAAGCTCGATATCCTACCAAATGCCCGTTCAGGATCCGTGACAAAATGCAGGCTGCACCACCTGGCAGCAGCAGCTCTCGCTTTCTGCACCCACCTTAACCACACAGCAACAGGGAAGCTTCAAACTACAGCCAACCTCAGAAGCAAACACCCCCAGCAAATGGTGCTGCTTCAGTCTATCGGTTTCTTTGCAACGTTATATGAATTAGCACTATGATTACCCCATGGGGGAGGTATTATCCAATAAACAACCAGCAGGAGAACCCAGAAGGGCCGGGGAGCACTACCCACAGCACCCCACTTACTCGGGCATCCCACAACCTCATTAGCTTCGCTTCACCTCCATCAAAGATTAACACTCGGCGTGGTTTTTATGGAGAGATGAGCCCAAGCAGATAACAGACTGGTTTGCACCGGCTTGGGAAGTTCAGGCAAGCTTTTCTGGAAAGACGGGACGTTCGAATGCCACGCATTAAAATACAAGGCTGAGAAATGAAGCCTTGTTCCCTCTGAGAAAGGCCATGAAGTTACATGGGAAATAAGGCGGCTTTGGCACTGCGTACATTCACAGCTCAGCAGCTAAGCTGAAGTGAGGGATGCAGCCAGCAATGCTTGATACACAACAAGATGACCCCTGATCAGCTCAGCTGCTCCTCACCTCCCACCACGAGTGCACAAGGGGCAGCACCAACTGCATCTCCACACCAAAAAGGAGCAAAAGGGAGACGAGAAGTACTTTCACCTTTTGCATCCCATTCACTGAAGGGCTGAGCTTTTGAAGAAGGGGAAGTCTCTGCGATAGCAGTGCCTTTCTGAGGAGGCTGCACCCACCCAATTCACCCCCAAAAGCAGTTTCAGAGCAACACGCCTCTGTAGGAAGTACATGGAAGAAAACGGAAAGCTGAGTCTTGAACTACCACTAGGAAAAGCTGAGGAGCAAGAAGAGCTGCTCTGTGCCATTGCCAGGCTGCAAACCTGATAAACAGTGAACACACGGCATGGGGCAGTGGGAACACCTGGCACCACACAACTGTCAGGCCCCAGGAAATGGAGGACACTGCGCCAACTGGGGACTGAGAGCTTCTCCTACAGCCATCCCCAAGGATCGGGATCAAGGATCTAAACCCAATTCACACCACAGGATTTTGGTGAGCGAGGTAAGAATCCCAGCAGGATGAAGGCTCTCACCCCCCAGTCTGTTCGTACAGCCAGGGCTGCCCCTTTCCCTGTGCAGAATCCAGCACTTGTTAAATCCTTGTGGTAGGTGATTACCCAGCTCTCTGGTTTGCATGGATCTCTCTGCAAAGCCTCTCCACCCTCAGCAGAGTCAAGCAGCTCCTTCCAATTGAGCATCACCAGTGATGGACAGTTATCAGCTGCAGGCAGCCTTCAGGCACTGGGGACAACCTGGGACCGGCCCAAGCAGAGCCAACAAGAACCAGTATGCAGTGAAGCAATAAAACAAAGAGGCGATTTGCTTGCAATGGGTGTTCTCTGCTTAAGCTCTTGTGCAAAGATCAGGAGGTCCATTAGGAAAGGATGCCAGTTAGAGCAGCCACGTCCCCATGACAGCAGGCAGGTCAGGCCAGGCTGGGGGCCCAGCTCAGAGCACTGCCATGTGCACACCTACAGCAAAGCACGGTGCATGTGTCTGCAGCACAAGGCAGGGCTCAGTTTCTTCACTTTGACCTCAAACAAACAAACATTTATCACCATCACGCACAGAGGTAAGGCAGATAACCCAGGAGCTGCTAAACAAGGAGGCTATCAGGCTGCTAAAGGGAAAACCACTTGGGAGCAGCGTCCTTCCTGCAGGTAACAGCGGTGCCTTTGTCCCAGCAGTGCACGGCTACAAGGAGGCAATTCAGAGCTCAGGTGTCAGGCAGCCAGCCTTGCACTGCCACAGCAAGGCAGGGAGCAAGAACCAGGGAGCGTAAACCAGCTCAGCGAGCCCCAGCAGCTCCTGCAGGCCTTCCCTCCCCACTGCCAGCCCAGGATGGCCCACAGCACTCCATGGAACACAGGCAGACACAGCAGCCCAGGCAGGAATAGTTCTGGAATGAGAGAAATGTGCTCATGCCTCAAAGCTGTTGGAACATCCCATGTAGTGTATGGCTGCAGCAAGCCACCTTTGCACATCCTGAGCTTCTGCAAGCATCACGTGGGATTAAAAAAATAAGGTAAACTGGTGATAATTCAAGTCCAAAATAGATGAGAAGAGTTTGTGATTTACTTCCATGGTTAGTAAACATACCAGTATACCCTTTCTCTGCACTGACAGAAAATGCTCTGGTCCAGCTTTGCATGCACTCCATCTGACCGCAGATCACAGTGCAGCTGTAGAGCAGACACCAATTTTGACAGCCCAACATCCCTGCATGTGTTTTACAGCCAGCTGGGTGCCAGCAGCCCCATCCTGCAGCCCCTCTTGCTTCTGTCCCTGTGCTGGGCCCCCTGAGCCCAGCAGCTCCCTTTGCAGCGACCTTCCTCATTTCAACACCTGCCCCCATGCATCACAGGCTGTTCTAACGCTCAGCACCATCAAAGCAAACTCATCCCAGATGTCTGCTTTTGCTCTTCCCTGGCTGCTCCTCTCCATCCTCCTGGAGGTTTTCCAGCCCGTCCCAATGCGCTGCAGTGCAAGACGAGCCCCAGAGTTATCTATTCAGCACAGCAGTTGGGGCAGCACTCCCCAAAGCACCTTCCTGAGCGAGTGCTGCTTGCTCATCCTCTGCTCCCACAGCTAACAGAATGCTGTGCTGCACAGCAAAGCAAAGCAAAGCAAAGCAATGCAGCTCCAGCTGCATCCATCTCCATCACCCAGCTGTAGTGCTCTGCCAGGGTGCCCTGCACAGAGCTATGTTCGGCACCACCAGAGAACAATACTCCCAGCATCCAAGCAGCCAATATTCATGTATTTGCTTTGTTACTCAAAGTGTGGGCTCATTACTCCTATTTTCCATGCTCCGAGCCATACACTCTTCCCCCAGGAGTGCTCTCCTCCCTTCTTTCAGTGGGGCACAGCTGTCCCATCCATCAGGGGCCTTGTCCCCAAGGAGCACACCCATTGCCCAGGGCAGGAGCAGCACAACTCTCACCCCTATGACTTAAACCCACACGTTCCACCCGGAACCAAAATAAGCCCAAAATAAGCCGGCACCCAAGCAGGTGGGAGGCAGACTCAGCTAATTTTAACTCCTGCCAGCTCTTCTCCTCAGAGCCGATGGAAACCAAACACCCCAAAGCAGCTCAACCACAAACCACAGGAAGAGCAGCGTTGCTCGGAAGCCTTCCTTCCCCCAGGACAGAGCCCTGCTCTCACCCAGCACCCTAAGGTTGGAGACAAAGAACCACGAAGGCAGGAAGGGTGCTCAGACCCCCCAGCCCACCCCCACCGTGCCCACTGACCACCTCCCTCCCTCACACACTTTAATTAAATCTCTGCTTGCACCCAGAAGCAGCCTGATGAATGGCAAAGTAATTTGGCAGATAACGTCTCGCTGTTCTTAAGCGTTATTAAAAAGATAGAAACATTAAGATGCAAGCATTTAAATCATTACTGAGCAGATCTATTTAGTCAAGAAAAACAGCGAGCTTAGCAATAAAGGCTAAAATTAGCTGCAAAATAATACAGCCAGACTAGAAAACTCCAGAAAACTTATTACTCGAGCAAGATTCCTCCAATCCACGCTTTGAGCTTACTCATATTTGCCTGGGATGCTGATCCCCCAGCACCTGGCCCTCCTGTCATTAAGGCTACCAAGAGATTAATGAAGAGACCAGAGAGTCAAGGTGAGGCCAGTTGACCCCACCGTCCCTAGGCACCCGGTACAGCACAGAGACTGGAATCCTTCCTCCTGGAGGTGGATGCAATACAGCACAGGCAGCACACTTAGCTGTCCCGCATGCAGATGGTAAGTTTGCAGCAAACCCACCGTGTCAGCACCTGCACTTTGGGTGGCTGGAGCTGCTGGCATTGGGCCTTCTGCAGCCTGCCCAAAGGTTGAGTGCTCCATCCCAAAGCCTCTCCAAAAAGCACAAAATACTGCATTAAATAAACACTCGGAACGTAGCAAACTAATGGTGCTGGGATAAATGATGGCTTGGTTTTAAGCCCAACAGCAGGAAGGAGGTGAAAACAGCAAAGGCAGCCACCTCCACGCCACATCCTCCGCTATGAACCAACCACGCTCAGCACTTGGGCTTCAGGAGCGCCTGTGCACACTGGATGGAAGCTTCTCATGAGGAACCGCATTTCATATGGCAGGAGTTATCCAGCAAAGGTTTATTGGAGCCATCTGCACCAATAAGGAAGTGAGTCAGCAGCCGCCGGCAGCCCTGATTCATCACCCAGTGCTTGTGCTATTTAGGAATCCGCGTACAGCACGCAGGGCAGAGGCGAGCAACAAGCCGTTCTATGGGATGTAAAACACAACCCAATTTACATGCATTTGTTTTTGCTTTGCTCGGGCACCGTTTCTCCAGCAGCACAGGCGCTGCGCAGCAGAACTCCAGCCTGGATGAATCATAATGTTGTCTTTATATTGCTGGAAGAAAAGCAAATTCTGTTTATTTTAACCCCAGATAAAATCACTTGGAGTTTCTCCAGCAAAACTCGATGTGAGTAAGTCCTCAGGGACACCAAGGAAGCAAGGTTTCCATGGGATTGGTAACAAGCTAGCAAATGAGAACCCCATTTGCCTTCAGACCTGGCAAACAAAAGCCCTGTAACAGCACCAAACCAAGTACCTTTCCTCAGTTTCTCCCTTCCAGGAGCCTTCCCACAATGTTATGGAAGCTCTGCACCTCCCCATGAGGGCTGTGTGCTCCCATGGAGCTGGTTGCCAGCAGGTCAGCATCTCAGAGGGTGCTGACGCGCTGGAAGACGTTGCCCAAGGAGGCTGTGGATGCCCCATCCCTGCAGGCATTCAAGGCCAGGCTGGATGTGGCTCTGGGCAGCCTGGGCTGCTGGTGACCCTGCACACAGCAGGGGGTTGGGACTGGATGAGCACTGTGGGCCTTTGCAACCCAGGCAGTGCTGTGATTCTATGATCTTCACCACCACGGTGCATTCCGCGCCTCTAAGAGCTCCTCTCCAAAGAGCAGTGGGGTTTTCAGCCTGAGCTCTCCCTCTCCATACCTACACAGGGCCATTCAGCCACACACTCAGCTTGGAAATCCTGGATGCGGTGGTAATTCAGAGGATTTACAACGATGCCGCGGTAAGCAGCCAGATCAGCTTCCCTCAGGCCAAGGGAAGAAATGATAGCTGGCCAGCTTTACACAGATGAGCAAGTTTGAAAGAAAAAATAAAGACGTATTTGATGCTGGATGTTAAAAGAGAGCTCAAGGAGCTTTCTGGAAAGCAGCGTTAGTAGAAAGATGTCTTACCGGTATGCGACCAGCCAGACACCTGCACACAAATCCTTCCAATTACTGTTTCCATAACTCCTACTTAAAAAGCTATGAATAAAGACAAGCTGCAATTAAAGAGACTGAGCACACCTCCGGTTTCTCTGCTAATAGCTGTGGAGTGGAAATAACGGGGGAGGAAGGGGCAGGGGAGGAAAAGGAAAGCCCAGCTGCTGCCCGGCCGCTCAGCCACAGCAGCACCACTGTGCCACTGCCACCATTGGAACACCAGGGCTCAACCAGCAGTCCCAGTGCTTTGAAGCGGCCTCTTCCTCCCACTCGTGCTTGATTCTGTTGTTAGCCAGCCAGAAGGCTGGGATGGCAGCCCCAGATCCTGCCTGACTTGCACAGGGCAGGCTGGAAGGACTGGAATGTAACTAGAGAGAGGATGGGGGAGGCAATGGCCTCAAGTTGTGCCACATTCAAGCTGGATATTAGGAACAATTTCTGCTTCAGAAGAGCAGAGATGCAGTGGCACAGTTGCAAGGGAGGAGAGGACTTACCATGCCTGGAGGTGTCCCAGAGCCGTGGGGATGTGGCACTGAGGGACGTGGTGGGGTGGTCTGGGTTTGGGGATCTGAGAGGTCTCCTCCAACCTTAAAGGTTCCATGACAAGCACGTGAGCAACACTGCGCCTTCTCCCTGAATTTTTCCATTTCAGCTACAAGAGAACCTGAGAGGAGAAGCACGTAGTGGGTAGCAGCTCTCACTTGATAGAAAACACCATGCTCCAATCAATGGCGGTGATGTGTTACACTGCTGACCTGTTTAAGTTATGCAATGTTCTCCTACCATCTCAAGGCCAGCTGGGCTAGAGGAATAAACAGTAAATTATAAACCCCAGCGTCTGCAGGCATGGAAATCCACAGCAGGCAACACCTGCTTTTCAGGAGCACTGCCATGATGCTGATGGCAACACCCAGGCAGTCCTTGCTGAGGAACCTGGTGGCATTTTGTCCCACCCTCTAAGCAGAATAAAGATGCTTTCCTCAGCAGACAGCGCTTGGAACAGTACTAAGGGGTTTGTTAAAGTCCTAAAGTAGACCAAAGTTCCTACAACAACCACCACACTCCCTGCTTTCCCCTCACTACGCTGACTCCCATCCGCTCTCATTGGTAGATGCCCTCACGCAGACACGTTGTTTTGCCCGCTGTGAACATTCAAGCCCTTTGCATGCAGATTATCTGGATGATAAGAAATAAAAAATGCTGGCGTAGCCCAACTTTCACAACAACAAGGTGAGATCTGAAAGCATCAGGAACAGGTTAACCCTGCTGGAAAACAAACCGGGACTTTGGACTCCTGTGATCTCCATGCCTGGCTTTGGAGAGGTCTTTATACCAGAATTAGAGGATACCAGGTAGCCTCCAAACAGAAGAGCAAGGAGGCTTAGGAGCTCACCCACAAATCAGCCAGCCATTGTTTGTAAGGACACCGATAAAAAGCAGGAAAGAGGCTGGGATCACCGTTTTCCCAAGGACTGCTTAAGGCAAGATAAAACACGGAACAGAAGCATTAGATGCTTCAACGTGTGCAGAAAGAAGTCAGACAGTCCCAAATGAAGCTCTACAAGGTACAAGCATCTCCAGTAAGCGTGCACGTGGCACAACATGCAACTGATCCCCCCATTGTAGGGCACCGTGCACTCTTCTTAATGAATTTAACACAACATGCACTGACAACCAGCACCTACAGCTCCTCCAGCATTAATTGGGTAAGAGCCCAATCACGGCATGACAAGAGCTGGAGGCATCCAAAAACCAAAAGCACGGACAGAGAAGGAACTCAAGCGTTGTCCCCCAAATCAGGCACTCAGATGCGATTCTCAGGGCTTCCCCCACCCACATTTAATGCAAAGTGCTCATCCACAGCTTTCCATCCACTTCAGATGGTGATCAGGAAGAGATGCTGCCTTGTGTAGAGAGTTCTGCACAGCTCACAGGGTGTCCCAACGCAGGGCATGGCAATGCCTTCCATCCCCACTGCCTTGGGTACAAGAAGCAAGGACAGAAAAGCCTTAAAGCAAGCTAAGGGCTGCCAGCTTCAGACAGTTTTCACTTTATCACACACGGACCAAGCGTTCCAAAAGCAGCATTTTCAGGCTCTCTGAAGCCTGCAAAATTGAAGATAGTAAATTCAGGTTTCCATTCATAGCTGTACCAGAGCACTTAATGCGCTAACCTGAGGCAACCAGATTAGTATGGATATTTTTATAATGGATAATCTAGGAAATTACCAAACAAGCCTTGACGTTGAAGTCAAGAAGAGACAACGCTGTGGAGTAACTCTGAACTACTCCTACACAAGGAAATAGCTTTTTAGCTCGTCCTCTTCCCAAAACAGGCCCTACAACAATCAGCTCCAGCACAAACCCCATGGAGGAGCCACATAAGAGAATCTGCCCAAACCCACATCACCGCCCTCCCTGCTTCTCCTCAATAACTGTCACAGAGAACTTCTGCTCATTTGCTGCTTTCTGCTGCTCTGCAGCCACTCACAGCAGCCTCAACAGCTGCCAATGTGGGCAATGGATGGCTCAGGGCAACTGGAGAGTGGTGAAGCTGAGCTGCTGCAGACCCACACCCTCCAAGTCAACCCCAGTGCTCAGGGATAGGCCAGAAGCCAGCAAAAGAATCTGTGTTCTTTTCTCAGCAGGACGAGTGAGATCATCCAGCCAAATGGCCACGTGCCGGGAACCTCAGAGACCAAAGACGGGCACAAACCTGCGGGGAAGCCACACTCACATGCTGACTTTTCTGAGCACGCAAACAGGATGATAAGAGGCAGCGAGTTGCAGATAGGTATCTGTAACCCTACCATGCTGCATGCATCTCCCTGTGCTAGATGCACTGTGCTTCTCAAAACAAGAAAAGCTGATCTGTTCCTTATCAGTGATAGTGGTTATTATGTTAAGAGCCCGCAGCTTGCAAACACAGCACTCTGCAGGCAAGCACCACATTGCTAGAGATGTGCAGCAACCCCAGGAGAGCTGTGACATCAAAGCCACCCAGATGCACAGTTGCTCTGACCCAGCTCCCAGGCTTGTTATCACAAGCATTAGTGCTGCTGCTTCCCGCGGGTTCACGTGTTTGCAAGTAATAATTTCAGACAGAGAAGGCTCCTGCCATTTGAACTTGCAAAGCTGCTCCTCAGAGTGCACGCGCTGCTGTGTCAGCCCTGCATCCTCAAGTGGGCACCTTCAGACAAGTGACAGCCCTCAGAAACCCGAGCGCTTCCACTCGTCCTCACAATGCACACCTGCAAAGCAAGCATGTTATCCAACAATATGCTCTTCCCTCGTGCATTTTGGTGAACCAGCCTTACTAATTCCCATTGCTAGAGTCAGACGAGGATCGCTTGCTGTATGCAGCATCCCCAGAGCTCTGCGGTACATAAATAAAGCTTGCTTCTGCAAACCCAGACTCGCTGCAGTTTGCTCTTATGGAACAGGGTAGTGGGCATGAGGTGCTTTCCCTGCCCAAAGGCATCCAACACCAGCTCTGCAGCTCACCACAACCATCGGGACCCACTCCAGAATTGGGGGGAGCAACTCTCCAGCACAGCACAGGTCACTGGAACAGCACATTTCTCTACATACCATTTGAAAAGCAGAGCAGACAATCATACAGATTTGATTCCTGATAAGCGCCAAGCTCGCTGACCTCCTGCACCCTGGAGCTCATCCTTGTCTTTGTTTGGCACACCAGGGCGCACATTTCTGGCTGGCTGCCTCCCAGAGCAGCTCCATCATAAAAGAAGCCTTGCTGGAACAGGAGAGGTCCTACTGGCACAGGTGGGGCTCACAGCCAGCTCACTGCCCTTCCAGATAAGGAAAAGGGAGTTAATCCATCAATTATTTGAACCAAAGGCTTGATCCTTCTTCCCCATCTTCTATTTAAAGTTGCAGTGGGAGTAGGATTAGCAGAGTGAGGCTTTATACTACCAAGGCAGGAAAGGCGTGCAGCATTCAGGCTTCACACAGCAGCATCACAGCACACCCCAGACAAACATCTGAACTGATGGCATTTTGTTGACAGTCTGACGTTACATCATTTTTCACCTGGGAAGCCGAGTTTCAGAGGTGGGGGCAGAACAGGGTTTTGAGCACTTCCCTGCCTCGTTCTTATCATTCCAAATCTGCTCATTTTGCATTACGGACCTTCCTTAATTGCCAGCACTGGGAACAAGCTGCGAGCCAAAAGTTGAGTAGGTTTTAATGTACCTTGAACAGCAAGACAGCACCAAATCAGCTGTTACAGACCTGGGCAGCAGGAGATGCTCGAAATGAGCAGGTTCTTGAGGGCAGAGGCACAGCCCCACTCCGTGATCACTGTAAAGCCTCCTGAGGAGCACCGGGCAACCCATCCTGTCCACTTTCTTGGCAGGCATCTGCAGCGAGCCAGCATCCAACTGACAGAGCTACAAACCACTGTTTGAAGGGAGGCAGAGGAGCCATTTGGCAGTAGGGGGATTGCTGTGCCTTGGTGGGGGCTGCAGCAAAGTGAAGGCGGTGTTGGAGCTGAACAGATGCTGGGGATTTCCCTGCCTAATGCACATTAGCACTTAGTATTTGCAATCTCAGTCCCCAGCACCAAGCAGTTAATTTGCATGTTAATTAGAAGCAGGTCACCAGAAAATTACACCAGGCAGCCTTTCGGAGCTGACTGGAAGGGGCAGGGAAGCTTTCTTCCCCTGAATGCCCACATCTCTGCAGGCACATCTCCTGTGGCCAGCAAGCTGCCCTGAGCCCTCACCTCAAGCCCAAGCCCATCCAGCCCCCCCAACCCACACCACAAACTGCTCTGAGCCCAGACACCTGAGGCTTGCAGAGCAAATAAGCACATCTGAGGAACAGAAGAGATAACAGGAAACAATTCTAACCAGAAAGCCTCCTGCTTTCACACAGTGAACTACACCTGAAAGAGAAGCGTGAGCTGTGCAGGAGAGGCGTGCAAGCTGGTCCCACTCCAGCAGCTATGCCTTGCACACTCACCCCATCCTGCTTGCTGCTCACACCCCTGAACAGGGTTAAGAAGGGACAGCAGAGAGAAAAGGATGAGAGATGGGCACAGCCATCCCTTTGCTGATGCCAGCACGCTGAGTGCCACAGTTATCACTGCTGTGTGAGGAGCCGCAATGCTGAGCCAGGCTGAGCCTCCCAAAGTTAATGGTTGGTCAAACGTGTGGGTTCAGTCAGTGGCTCAGCTCACAGCTTGGCCCTGCCAGCAAGCAGCAGGTGTAACCGAGCACACAGCAACAAGGAGTGGCACACAGGACTCCTCTGAACCCAGCAAAGAAAGCATTTCATGTACATATATCACAATGCAACGAATGAAACCACCTGTGGTTTGGCCAGTTCTCTTGCAGGAGAATGTAAAGCTGCTGCAAACCAAGGAAAGTACTGTGTCAGCTCAGCCAGCTGCAAAGCTCTCTTTGATTTTAACCAGCAGCAGCATTTGAACTGCTTGCACCCAGCCTGCAAGGGAGCCTGCACAGCAACACATCAGATTTTAACACCTAATTAAGCAGGTTTCTGAGCGTGGCAGGCCGAGCTGGGGACCGCCAGCCATGCTGCCTCGTTAAGAATGCTTACTGCAAGGAACACAGCGCTGACCCACCAAGAAACAACCTGCTTTTGTTTCAACTACCTAAGAGGAAAGCTAAAAATTCAATTAAGTTATTAGCGAGGGAATTAGACAAAATTAAGCGGTAAATGATGAAAATCCTGTAATATCAAGTGCATAAACTCATTGTGTGAAGTCTTGAAGGGCTGCGGGCCTTTTCTCTCTGCTGCTGCTGGAAATCCAAGCGGAGCATGCAGGTTCTGTGCTGGGAGTTCATGGCAATAGGACAGAGTGGGTTTAGCTGTTCTCAGAACACTTCTCTAGCACTGCTGAAGTCTCCAACATCTCCACTGCCAAACAGGTGTTTCTTCCTGCAGCAGAGGCCCTAAGTAAAAGGGTCTGAAGGAGAAAACACGAAGCACCAGCACTGCGATGGAACTGCTCCCACCGGACTGAATCATAGGATCACTTGAGTTGGAAGAGAGCTTCAAAGGCCGTCTGCTCACTCTCCCCGCACTGAGCAGGGACACCCAGAGCTCCATTAGTGCTCACAGCCCCGCTCCCTGACCTTGGCTGTCTGCAGGGATGAAGCACCACCACCCCTCCAGGCATCTCAGCACTCCTTTACTGCAACAGTGGAGCAGCAGCCATGCAACCAGAGCACAAGGCAGGGCAGCCACGCCTCCTGCAAGCACAAAAGCACTGAAGGATGGTAAGTGCAGAACAGTTATTTATTAGGCTTTCATTCGAAGCAAATAACCCCACTGAGGCTGGCTCCTGTCCCTTCAGACCCAAGTCACAGTCCAGCTGACATCCCCTGGCCGCTCCTATCTGTTCATATCACTGCCTGAGCTCACATTCAGCCCAGGAAAACAAGCCATCACATCAAGCCACTCCTCAGAGCACACAGCGCTGTGACCTGCCAGTTAATTTTATCTCCAGTCATGCTTGAACAACCCCTCGATAACAGAACAGGGACTTTTTCCTTTCAACAAGAGCTGTATCAACGAGGAAACAAAGCAGACGAGTTAAGCACAAAAGCACCACCACCAATGGAAGATAAGAGAACACAGAATGCGTGCTCCACAATTACACTAAGGCATGAAATCCCAGCTTTCCGAGGGAGCAGAGAACAAAGTCTGAACGCTGCTGTTCTGTCTTTTCATCTAGAAGCCTCAAGGAGGAGGTTCTCCTCCTAGTGCTGCTGCAGGACTGCACCGAAGGCCGCCCAGCGGTCCCACATCACCTCCCACCCATCCACCAACCCCACCAAGGCCTGAGCTGCCCTGGGTTGAGCACACACGGACAGGAGCCACAAACCTGCTGTTTCTCAGGGAGTAAGAATTCATGCAGCAAAACCCTGAGCAAAGCAAGCTGACTGCTGACTTACCGCTCCCAAAGCGCACTGATACATCCCTTCTTCCTTGGTGCACAGCCGTGGTGATGTATTGCTATGAGCGCGTCATACATGGGCTGGCTAATTAGCTGGATGAGAAGAGACTTCACGTTCCCCAGTTTCCTTAATATAACCAATTTAAACACAGTACTTTATCCCTTAAGGGTAAGGCCGCCTGCCTGACATTATTTAACACCGAGTCCACTGCAATTTGCACACACACAAATGTATCAGACATGGTTTGCTCCCTTCAGAGACAGCTCTGTGCAGGTCACACCATGGCTGTACACAGACAAATATTGACAGGAACTCCTCTTGTAGGGCACCATTCCCACACATCTGCCTTGTCAGCCTCACCACGCACACGGCACAGCTCCCAGCCTAAAGCACAAGGCAGATCTCATTAGGGAGCTCCAACTAATAGGCCCGCACGCTTTAATACAACAAAGTATTAAGAAGAAAAACTCATGTTCATTCCTACCATCAGCCCTCAGAGCGTTTCTTCACTTACATTTCCCACCAATAACTCAATGCTTGCAGAAGAGCTCAGCCTGCAGCATTCAGTGCCCTGGTGAGCCAGCACTACAGCCCAAGTGCCTCCAGTTGCTTCGATTAGATGCAAAAGGCTTAAAGAGAGAGGGCAGCTTTAAAAAATAAATACAACTATCTGCAAGTAGTTTTAAGTCCCCAGCGCATTGATCAAGAACTTAATGGAGTAATTAGCCAGGGTTCATTAAAACACGCTTTCCATTAGGTATCTAATCTGACTTCATTTACACAGCCACATACCACAGGTGCAGAATTTTAACCCCTTTGAACCCAGCAAACACCCACCAGACAATAACCAGCAGCTCCAGGAACAGACGAGCTCTTCGGGGCAGCAACACAGCAATATTATATATACCACACCTCTCTCTGAGTGCAGCCCCAGGCATGGGCCCAGTCCCTCTGGACTGACACCAGCAGCAGATCTGCTACTGGAGGATGAAGAAACACTTGGATCCCACTGAGAGGCTGCAGACAAAGGAACTCCAACACGCTCTTCACAAAGCACTTTCTATGGATTAGAGTTTGCAACAGACAGTAGGAAAGAATGCAAACACCAAGTAGCTCCCATCACACGTCTCCTGACACAGCACATCTTGCCTGTAAGTACACGAAACATTGGCACTTTTTGGTATGGAAACCAACACGGCTACATCTCCCTCAGTCCCGAGATTAAGAAACAGCCTGCAGTTGTCTCAGCACTACAAGCTGCCATCCAACCCCAGCACCACGCGGGCAAACCTCAGCTGCTATGGAACCTGCAACGCCGACAAGGGAAAACAAAAACAAACCTCACCTCCGCTGGCAGCACCACGCAGACTCGCTGCTGTGCCCACGCTCACCACCTGCATCCCGCTCTGCTGTTGCTGAGGATACCAAAGCAGTGTTGTTATAACCAGAAACTCGAGTTCCTTGAGCAATGCGGGACCACGAGACGGGTTTTCATCCACATCCGGTCCAAAGAAGCGCCGTGAGCCTCCGGTACCTGGCACACGTGCTGTAGTTTGGTGGCTGCCAACAACCACTGCTGCCTGAACACTATGACAAACCTCCCCAGCATACGGCTCAACCAATGGAACTAATTAGAGGTTCAACTAATTGTGCGTCTCTTCCAGGGACTGAGAGCATCCTACCATTATATCATCCCAAGGAAAACAGGGAAACCGAAGGTAGATACTTCCACAGCCAAAATCCCAGCAACACACCGTGCGATCCAAGAAGCAAGAGGTTCTAATAGAACTGCTCCTCTAGGAAACCAACCCAGCTGCTACGTTCAGTGAAACTGCTTTGGGAAGAGCAGATACACAAAGAGTTATTCAAATGCCACCCACCCTCTCCCAAACACAACAAGTTTAGACAATGGTTTTCTACAGCAGGACACCGCAAGAGCTCACAAACGCCCGCAGGGGGGGTGGGAAGCAGAGCCCTGCAGTTTGTGGCTTGCTGTATCTTTCCACGTAGGTCTCACCTCGCAGAACCAAAGCCAACGTTGCCTTGGAGGCTGTGAAACAGGTATGATGCAAAGAGTCTGAAGCCTTGTTGCTAAGTCCTACCTGAGCTGCAACAAACTGTGTTTTATCGGGAACACCTCCCTGCCCACTGCTGCTATCACTGCAGTCAGATGGGAGCATTTTCAGCGATGATCTGTTGCATGTAGGACAGGAGAGATTCATAAAGAACGCAACACGCTGCACGTATGACTGTGCTCCACGTATGACTGTGCTCCACAAGGTAGATGTAAAATCCCACCCCTCCTACGATTAGTCTTCCACAGCTACACTTCCAATTAAGGCTGTTAACCATTAGAAGGAGCACACACCTCCAGAGCCGTGGTTGAGTTGAGGGAAAAGCTGTTTCCTGCTGATGCTGGTTGATGCCACACACAGCTGCTGGGATGCCCCGAGCCAGGCCAAGCGCTCACTGTTTGAGCCCCAGCCCAACCCAGCACTCACACTGGGAAGTCAGCATTTCAGCTTTTTTTTTGCTTTCAAAAGCAATGACTCCATACAACTAAATAGAAACAACACAAGTGAAGATGGCTGCTGCTTTCTGCTGAGAAGCAAACCCTGCTGCTACACTCACAACATCCTCAGTCTCCTGCTGCAGACATTGACACCAACAGCTCTGCTTTCCAACCACAACTGCTGCCAGGTATTTTCCAACCTGTATGTCTGGTAAGCGGTGACCTGAAATCCTGCTGGATCCCTGTCTGAAAAGCTGGCAGCTGCAGAAAATTCATGTTTTAAGCAGAAAAAATGGATTATTAAGGTTGCCACAAGAAATCTCCCATTCAAGCAGCACTTCACAGCGCACTGCGCTCCTCCAGTTCCACGGTGCCTAAGAAGATTTCCCTGCATGTTGCTCTACGCTACTCATTAAGAATGCAGTTCTGGTTGCCAACCACGAAATGCAGCTCAGACTTCTCCACGCTCCGTTAACAACGGCTGCCACAGCGCTCTGAGAGCTGCACAGCACACCTAGCCCTTAGCCAGGCATCTCCAGCGAGGCTCCTGTCAGCTCCAGCAACACAAGGCAGCTGCCATCGTGTGTTACGGGGACAGATCCGGCCACTCACCCATCACTGCCTCGAACACCAGAACACAGCAGCAGCGACTCAGAACCAGCAGACACCAAAAGCAATAGGGTCACCACCGTGACCACATGAACAGCCACATCATACACCCAGCAAACAGTCCTTGAACACAACAGCCCTCCGCTTGCACTTCTTCAGGCCACTGTACCAACAGGCAGCAGGCTGCAGCCAGCCTGTCTGAGTGCTACAATAAGAGGATTACATGAACACTGACTTGTTTAGGTCCTCGTGAATGCAGCCTTGTGTACAACTCACACTGCACGTCGTGACACTGCATTGCTGCACTGCCGTCAGGTGAAGGCGGTTTGCTGCACTGACTTTATGACACACGTGGAAAGAGAAGGCACGGAGATAGAAATCAATTTGGTAACAAGGAGTCACTGTGAGCTGCTTCCAGACCGTACTTCAGCTCAGCTGCAGAGCAGTGCAGTGGAAGTTGACTGGGCTCAAAGCAAGCCTGGATGGCTGCGGGATGCCTATAAGCCAAGCAGAATTAAAGGAATTAAACAACAACTTGCAAAACTTCTCTGTAAGGCAATTGGTGCATCATTTAGAAGGCACAGTCAGCTGGGTGCGCTCCACAGCTCACTTGGGGGAAAGCACTGAACAGACTGGAAGAAAACGTCTCCACGACCAAACTGCTGAGCATGGGGAAGGCAGGGATGTCCTGACCAGGATGCAATGGGCTGGGGCTGACGGCTGATCTTGGTGGTCTTCTCCCACCAAAATGACTCTAAAATGCAGAGATAGCCAAGTCGCCACTGAATGACAGGCACGTGTTTGGGGTAAACCCGGTGCTATTCTGTAAACAAAAGATAGCACGTTTGCCTGGCTGGCTGTGTGCATCAGGGCTGCTGAAGCGCTGGTTTTAACTACCCACCCCACTACGTACAGGGCAGTGCTTCACTACAATACTGTGCAATACTGTGCTTCACTACATCGATAGAACCAGCTGCCTGCTCAGGGAGGGACTCCGGGCTCCCAAAAATCAGAGAAGGGTTTCACAGAACACGCAGCCACAATGAAGAGATCTGAGGTACAGCTCAAGTGAAGACCAACTTGACACAAGCTTTAATAGGAGCACCTGAAACCAAGTGCTATAACGCTAAAGCCACAAGGAAAGCAGAGCCCTGTTGTCCAAGGGAAGCTGTGCAGCTCTGACCCAGCACAGCGCAATGCCTGTTCAGTGCCTGCCCCAACACAGACGGAACCTGGGGAAGGAGGACCCACCCCCCGCAACTCCCAGCACCAGCCACCACCCCTGAAACAAAAGCATCCCGTGATGGCAGAGAGCGATCCGCTGGCAGAACTGAGTTCTTGGGTTGTTTGAATGCCATGGCAACCAACTTCACACAGCTCGAAACAGAATGAGATGGAAGATGGAACAAAAAAGAAAACAACCCCACTATTTCAAGGCAGGATTTCAACCAGAAAGCCAATTCCCCAGACCTGCCATCCATCCGGCTGGGGGACGCCTTCTGGTTTTTGTCATTAGCAAGAATAACTGTAAGGCTTTTCCAAAAGTCATTGTGCAGGAGCAGAACAACCCAAGAACACTGCTCACCTGCAGGCAACAGAGCACCGAGCCAGCAGCTCGGTAGCAGCAAACAGAGGCAGCACAGCATCTGCCTGCAACACCTCCTTCAAAGCAGCCCAGTTTGGGCTCACCAAGCTGCCCGTTGGTTCTCCTCTTCTCCCTGCGTCCCTGGAGGAGGCAGGCTTGGAAGATAATCCCCTTTTTATTAAACCAAACATCCCAAACCAGTGTTTGCACCAGCTAATGGGAGTGCCGGCGTGCCAAGAAAAGCACAGAGCTGGCTCTGGGGGTTGCACCTCGCATTGTGCACATCTCAGAGGAGGAGGCACTGTTCTGAGTGTCCCACGTAGCCACCACAAATCCTTCATCATGTTCAGCATGAGGCAGGGCGCAAGCAGGGGAGTCCCGATACAGACACACGCTGAGCCCAGCACCCAGTACAGCCCGATGGTTAATTCATCCCCTTAAAACCGTAACCCTTTAAGTCAGCTGTACTTCAGCTGCTGGAACTGCCCTTTTCTTCCCTAAGGATGTAAGAGCTCCCATAGCAAGTGCAGGCAGCTTTGAGTCATCACCAGGTCAACAGTCCTTAGAAGAAAGGCACAGCGTAAGCACAGCCCCTGGCAAGGCTTAAGGTACGTTTCCCAGGTTTCTGATCATTGCCTTGAAAAAAAAGGAATCCCTTTGTGTGTCGCTGTCTGAACCCAACAGTAACGCTGCAGGCACAAAGAGCCTGCCCTGCATGCCAACCACCAGCAACAGGAAGCAGAGCAGCCTGCTGCCCTGCCATGTGCTCACCTGAAGGCACCGGCAGGTCCTGGTGCCATAAGCACTGAGAAGGATGGATGTGTAGCAACCTGCTGCTCTTCTCTGCCTGCCTGCCCTCCAAACCCAGATGCGTGCAGCGTGTCCTCCATTCCTTGCAGCTCCAGGTAGGAATTCCACCCTGGTGCTTTCGATGCTGTAAGAGCCCAAAGTGACGCCGCTATGTGCTCACACATGAGCTCATGCAGCAGGCTGACTCAAAACATCCTCCGTTTGACTCAGCGCATCATTGAGGTTAAACAAACAAATGAAGCTCATCATGCAGCACGACCACAAGTTGCAGGCAGGTCTCTGAGCTCCAGCTCCTGGCCAGGAGAGCGGAACAACAGAGACGCAGAGGGCACGAGCACACAGTGCCTTACTTACAGCCACAGCACCACCCAGAGAGGTGAAGGCTGTGAGTGAGCACTGCTGCTTGGCCTCCCCATCTCAGGGAGCAGGTGATGCAGCTGAGAGCATCCAGCTCTGTCCACGTGTGGACTCACACGGAGAGGAAGGTTTGCACAGTGCACGCTGCCACGTCCCCAACTGATGCATTTCTCCTCTGCTTAAACCAACCCTCAGCATGCAGACAGAGGGGCTTCCCCCAGAATGCTACCCCTGCACAACAGACCCCCATGCCAAGAGTGTGCAGCCAAAGCCTCCATCTCCAACCCCAACCCAACAGCTGCTGTCTGAGCTCTAGGAAAGCTCCGCAGCCTTCTCCCACACTGCCATCACACCTATAGGTGCTGCAAAGTATCGCTCACAAAACGGCTTTAAACAAATCCCAGCATCGAGTTAGGTCTGCTTAATCAGTGCATTAAGATACGTTTTAACTGCAGAAATACATCTGCCAACAAACCAGCACAGCTCCCGTTCCTGGTTAAGGTATTTCCATACCTACCTCAAAAAGCAACAACTCTGCCATGCTTTAAATGCAAAGCCATCACCAACCATGCAGGGCATCTACCCAACAAATACGTTATTGTTTCCTGCCATTATTTGTATTATAACCACGGGGTTCAGTGGGCAGCCCGCAGCAGGGCTCTGCAGAGTGGCCGGCCGAGCAGAAGGGCTCCACAAAACCCTCTCCAAACATCAGTGGGGAACACGAGCGCTCTGCCCTCCTCCTGCCTTCAGAAAATTCAGATGAAAAAACCCAAACCAACCCTGATGACAAACCTTGATGAGCTCCAATAAGGAACACGGCCAGGGCACAAATAACTTCCACTAGATGAGAATGAATGCATTTGGAACACCGTGATCACAGCGCATTCACGCTGCTTACGCCATCCTTCACCTACACCTCATGATCATAAAGCTTCAAGGAGCTCCTTCCTGATTATTCTGATTTAAGAGCATCTCAGCATCGCACCACGAAGGAAAAATAGAATCAACAGAGCTCTTAATCTCGCTCCCAGCCTCCAACTGAAAGCTCCTCTGCTTTTGAGGAACTCCTCTTTCGAGGAGAAGATCATGGTGAGCACAGGGCGGAAGCAGCCAAACCACAACCCAAACCCTCACCTGCAGCAAAGCAGCACCCCAACGCTGCTCTCCCCCAGCACCATCCCCACAGCGCTCTGTACACACTGGCACTTGGTTCTCCCCTGTATTAGAATGGGGCTGCTACTTTTTGGGTACCCTCTAAGCAAGGTGAGAGATGTGCTGGGGTAGGAGTTACAGGCTGCGTTGTTACTCACTGCTCCTCTTCAGAGCCCAAACAGCAACACTCAGATGGCATAAGTTACCAGCTGTTCAGCTGTCCTGCAGCCCTCAGGCTGGGATGCAGCCCCTTGGAGCAGCTGACAGCAGGGCAGCTGCTGAGCTCCAACATGGAAATCCCAATTCAAAGTGACCCCACGGTGTCCCAGTGCTAACCAGGAGAGAATCCATCTTCAGCACTGGGTATTACAACCAGCCAAGAGTACAGCCAGCAAACCCCAGCCATAGAGGCAGGCTTTGAGATGGAAGCCACAAGCAGACATCACGTTCTGAAGAGCGGGGCACTCATAAGGTGTGCACAACCAACGCGTGGGGTGGAATCGGCTGCAAACAACACGACGCCGAGCACCCCCCTGCCTCTCTCCATGCATCCCTGAGCCCATTCAACTCCATAAACAAGAACCAGCCCAGCACAGAGCAGAGGAACCGCTCCACCCGAAGGTCCAGCGTGCTAAAATGGCTGAAAACCAATAAACATTGCAAGGGGAGGGGGGGGAAAGAAGGGAGGAGCCACACAACTGTGAAGAGAGGCACAACCGAGCTGCATGGAGGGCAGCTGCGAGCCCCGCAGAGGGGTCCAAAGGGCCCGGCGGTGCGAGCAGCGGGACGGGTGAGTTACACGTACAGAGAACACCGCGGTGCTTGTAGCCGGCCGGGCCGAACCGCCTACCGAAACCACAGCGAGAAGTTGGACAACAAGAGCGAGTCTCGGCGGGCGGCAGGCCGGGAAGGGACCCCCGGCTGCGGGCTGCCCTGAGGAGCAGCAGCCCGGGCTGAGCGCCGGCGGGGAGCAAACGCAGCTTCTCCGAGCTCCGGACGCAGCGCCGAACGCGGCCCGGCCCCGCACAGCCCCGCAGCTCCTCACGGCGCAGCGCGGGGACGCGGCCCGGCAGGCCGCACGGCCGGCAGTTCGCCTCCCTGCAGAGGAGCGCCCCGCCGAGCCCGGAGCCCCGCACCGCCCCGCGGCGAGGCCGCCGTTCCCAGCGCCGAGGGCGGCCCCGGCCCCGCTCTTTGTTCGCCGCCGGGCCTCGCCCTCACCTCGCGGACGTCCTGCAGGCACTCGAGCACGGCCAGGTTGTTGGCCCAGCTGTGCTTGGAGCACAGCCGCACCACGTCCTCGCGGCACACCGCCTCCTCCGACAGCTTCCACCCGCCGCCGGAGCCGCCTCCGCCGACTCGGGCTCCCCGCGGGCCCGCGGCACCGGGCGCGGCTCCCTGCGCGGGCTGCCCCGCCGCGTTCAAGCCGGGTCCGGCCTGCAGGGCGGCGGCGGGAGGCCCGGAGAGCGCCGGCCGAGCCGCCAGCGCCAGCAGCAGGAGGAGCGCGGGGCCCGGGCAGCGGCTCCGGACACGTCCGCACGGCGCCATCTTGGATCCCCCACCTCCGGCGCGCCCGCCCCGCCGCACGCACGCCGTGTGCAAAGCAGCGCGCCGCCTGACGTCACCGCGGAGAGCCACGCCCCTCGGCGCCGGCAGGTAGGCGTGGCGATCGGAAGCCCCGCCCCCTCACCTATCCGGCGCCTCCGTTCAGCCACGCCCCCTCGCGACCACCCCTGACGGCCCGGCTGCCATTTTGGGTCCGGGTCCCGTTGAGGCGCCTTCCAACAGGGGCGTCGTGACAGCCGCCATCGCAGCCCCGGGCACCTCCACAGCACCATCCCCTACCACGGGGCCCACAGAGCAGCCCGCACGGAGCTGCCTCACGTCAGACACCCAAAATTCATCCCGATCTTTGCTTTAAGGCCTTTGTGCATCAATTCCCGGCTGGGGAATGGGGACAACAGCGCCTCCCCTTAGAGCAGCACAGCCGAGACTTACTGAAGTGGGAGAGGCTGCTGGCCGTGCAGCTGGACAATATAGGAAGCCTAAGGGACAGTGAATGACTTGGTGCTGGTAGCAGCAGGTGGGATGTGTGCAGCGTGGAAAACTTGAGGCCAAAGAATGAAGAATGAATGAATGAACTCAAACCATCCAAGGACCGAGCACTGAACGTCACACAGCCACCCAGGGTGCTCAGTGCACGAGGGCTCACAGCACCTTGCATTAGGGTGACAGCCCAGCGCTCTGCCTTGCACTGTGCTGCCTTGTTCTCATGGCTGTGTTGCTGGGACTCCATCCAGGCTTCCTTCATGGGGATGGATGGAAACCGGCACTCGTGGAAGAGCTGCCACCCACCCACCTCCAGCAGGAGAGATGTGCCAAGCTCTGTAAACCCTTCTGGGTGTGACAGCAGAGTGAGATGTGCTGCACAGCCCAGCAGTGAAAGACACACAAAGCGAGCAGCTCCAGCCCCACCGCACATGGTGGGTCAAGCAAAGGAGGTCAGGTGAGAAGAGTCATAAAGCATACAGACAGACAGCAGCCATGTCCTCACCGATGGGAGAAGGAAAGAAAGAGCTGCACAATGCAATTAAATGGGGTCAGAAAGGAGAGATTACAGGGAAAACACTTTTTGCTCTGTGAGCTCATAGAAGAGCCAGGCAGGTTTCTGCCTCACAGCCTCCTTGGGAGCCAGCCCTCAGCATCTCACACTGCAGGAAACCTGTCCAGTTTGAGTCATACAGCTTCACCAAAGCCCACATCTCACCCTGAGCGCTGCACCCGCACAGGGTGTCCTCCTGGAGAGTGCAAGCAGACCTGCAGCAGCCACACCTGGTTGTGCATCCAGGCAGAGGCCACGGCATGAAGGGAGATGGGCGAGCTGGCAAAGTCCCCGCGCTTCTTGTGCTGGCTGCCGGGAAAGCAGTGCTTGGGAGCACTGTGCTCGCTTCGTGCTGGCACCCAGCAGCTGCACAGCTGGAAACACTTAGAGACAAAAGCCAGCAAAATCCACCCAGTGCTTGGCAGCAGATCTGGCTTATGGGAAGCAATTGGAAAAGCTTGTCCAGCGTGAGAGCTGGCTCTGCTCCTCCTCCTCCAGCAGGACCAGCAGGAGAGGAGCAGCAGAGGCAGTGCGCAGCTTCCAGCTCCTTCCCCAACCTCAGCTGCCCTCCAGCCACTCTTCCAGGAGCAGCAGCCAACTTCTGCTAAGCTTCTGTGGCTCCTGGCAACCCCCCGCTCCAACCTGGGGCTGCGCAGTCCCGCACAGTCCATCCATAAACACATTTCATAAAGAAGAGCCCCGCGCTCTGTGTCCACACTGCAGGTTCAACAAGGAAGAGAGATTTCTTTGTGCACAGCGACATCTCTGCCTGGGCAGTAACCCCAGCAGCTCAGCACAATGCAGCATCCTCACCCCGTGGCTCATCACATGATGGGGAAGAACGCTTGTTCCGTGCAGGGCAGCTGCTCCAGGTTCTAACTGGACACAGACTGCTCGCTCCCATGTGGCCTGGAGGCATGGAGCTGAATGTTGGCTCAGCCATCAAGCAGTGCTGAGGCCCCGTTCCCTTGCACACCCCAGGACTGCAGCACTGCCTCTATAGTTGGTGCCCATCTCCGTGATGAAGGCTGCTGCTTCACTTCCCCTTTGTCTCCGCTTATCTCCTGGGTCACAGCCTTGCATCGCCGCTTATCTGTGCGTGGAAATAAGCAGAGCATGGCAGCACTCAGATTCCAAGGAGGCTGGGGACAGAGGAGACAGCGTCAGGGTCAGGGTGAGCCTCGTGCCTCCCACACTCGCTTACAGAAAAGGAAAAAGCAAAAGGCAATTTCCCCCTGATGAGCCCCAGTTCTTCCCCAGCTTTCTGCTGCCTCTCCCTGAGCACTGCTGCTCCCAGCTGGATCCATCCCAAGCAGGGTGGGCAGACTCCCCCTCCGCTGCGGGCGGAAGCAAAACCAAACCCTGGGGACCCTCCGATTAATTACGCTTCAGCAGGTGGGATAATCACCGAGATGAAGCTGAAGCACTTCCCCTCCTGCCCAGCACAGCCCAGGCGCTGCCTGTTACCTGCTGGGTTCATCCCGAGGTCACTGTGAGCACTAGATAAGTGTGTCAGGGCACAGATCCCCACCTCCTCTATTTTCCACTACTCAGAGGCACTGCTTACCAAGAAATGGGACAGCAGCGCTGCCCCACATCCCCCCCTCAGTGCTCCCCAGCGCTGCTGCAGCTCCAAGATCTCATCAAGCAATGCTCTGTGCACAGGTTTCCTGCAGCCACAACCCAGCAGAATCTGAGCCCACAGCTCACGGCCATCCAAACACAGCTGGGCTATTTCTCTTGATGGGTAAACTGAACACGAGGCATCTGTCTCTTCGGTATTCGTCCCTAAATATCTTTATCTCAAAAGGAGATAAGAATTAAAATGAGGAGCGGTGCTCCCCCACAGCAGCCTGCAGAACAGAAACAGTGCATGCAGCCAACAGGAAGGCCTCGTGTGCAGAGAGCAGAGCTCACCTATCGCCTCCCATCACATTTACTCCAGGAGCTGCCACGGGGCTGCTCCAAATCTTCCCAGAGACAGCAGCAGAAATAGCCACGCAGCAGCTCCCTGCCTCCACCCCAATGACAGCTGCCCTGCATACTGCAGACATCGCTTTTTCTTCTCCCTATCCCAGAATCTTCCCCCTATTCCTGCCCTTTTGGGGGGAGCATGGAGGGTTCTCCATCCACTGAAAGCCAATGCTTCAGTCCAAACCCCAGTGCCAAACTTGAGAAAGCTCACAAGCAAACAGGGCCGCTCACTCACACCCAAAAGACAAGTGGCGTGTCCTGCTGAGCTGCTCCTATGGCACAGCAGCACCGACTCCATGTCAGAACTATCAACACTTTATTTTTACAGCATAGAAAAATAAAATAATAGACACCAATTTACAAAGTTAAGCAGAGATCTCAGCAGACTCAAACAGGTCCTACCTCGCACGTCCCAGGAAACAAAACTGTTCTGGTAGCGAGCTCCACACACCCCGGACAGATGCTGCTACCACAGTGCTGTGACATGGTGCCAACACAGGGACAGGGGCTTCTCTAACATCCTCACAGCTTTGCTTTTGATAAACAGAAGGAAACTAAAGTCCTGTTCTGTGATCTGATTTGGAAACGGGCATTCTCACCCAGCAGCATATTCACAGTATAGATGCCAAGAATCAACTGCACCAGCCAAGGCTGATCCCCGTGGGCAGCCCCGCTGAAGCACTACAGAAGAGCCAGCATTCTCCTCCATTGTACGGGCCGTTGCAGTACATCAGTGCTTAAAGGAAGGACACTCAGACTGCAGCAGCCAGCAGTACAAGTATCTGCTCCTCCCCCCACCCCAGCCCTTTAACTTTATACGAGTTTCCATTTTCCACAACCACGCTGCCCAAGTTTGCTTAGATGTTGGTGACAGGTGAAGGAGGAAGAGGGAGGGAGGTGGGGCCAGGGTTAGGCAACTACAGTGCAAAACATATATGTGCTCACAGGGAGAGAAAACAAAGACCTGCAGATTTTCCAAGCCTGCTCTCTTCATGGCCACAACAGGGTCTCTCCTCCCCAGGAACCGCTAACTGCTTTTGCCCTCTGCCTTCAAGGAAGGAACATGGGGATACGTGCCCTGAAGTAGTGACCCTGCTTTTAACGCCAAGCATCAGCGACGCTGGGGAGGTGCCAGCATTGCCAGCTTTCCATCAGCCAGTAATCACAGCAAGGCTCCATGTGAGAGTACAGTGGGAGTCGCGGGTCTTCAAGTTCCTTTGATTCTGTTGATTCGTAGAAGAGATCTGCAGATCCCTCTAATATATTCACACTGGAAAAAGTGCAGCAACACACACTGGAGACGGGCCAAGAATTGTTGCTGTGCTGAGGCAGCCTGCTGAGCTTGACTGTAGAAAATTGACCAATGGAGAAATAATGACAGACCTGGAAAAGGAGGATGGAGGATGCCAGGAAGCACCCCAGGCACCTCTACGTCCCAGTTCCTGACTGCTGCCAGAAAGATGCTGCTGCAGCTCCTGCAAACAGTATGTGCAGGACACCAAGTGTGGGACTGTGCTGTCGCTGTAGGGTCCATCAGCAGCACACACGGGAAGCCTCCAGGGCAGGCACCGCAGGGACTCGCTCACTGCCACTTGTAGAGCTTCACTGCCTTCTCTGTCAGAGTAGCCAGCAGGTGGGTTTGGTTCACCTCCATGGGGCAGATGTCCAGCACGGGCAGGTCAGCCTGCAATTTCTGCAGCAAGGAGCCGCTGCCAGCATCCCAGAGCTGTGGGACAGAAAACATGACTGCAGGGTTCTCCTCCCCCATCCAAAATGGAGCTTCTCTCCAAAGAAAATAACTGTCCTCCCCGCAGCACTCAGTCCACAGCAGCAAATGCTGCCTCCAGCCCCCCTGGGAGACCTGTAAGCAAAGGGCTGCTAACCCACACCTGGCTCTGGCAGACAGAACCAATACAGGTCAGTCGTGCTCAACCAACCTGCCTGCTATCAGGAAATGTCCACATCTGTAGACAAGGGGCACGCAGTGGCTGTAACCTACCTTGATTGCAGTGAGGGTTTTGACACAGTCTAGCATTCCTGTACCCAAGCTGAGATGTTATAGCCTAGACAGCCGGATCCTTGTGCTCTAAAGGTGCTTTGCAACTCACCTGGAGGCACTTTTAGCACTGAGGTTCAGTTGCAAGCTCCTCCTTTTTTCAAGTCATTCTCCTGATCTGTCTATGTTATTTCTTGTTTGCTGAGCAGACCTGAGGAAGCATCATCTTATCTGACACCTCTGTTCAGCTGTTGCTCCTGATGCACTCCAGAAACATTCTGGGTTGCCTGCAACTCATTGTTGTGCCCTTGCACTGTCAGTGAAGTTCACACCTCCCTAAAACCAGGGTCTGGAGACTTTCCTCAGTCTGCCTCAAGAAGCCCTTTGTCTGCTTCCACAGCCTGCTTGGGTAACAGTCTCTCACCACACCTCCCTTATGCCCCTCCTTTGATCCAGGCTCATCAGCTCTCACATTACTGTCCATCCTCTGCACCTCAGCTGCTTCTCCACAAGAAGGAGCTTCACTCACCTTCCCTCCTCCCTGATGAGCCCATGTCCACCCCTCACAGCACTCAGCACATTAGCTACCCCACCAGAGCTCAGTTACTACAATCACATTACACTGCTCAGTTGCAACAAGCCCAACTACATTCCTCTGGCAGACAACAGGGCTCACTGCCTACATTCCCTTCCATGGATGCAGAGCACAGGCTGATATTGGCCAATATCCCACGTTATCAGTACCATCTGCTACAGGAAAGCACAGAGTAGTGCTTGTGACAAGGTAATTCCCACCAGAACACATCAATGCTGTGACCCATAACACTTCTCTCCCAAAGAATATCAATCAAATCCCCCACACTGAAAAGAACAGGATATACCATGGCAGAATTAGATGCCTCATCACCAGCACACACAAAGATGCTGCCATCCTCCTCTGGGCTCTGGAAAATGGCATTCTTGGTCAGCAGCTTGCAGGTGGGTCCAGCACTGAAAGTCTGAACAGGGTTAGAAGAGCACACCACATCTTCAGAGGCCTCTGTCAATGGGCTGCAGGTCAGCTCCATTAGGACACAACGCACACATGGGTTACTTTTACCTGTGTGGCAAAAGTAAAAAGGCAGCCCTTGAAAAATTTAACTGTGGACAAGCATAACTATAGGAAGACAAGCAAAGCCACCCTGCAGCTACCTCCTCCTCTCGCCCTCACCTGTTTCGTATCTAATGTGCAAACACCCATTACTTTGGTCAAGGCAGATACCATGCCTTCGGGTAGGTGCTCAGCTCCAAAGTTGCTGATGAACCAACAGATATAGCTGGACAAAGCATCAGCAAAAAACACACTGCAGAGGCACACTGTTACTTACTGGGCCTGTATGTGGCAAGGCAGTGCCGCGTGGTGGTCTCTGTTTGAATATCGATGCATCCGCCCGGCTCCAGCAGCAGGTGATGAGGCCGGTAGGAGTTTCCAGCTTTCCGTTCCCAGAAACAGGCTCCTTCCAAGGTCCCAGCCAGTATGCCACCATAGGGCAAAGAGGCTGAGGCCATTTGAGGCAGATAAGACAGCGATACCATGGGACACCTGAAAATACGATTGACAAGAGTCAGCACTGCCAGCTGCAGTCAAGCTGGCATTCTGCTTCACCATTCCAGGGCTCCCACAAAGAAAAAACGCAAGGCAGGCTATGAAACCACCCTTCAGGGGAGGAACCCCAGTGGGTTTGACGTGGATAAACGAAATTCAGCAAGATTACTGCTTTAAATAGACATCACACAGCATACACCAGATGTGGTGCAACCCACAGCTGCTTTAACACTCCAAACAGGGACAACAGGCTTCAGCAGTCATCAGTAGAGAACTTAGTTGTGAGTCCCTTCGTTCACTGAAGGGGCAGGCCAAGTGACAAAAGCAACACGTTCAGATTGTTTAAACAGCAGCTTGACATAGGTGGGCCCCATCTCAGCCTGCCTTGCATTAGATCTTGGTTAAAGAATTAAAGCTTGTGATTGTCTTGGGCAGTGTGAAGACCAGAACAGCCTGACCGGCCGAGTCCACACAGCTTACAGGAGATCCCCTGAGATATCCTCTTAAATCAACATTTGATTCTGAGTAGAAGAAATGGAAGCATCAGTGTCCTGTACCTCTCTGTAATTTGTCCTTTCCAAGGGAAACACCAAGCCCAGCTCCAAAACCCAGCTGGTTCTGCTGCTCAGCTGTCCAGCTGCTGGGCCCACTTCAGATGGCTGTATGCCTTAACAAGATGCACTGGCCAAGTACCCATACTAATTACACATGTACTCTGAAACCTTAGAAAACACCCCCTCACATTTTGTGAATTCTGAGATTCCGAACAACAGATTCATGTAAAAACAATTCAGACGATTACAATTGCTGTATGATTTATGGAGGGAGCTATGCTCAACTTAACATATACCAGTAAAGCAGAAAGAAGTGACAAGCCATACCTGGACTTCTGAGGGACTAGTTCCTGGACATGGCAGTTGGTGTCTCTCAGATCATATATCATGATGGAGCCATTGACCAACCCAGCATAGACATAATTTGTGTCATCGAGACACCAGCAGCAGCTCCAGACAGGGCGGCCTGTGTTGTATGTCTGTACCACAGTGTTTGTTGCCAAGCTGCAGGAAAAAAAACAAACTGTTGGTCCCTTGCACAACACCCATTGGCAAGAAAGTAATGCAACCACAGGAAGCAAATCAGGCTTCTTCCTACGGACTTAAAAGCTAATCTCCTTAGATTGAACTCTAAATTACTAATCCTATACTCTTTGCACAACTCTGGATAATCCAGATAGAATAAGCTCTTTCATACTGTTTGTGAAGGGGGTCATAATTCTTTCAGAGTGATGCTTCCTTTTCTAGACCAATTTTCAGAAACTGGGAATGGAAATCTCAGAGCAAGATCTCAGCTGCCTTATGGGAAAGAAATATAAGTCACTTCCTGGAAACAATCAGGAGAAACACTCTACAGCAATCTCTTAGCACTGCTTAGTCCTAAAATCACAAGGCTTGCATCCTCAGATTACATCTTGTTATGTCTCTCTTTCATGAAAGGGACAGTACTTATACCTCAAAAGAAATCAGTTTATACAGGAAAGAAACACTTTTGTAGTGTTAATTCTTTGGGAATTTAACGTGTGGAAGGCTGAAGAGGGGATGACATGGAAGGGCACAGCCCAGAAGAACAGCTGTTATAGAACGTACCCTTTGCCAAGGGTGGCACTGCCAATATAGGCTTGGTACACTCTAGTGAGACAGAAGAAAACACAACAAAATAACTCCTTTACAACTCATGGGGTTCACTCAGAGGAAGGCAATTAAGTGCAGAAGTCCACAGAAGTAATTGCTCCCAGGGAACAACTATAAAGAGAGAACTGTCAGGGAGTTCTGTATCAGAATAGAGACCAGTTAAAAGCAAGGGGAAAGAAAACAAAGCTTTTGTGCTATTTTAAACACTTGTAAACATGAATGGGAGGGACTTAACATCTTGGATAATTCCTTTTTTAGGATGACTAGAACAGTAACTGGGAAGGTGACCAAGGGGGGACTCTTCTTCCTACAAGACGCTGCTAAAGCAAGCACTGCACTCCAGCATCTTGGGATCAAACACAAATGCAGAAGTTCTGATGAAGTTCACAAGTTCTGATGCAGTCTGTGAGGTGAAATAATACAAAAGATGGTAATAATACAAGGCTCACCTGGTGAGTTTGAGAGTGTTGTCCAGCGCAGCAGACAGCAGCAAGCCATCTGCACGACTGCCAAAAGCCAGCCCCCGGATCTGTTTGCTGTGGATGGGGATGTACTGACTGCTCTTCAGGTTGGCCACGCTCATCATCTTCACACCACAGCCTAACGAGAAGAATAAGGCAGGTTACTGCAAAGCAGCCTGTGTGCGAGGCAGGACACCTACCAGCAACTGCTGAGGAACCTAGAACTAGCAATTCTGTGTCCCATCTACCATCTCCACATTAAAACCTGTGGTGGGGTGAACACATCCAATTTATTTACTGTTCTCAGTGAGAACTGACATAAATCATTATTAAGTTCAATCAGCAACAGTGTAAAATCTCAAAGTATTCAAGCCAGCAAGAGCAATCCCAGTGTTAGTTACAGTTCTCATTACACGAGCTGCTGCTTTTTAGACAGTTTCTCCTAAATATGCGCAGTGCGATTACTTGGCAATTTGAAAGAAGTGTCGCAGCTTAAAATGCTTACAGGTGAACTTCACCTGTGTGCCACAAAGCCTCCATTGAGAGATTCACTCCAAGGCTCCAGAGAATAAGGCAAATTGAATACAGTGAATGGAATTTCCTTATGTTGAGATAAGGCACATTATTTGGTTAATGGTTTGAAGATTAAAACAAGCTTCACCATTCAGAAAGCACGAAAGTGCTTTGCAAATAAAGGCTCTCAGACTCATAACACTCCATCTATCTCACCAGGACGGGAAGCTGGAACAAAGCCAGGTGTCAGTTCACTTGCCCCAGCCATAACAACCAGACAGAAACAGCACTGCCCAGGCTTCTTGGCCTCCTGTTCCCACACTGGGAGACAGTGCTGCTACCTTTCATACTAAAAGTCTGTTTTCTTTTTAAAAAGGAGTTAGTTGACAGCATGCAGCCCGATCCACCTGTGACACAAGGAACATTTCTTGCTCATGGAACAGGAGCGACCCTGCCTGTCTTTGTGTGGTGACCTCTTATTCTTTGACCTTCCTGAGGATGTGGCACTTGAAAAGAGGCAGGGATTCCCTGCTAGGATCCCACTGCAGAAGCAAGGGGGGAGATAAGTCATCCCTCTGAGCAGAGGTCACCAAAGCAGAAGCACGGACCAGAGGTAGACTTGCGAGTGCTTCCCATATGGGAGCATATAAAGGTAAAGCCAGAGAGAGAGAGGGCACTGGGAGCAAGTAAAACATTTAACTTCTGTAAATCAGTACCGCCTACAAACCCCCAGATCTCAACTGCTCATTTACCAGGAATAAAAGTGGACTGTGGAGAAGGCTGTGATACCACGAGACAGCTCAGCGAGTCACAGTAGGCCATCACTCTGCAGTTCCCAGCCTGAGACACCACAAAAACCTTCTCCAAGTGGTACTTGCGCTGGCTCTGGCTGGAGGGGAGGCCGCCTGGGAAGCAGGTGCGGGAGCTGCCAGGTTGTTTAGAAGCACTGACGTTGTGCTGAGCCACCAGAGCCTTCAGCTCCTGCAAAGGAAAGAGAGCTCAGTTTTAATGCTCTGCTGGAGATGCGGTACCCTGTGCTACCTGATCCACGTACTTCAGGTGTTCCCATTCTCAGAGAAGGAGAAATAATTTGGACTGCTCTGTCCCCACGCTCTTCTCTGAAACACTGCATTTCCCTGTCCACTGACTGCAAGAGCAACAAAAGCATTCAAAGGTTCTGCAGGCTCTGGTTGAATCTACTCAGTCTGTTATTATACGTATCAGAAGAGAGGGCTCTGGGACAACACAGAAAAGCCAATGACAATTATTACCAGATCAATGCTGTTTAGAGGAGAATGAACTGCCAAGTATTACATGCAGCTCAGCCACAAGAGACAGTCAATTAGAACCATTTTCCAGAATTTCCAGAATATCCCATAAAGGAAAAAAACAAAAAAAAAAACCCTCCAGGTTCAACACTGACTGACTTGTTTCCTGCAACACCCTCTATTTAATGAAGACAGCCCCGTTCCTGTAAATCCTGGGCAGCAAATTCCAGGAATGACAACTCTCTGGAGCTCCTGCCTTGTTTTCTGCTTCATCCCCGCCTCCCTTCACCTCAACTGATGCTCAAGGATGCAGAGCCCTCACCAAGGACACCTTCCATCACAGCACCAGCCACAAACAAGATATTCCCCAACTCCTCTTCCCACAGAGAGCACCGGGGGGTGGTGGTGGTGATGTGAGGAGTGGCACTGCTATATTTGCATCACTTGTAAATGATCACAACACATTCTGGGAACAACTCACTGTGATCCAAGGGCAAAACCAGGCAGAGCAGTACCCCATTGATATTAGAGAGAGGATATTCATGTTAAGAAAGTTGTTTTCTGTTGTCTGAGCAACTTGGGTTATGCTTCAAATACTGCACAATTTTTAAACAGTTGAGGGCCACAAGAGATATTATGATTATATTAGTAGATTGCAAGCTAGCCTCGATACTGAGACAGCCAATATCACCTAACTCATGTGCAAGTATAGGCAAAGAGTTCTCAAAGAGGCAAGACCAAATACGAAGCTCTACATTAACAGCTGTCACCAAGCCCTATAAGCTTTTGGAGACTGCTCAAGAGGACAGCAGCTCTGGTGTCTTCCAGAGGTCTGATTGGTTTTGCATCAAACTAATTCTGCATTCCAAGTTCCCTGTAAGACTAAAAAAAAATGGAGCCTGAAGACTCAAAATGAGCAAAGACAAAGATCTGGAGAGAACAGGGGATGTAAGGGGTGCCAGGATGCTGATAATCAGAAACTATAGCTTCAGGCTTGGAGCAAGCAGTCAGTATGTACACAGGTAACATAGAAGAGAGCAGCTTTTCATCAAAGATTTAATAAGCCCTATTTCTGAAAGGCAGAAAGATGCCACCACCACTGAGAAGGAGATTAAAAATATTTGTTGCTCTGGGGAATTTATAAAACTCTTCTTTCCACCTGCACTCAACGTTTCAATTTTATGCAAGATCTTCATTAAAAAGAAAAGCAGGCAATTAAAAACACCAAGACCATCAATATGATGTCTGCATTTACAGTCAAATGATGAACCCAGCAGAAGCAGGAAGTGGGGACATTACCAAGGCAACTACAAACACTGCACCAAAGAACCAACCCCACTAACTGTGCCCAAGAAGGACACTTATAGTAGGAAAAGCTGATGGCTTTCCTGATATGCTGTGCAGTCTGCCTGGCTCCTGCTAGGACAAAGGGAGAGTTAGAGAAAGAGTCAAAGAATGGCTTGGGTTGGAAGGGACCTTTAAGGATCATCTCGTTCCAACCCCCCCTGCTATAGGCAGGGACATCTCCCTCTGGACCAGGTTGCTCGCAGCCCCATCCAGCCTGGCCTCCAGTGCTTCCAGGGAGGGGGGCATCCACAACCTCACTGCGCAACCTGTTCCAGAAGAGGATATCCAGCAAAAATCTAGAGGAATATGCATGAAAAGCTGAAATAGGAGAGAACAATGAGTAAGAAAGGAAAACAACCAGCTACAACAGATCCAAGCCAGTTTTCTTCTGAGTATTAGGTTAAGGGTTGTAATAGCTGATACAAAGCTTTAAAGACAAAAGCAGTTATCAGATGACAGCCACTCTTTGGCTGTGCTCCCACAGACCTCTTAGAGAAGTCATGCCCACTATCTGGCTCTACATGGCCTAAGATTTGCACTTAACAGAGATAAATGCATGACCCTATAACTGCAGTGCAGCACTAGAGGCATCGAACCTGAGCCGAGGAGCCTGGAAACACAGCATTTTTAATACACACTACCATAGGAGAGCTGAAGCAAGCTCATCTTTGTGTAAGAAAAGCATACAAACACGAAAAAGGGTCATAAGCAGTATGACACAGTGCATAGTTCTCATGCACACTAACAACAAAGAAGGGTGCATACAAGGGCTATGGGGGAAACTGATGGCATATGCTTTTATGCTTTCTCTAAGTCTTAAGTCTGCGCAACCAGTGAGCACAGCTCTTCCAATGAAGTCATGTGCAACTGGACTTTTTCACTTTGAAAGTCCCTCTGAATGTCTGGGTATTTCACAAATTTGTAATCCCAAAGCAGCGCTTTCGGTGGTGATTTCCACCTTTGTACATCAATTAAACGCATTTTCTTGTACACTCACTGAAAGGACAAGGGCAGCAAACGTCAGAAACAACAAGGTCAATTCTCAGTGAGAACAGTCTAAGAGTGCATTGTCCACAGAGGTTTCATAGTCTGCTTCCATCAGCTGACACGCTGATGCCCCAAGCAACCCAATCCAACACTGAAGTTACCCAGCTAGGGTTGGGGCTGGAAGCCTCTGTGGGTCCCTTCCTATTTAAGTGACTCTATGTAAGTAGTTGCTTTACTAGATGACCTCCCATAACATAAGGAATTAGTTAAGCATATAATCCAACAGTTTAGCAGCTTATTCTATGTTTCCTGCTGATATATGGCTCCCCAGCAAATTGTTTCTTACTTCCAGTTCATTCACAGTATAAACAAGTACCTTCAAATTGCTTCTAGCATTCATATCAAGTGAGGCAGGACAGTGATGAATGCAGTATAAATACTGAAATGGAGCTTAAGGACACAGGGTACTTAATCTTTATAACATGCGACTTCAACTCAGTTAGACTGGATACTCTATCATTTAACACCTAAAGAATTGCAGGAAGATGTATGTTATGGACCTGCAGTTTTATCTTATTCCTGTTGTTCTTAAGCCAAAGTTTATAGCAGACCAGACCAGTTCTCACACACCCTGACGAGCATTCAGCCTCACAAAGGAATTTAGGAAGCAATCTATAAAGTCCTGTGTTACATCACTTGGAAAAACTTTGGCAAAAAAGGATGTTGCTTAATGTACAGACATAAATAGCCAAAGCTCTAAAAGATCCGGAAGTAGAGAAAAGCTTAAAGCTGAGCAAGTTACTAGACAGGAGAGATTAGGCAAGTTATGACTTCATGCAACAAAAACATCGCAAACCGGCTGCAAAACCCAGTGCTGATGCAACACATCAGGTAACTCACAGCAGAAACTTCCAGCAAGGCCCACAACTTCAACTTCACAGAAATCCTGTGGAAGCAGCTGTACCAGGTTACAAAATACTACACGTTGCACAAGCCAGGAAGAAAGTTGCTATTTAGCAACCAGTCGTTTCTTTTCAGTGTATTCTGAAGGGACAGAGGTGCTTCTCAGCAGCTGTAGAATCCCAGCTGACCCCAGTGACAGGCTTTTGGTGCCGGAAGTGCTTAGCTCAAATCTTCATTGACCTTTGCAATACATTTAGAGGTTGGGTTGCTTTGTTGGTTTTTATGTTTGTGAATGGCCACAAGCATGCTTTCCTCACCAACTATTTACTAAAAACCTTCCATTATATCACAGGTGTTCAATGTTTATTTTGGTGCAGTTAGAGGAAAAATGAGGGGGGGCAAATTCGGCACTGCATTACCAGACCTTGCCAGCAGCCACCACAAGACCCGAGGAGCAACCTGCAACCTCAGCAGCCAAGAGCACCTCCTGTTACACTGCACTTGTGACTTTAAATCTTCAAAACAAAAATGAAGTCGGCACTAAGTAGTGTGCATAACTACACTAGCCTAGGACATTGAGAATGATTGACCAATTGAGTTTCCTAAATCCTACTAGATCCGGAGGCCTTGTAAGGAAGCAAGCAAGAGACAGGCTGGGGAAAAAGGGAGTCCTCTGTGCATCAGGAGAGTCAGACTCACCTGGACTTGCTTACGGAGTTTGCTGCATTCATCTGTCAGAACCTGCAGCTGGAGCCGGCTCTGTGCAGATTCCAGCTCCGCCTGCCTCCGCAACTTCTGCTCCTTTTCTAAAGAGCTGGATGAGAGAGACAGAAAAAAAGCAAACCTTAGGGCTAGGTATTTCTGGGATGCTCCTCTACTGACTGCTGTCCCTGAACTTTGTTCCAACACAGGTTCCACTTGGGTAAATTCAGAAAGAACAGGGTACCTGGCGCTATAGTCAGCCAGTACGTTCACCTTAGTGGTACAGCATGACTCAATTATTGTTACACAGAAATAAGTGCCTACTTCCTCTGCCTCTGGAGTCCAAACACAATCACTTGGAAAAAGAGCGGCTCTAATAGGCCCATATAAAAATTCTACTTACCACCTCATCTTGAGCCTAAAAGTGCATATAAACAATTTAGCAGCAGCTGTTTTGAAAACATGCTTAAATTTTGCTTTCATAAGTACTTTACATATGAAGAAATGGTTGAAAGGGGGGAAGAAACACCATTACTCCTTAAAAATATCTGCATGTTGGGTCTATGTTGACGCTGCATCCTGTGTTCCAAAAGCTGCAGTACTCTGGTTATTTCAGCAGTTCACAAGCAGGAGATCTAGCTTGCCTAAGCACCTTTAAAATACACAGACCTAGCCTTGCACATTTATCAAGCACAGAGTTCTGTCATTTCTGTGTAGCTTCACCGTGTTATTCCTTGGTTGCATAAGAAACAGATGAAGCTCTGCATTGAACCATTGCAGACAAGCATCCAGAATCAGCAGGGTAGCTCTTCTGAATTGCAAGAGTCAAAAACATAAGCTCATACCTAACTCAAGGCTATGCGCAAACAATATTGATGTATCAGTGTCCACATTTGTCCTCTGCTGGTGGCTATGTGCCACAAAATAGCCACTGCTACTGAGTGAGTGAGACTGACAGGTAGTCATTGCTGTCTGTCTCCCAACCAACAGCAGCCAGGGGACGGATGGGATAGAAAGTGGGAAGAGCTGCTGTAGGAACCTGAGACACATGCAGCAGTTAGTCGCCTCTACCTGAGGAACAAGATTTAAGCAACCAAAAGCCTTCTGAGGATGTGAAAACAAGTTTTACTGTGCTTTGTTTTGCTGTATCTGTGCAGCCTAAAGGCACATGATGCTGCCCGACGGTGTTTGAACTGTATCCCCTTGTGATAGTTATTCCTCAAACATCTCTAATTAATAATCGCTAGGATGGGGAGGTTTCTGTTAGTGTTGAAAGACCAGCTTTATGCTCAGCAACATGCTACAGCAGACCCAATTAAATTCTATTTACTACAAGATTCAAGGGAACTCAGTCTGCAGCCTTGCAATTTCAAAATAGTATCTGTGACAGCATCTTAATATATGCCCATTTTTCACTATTCCTTTTCTCAGAGGAACAAAGTCTACATTGAAGTTGGAAGAGGGGGTAGAATCACAGCAATGCTTGCTGACCTTTGAAAGTAAAGCTACACGAAGAGTTTGACAAAGCAAGATGGAAAGTGATTCATAGGAGAGATTACTCTGTTTAATGCATGCAGAAAAGATGACAGAAAAGGTCAGTTACTCACCCTCCTTGCATTTCTAATTATGCCTTGCTTTTCTCATCTAATGATGAATTAGCAACATACAGCTTTTGGCAACAAGCCTACATGTTCTCCTGCCACGACATTTCAGGATCCAGCACAAGATACCTTTCGCAACGCGAGTGCCACAAAGTGCAAACTCAAGTGTTCCCATTCCCAAAGAAACTTCTCCTTACAAGTAAGGCACAGATAACACAGCAAGATCTACAACAGCCACACTCACGATAACCCCCAAGGGAATGCACAAAATGGATTAGGTAATACAGGAAATTAAAGAATAAAGTAAAAGCCAGGCTGCTGCTTTCCATGACATGTCAGGGACACTCCGTACCTCTTCATGCGTTCCTGCTCACTGGTATCCAGTGCCTTCAGAGTCCGAGCATACAGGACCACGATGTCAGAACGTTTTGCTTTCTTATTGCACTGAAAGAAAAAGACACCATCAGTTCATTACACGAACGCCACTAATTGTGCTACTCATCCCTACAAATTGCTAGGTTACTATTCTGAATATTCCTTACAAGTTCTGAAGGGAAGCACTGTCCCCTTAATGTCACAGCATGTTTGTAAGACACCCCATCCTACAGGCACTGCAGCTCTGCTGGGTGTCTGCAGTGGCAGATCAGACCTTGCATTACTGAAGGTGCAATAGAATCTGCCTGTTTTCCTCTATATTTATTTTGCTGAAGCACCAGAATGGCAGCACGGTCAGAAAACCCACAGAAAGGAGGAGAAATGACCTAAAGCAGCATGACAGCCAAGCCTTGGAAAACATCAAGATTGGCTACTTCAAGAGCAGAACCCAGGCACTCAAGCTTACTCCCAACTTTAATTTACATTTCGTACTCCTTTCATCAAACCCTGCAGGCCCAAATCCACACAAGCATTCCTGTAACAGTGTCAAACTCTGGCATTCCACTGATTTCAGTGATACAAGCAGAGTCAGATGCTTCAATCACTTTGTGCACCTTGCCATGACCAGTTCATACTTCAGAAAAAAGGAACAACACCTCCCTGAGTTGGGACCTGTAAGAAATTACAGCATCTGAAATCTTCCCGTGCTGCAAACATACCTGGCTGATCAGAAAAGAGACAGAGAGTGTTGAGGTAAGTAAACTCAACGGAGAGCTAAATTGTTACGTGTGCTTAAACTGCAGAGTTCTCTATTATTTAGCAGCATGAAGAAACCAAGGGTGACAGTTTCAGACCAGACAACTCCCCCCACACCTCAGAAAACTGCTTTGCAGAGCAGCGAGTGGCAAAGGCAGCTTTTCTGGCAGCCAACAGCTGTCACCAACAGGATCTGGAATGCTGCAATTTCACAGTAACTGCGCTCAAGCCACTTAGTATACAGAGCAGCACACACAGCAACTTGGTGCTATTCATTTAGAGAACACTCAGCCGCAAAGGACAGCGAATGAAAATGAAGGCAGATGATGTAGCTACAAGGTTGTCTCCAGAACAGGGACTTCTCACAGGGAATTTTCAGTAATCACATAAAAAACAAATAAATAAACAAAAAAAAAAAAAAAAACATTAAATCAGGAAGTACCTCTCAGCCCTGTTAAGGTTCAAGAAGAAAGCAAAGTGCCAAAGAGCAAAGAAGAGGAGTTTTGCCTGGGCACAGAGCAGACAAAAAGCTTACATACAGTTGTCAGAGATGAGACATGTTAGGTCTGGGCCTTTACTGTTCTAACAGCAGGTCTTTAGGCTAAATCTGAGTGCACAGCAACAGGAAGCTTCTTGTGCTAGGAGGGAATCCTACAGAGAGTCAAGCAAGACCATGGAAACTCACAAAATGAGAAAGCCAAAGAAATGCTGACCTTCCAGACACTGCCTTGGAAAGCAGGAGAACTGAACTTCCATCTATGTGGTACTCACTGACATTTTTGTCATCATAGACCTAATCAAAATGAAACCAGTATGGAAACAAAACAAAAACATGGAAAGAAAAGCAGAAAGAAGCACCTTAAGAAGCAGATCTACCAATTGCAACTGCACAGTAAAGGACGTGGCTTGTTTCTCAGCTCACTTTCTGAAACCTACCTGAACAGCCTGATCTTTAGGCTGCAAAAGCAGATGCGGTCCAAAAATAGCAGATAAACCTACTGAAAATGGTTCTCAGACAGATTTCTAGTCCAATGGTGCAATTCTTTATGCTTAATTGCTTCTAGGAATCTGTCTGCCATTCCCACACTCCAGGAACAGTGCGGTGCTCTGAAACCAATTACAGGTTGAGTTCAAACTAGCAGGCTTCTGAGCCTGCCAGTCACAAACACTCTACTTCAGGGGAGAAAATCCACGACAGAATCTTTCCCTTCAAGCACTGCTAGCTGCGCCTGCACCAGATGCATCAAAATAATTGTGATTTTTGTTATTTCTGACAGCAGGCATAGGTGGCTTCTTTGTAGAGCAAGTAACTGTAACAGTTATGGTGACCATGCCTGCAGCACAAGTCACCCAAGAGCAAGTCCTTCCCAGTGCACAGAAATGCTCACTTTACCTGGGGGCACTTCCCTGCCTGCCCCTTGAGCCACCTGTCAATGCAAGTGTAACCAAAGAGGTGCCCACAACGCAGGGCTGACAGACGGTGGTCCCCAGCATTGGTCCATGGCTCAAAACAGATGGCACAGGTGTCCCCCTCCTCCTCCTCCAGTGCTGCAGCAGGAATTGGTGGCTCCTGTTTCTTCAGTGGAGTTCTCTAAGGTTTAAAAAACAAACTCTCTGTAGGCAAATGCGTTTTCTTACCACACGTAGTTTGTCTCCAAAAGCATTTAGGTCACCTCACCTGCTTTTGCTGGGCTTCAAGTTCTTCATCTTCACGATTTCCATGTTCTGCAGGAGCTTGAGGCAGAGTTTGAGACAGAGTTTGAGGCAGCTCTGCTTGATCCTGACTGGAAACTAAAGAAAGCATTGTTTAAATAAACTGACATCTATGGGGGAAGAGGGGTTCTCCTTGACTTGATCCATAATGATCACAGCATCAATATAAGCAGTGTGACAACGGCTCAGGTTACACACTGAACCTCAGATCAACATCCTTGGGTTAGGCAGTTGACGTGTAAGCCCTTCTGTTCAACAACTGTAGTACTGAAGAACTTTCTCCTATCTTTTATAGAAAGATCCAGAATTCCAGCACATTCTGTGACAAAGGAGAGCTTTAGAAGACAGGCATTGTTATAAGGGCTTTTTTGACTTGCTAGGAACAAATACAGCTACATGCAGATCTACAGTTAGGCTAAAGTAAGGTTACAGACCTGCACCACTGTGCTCAGAGAAAGACAGATATCAACATGGAGAAGTTACTTTGCCAAGGGATCTACGTATGAATATTCTACGTGCCAAGGAGGCATCTACCATATGCGGTCTGTCCAACTCACCCTGACTTAAGCAGTTTTCCTGCTCATGGTTATCTGAACTATTGGTTCTGCTGTACCATATGTCTTTGTGGTGTGCCTGTTAGCCCTTCTGTTGAAGCACAGGCACACAGCAGAGCTCTGTTTGGATTACCACCCCTAGCATACTAAAAAGAAGCAAAAAGCACTATCTCCCTCAGCCTCCTGACAAAACAAAAGAGTTATTAGCCACAATTAGTACCTGAAGCAGATATTCTCAATGCAGTGAAGAAGTATCAGCTAACACTGCCTTGTGCTAATAATAATTTCAGTCCCTAAAGCTCTGGGATGAGAGGAATCAGCAGCTTACATAAGCAAGAAAAGACAAGGGGATTCCAGAAAACCCAACAGAGAGCATATGTTCACACAATATTAGGCAGCACTTAACAGCTTGAGCGCCAGTCACGTGTAAGACTAGCTAAAAGCAAGTGGAATTAATCTGATCAAAGTGGCCTCATAGATGTACCCCAAAAAACCATCAAGATAGGCTGGCTAATGAAAAACAAAACAAAAACAGACTGAAGCATAAGGATGTTCCTTAGAGACTGGAGTCTCTAAGAAACTGAGAAATGAGAAATATGTTTCTTATATTTGTTAGTCATCAATAACCTCTGAACACTGAATTCACTATTTGTCACTCTTATATAAAATATGTATGTTCACCACAAGCCAAGTCACTGAAGTGCAGACAGCCTGTGAATCCAAGTTTGAATCGAGGAAGAAAAAGCTGAGGAGAAAAAAAAACAAGACCAAGCTGTTGTACCTCTATCTCCTAAGCTAAGTGTCACAGAAAGTTACAGGAATTAAAATTGGATTTTTTCTTTCTACTTCGGCTTAAAGTAAAATATCCTGAATCTGACCCTCCTCTGAAAAGCGAAAGCATTGATGGCCTCCAAATGGAGATGCAACCTGACGTCTTCAATCCCTCCTCAGCAGCAGGTAACAGATGAAATGTTCTAAGTAATAACCTCAGATTTTCAAGTTGTTTTGAACGCTTCCAGGATTATTTATAAGCAGCAGCCTGCAAATAGCAAAAAGATTGTATTTAAGATGACAGTGACAATCACTCACTGCCGTTACTGTTCTTAGGAACCGCTTGCCAGAAAGCCTTGTGGTAGCAACCTGCTTCCATCAGCTGTGGGCATAATGATCTCTTAGCACCAGCTGTTGTGAAGCTCCAGAGTATTTCCCTGATGAGTTCTGAAGCAGCACGATAAGTTTCTGAAATCTAATACCCAAAAAGCACAAACGAAGCACAAACCTGGGCTAGCTGCTGCAGGTGTCTGCTGGGCTGCTGGAGGTAGCGGTGCTGCAGCCTCCACCTCTTCCTCCTCCTCAGAAGTGCTGCTGTCGGAGCCACTTGATTGCAATTCTGTGATTTGTGATCTGTGTTCTTGGCTGCTCCTCACAGTATGCAAGGGCTCCAGATGTGAACCCGTTATTGTAGCTGGCTCCTGTGTCCTGCTGATCTGAAAGTAACTGTCCAACGCTGCCCTGTATCCAGAGAAGGAAGAAATAAACATCAGTTATTTCAGGTAAACTGAAGGCTTGGTATGCTGCCCAAACCTGCTTGTAGAAAATCTCACCAGCCCTAGTGGCAAACAGGGAAGTATCAAATTTTACCAGACCAGGTCTGCCTTAATAAGAGGCAATACTATGCAATTGCCCGCTTTATGGACAGTCAGCAATATCACACAGCAACATCTTCACACAGCCTCATCTTGCCTGCTCCAGAAAATGCCATTACTACACATGACTTTATTGTGGCAAAGGGTATTGGTGGGGCTGGAGAGAAAATAAGCAAAGACTTCAGTACTACACACTGGCAGCCCATGGAACTCCTACAGTGTAATTACAATCACAACACAGACCTGGTTCCCATCCCACCAGAAAATATTAGATACCTAATTTAGATACATCAGGCTTGTATCAGAGCCTCATTCCACTGACTGAGCAGTGCCTAGTCAGTCCACCTTCCCCCTTTCCTGTCAACAGGAACTTTATCCCTGGAAAGCAACATCCTCCCTCTTCCCACATCAACCCAGCTATCATCTCAATTATCCTTCACATTCCAAGCAGTTTTTGCTAGGCTGCTTCTAGCCCGGAGAACTACAGTGACCTTCACAAGCAATCTACAGGCAAACAGTACAGCAATGTCCAATCATTGGGGAGTAGAAGAGATCTCAGTCTCACTGAATTTCAAGCCAGCACTCCAGTTAATTATAACTTCACCCTTGGCATTTGCAAAAGACGAGACAGAAACCAAACAAACCAGAAATAGGAATTTCTTTCTAGTTGGGAAGCCTGCCCACTTATCACCTTTTAAACGCATCACTAACAGCCCTAAACATAGAATTTTCACTTTGCTTGGAGATTATAAAAATCTACAGAGAAAAAGAAATAATAATAATAAATGCCAGCTTGCATTGCTTTACAAGAGTTTCTGCAGCAATTGTCACCTAATTAGGCAGTCCTCAAATCAAAGGTGAAAAGCAGAAGAGAGCATAAGCTCCACTGAGCTAAACGCTGGCTGGGACTACTGAGAGTCAGATCTGCTGCAGGAAGCACCAACAGGAATCTGGCAGAGCAAGGTAATGTGCTCCAGAACAACACTGCCAACAGAAGAACTGAGAAGGGCGGGTTCATTTAACAAAAAGCAAAGACACCATCAGATGAAATCAAAGAGTCATTAGTGAGCTTAAGAGGTTTTTGAGGTGCTCAGAATTTGGCCACAGTCACACATCTGGACCAAGCCAAGTTCTACAAGCCAGGAATTGGCCTCAAACCAATATGAGAACTGGCAAGGGCACAGCTCAAACACAGCTTCACTACCGCTTTACCTGGCACTGACTGTCCTCTGGGAACCACCTACTCTTGGCTGCCTGCGAGCCCTTCGAACCCGTGGACGCGGCACAATCTGTGGCCCAGGCAGCAGCTGGTGCTGGTCAGACGCCCCCTGCAGCCTCAGCAGTCCGATGAGAGCTGAGGGACGATTTGCCGGCTGGTCAGGATCAGCAGCTGCTTCCCTTGCGGCATCAGCAGTCGATACGGTAACAACTTCATCGTCCGAAAGAACGATAGGGCTGTCTCCTCCGCTGCTGGGCACTGCAGCCTGGGAGGACAGCGCCGTGTGAGCAGCGGGCTCTGCAGGAAGCGTCCCCTGGTTCTCTAGGGAGTAGTTCACCACTGGTTGGAGATCAACTTCCATCTCTTCCTGAGCCATTTCTGTCAAAAACAAAAGAAAGCTATGAGCCCCACTAGTGGCCTGATGGCAGCAGAAACTGGCTGCAGCACTCAAAAGCCTTCAAATTTCAGACTAGAGACAAGTTACCCTTTTGCCTTTGACATACAGCACAGAGAGTCTGTCTCAAGTAGATACATGTATGTGAGCTGGCATAGACAGCAGCACCTTCCTGAGTTCTTTATCTGAAGCCTTTTGCTCAGCAGTAGCTGGCACCAAAGGCACGCTGCAAATCCTGTTAGTAAACCTTTGGATGAGCATGGAAAGTTCAGCATTTCTTGTACTATTACTTCCCAGTAAACGCCTTAGGATCTTGGAGGAAAGAGTTTGAAGATATCTTAGAGATTCTCCATGGCAAAACCACTGCAGAAACAGTGACAAATACAGGCAGCAATGAGCTCTGTAGAGCATCCAGTCCTTTGCAGGCAGGCAGTCTTGCAACACAGAAAAGCTCAAATTATTTCATGAACTAAACAAATAAAAGCAAATATTCTGAGGGAGGAGAAAGTAAATTAAGTTCTGCAATCTGCTGATGGCCATTTGCCTCCCACGTGTTTTGGCAATCACAAATCTGAAAGGCTTTGGGGACAGCAGACCTTTAACATTATTGAGAGCCCAAAGTGCACACCAAAACTTCTCAAGGTAGGTACTGCGCAAACAGAGAAGAACTACAAAGAACAACTAGAGAACATACACAAGAACTACAAGAGGTGGCTATGCTAACAACTTTTGATAAATCTTTTAACAAACTCTTACTAACCAATCACTTTATAACACCACTTTAATTACCATTAGAATCATTAAAGTTGGAACAGACTTCTCAGACACCCAAGTCCCACTGCACCCCCACTAAGCCCACATCCCTCAGTGCCACAACCCCACAGCCCCGCGACACCTCCAGAGGGTGATTTCCCCCCTCTCTTGGCAGTTGTGCCACTGCCTCACTGCTCCTTGGGAAAAGAGGTTTTTCCTGATAACCAATATTTCAGCTTAAACTAGGCCAGCAAGGACACCAAGCCCCATCTCCCATCTGACCAGTCACAGATTAAGGCGGTCCTGCTTCCCTAGCATCAAACTCAATTTCGTGTTAAGGCTGCCACATGTAAACCTTATTTTTCTCACGGTGGAAGCCATAAAGCACTGCACAGGGTTAGCTAACACCAAGGATTTCTTAGGGAAGATGTTAATGTTGGCATTTCCACCGTGAAACTTCGGGGCCTTCCTGGAAGGGCAAAAGTCAGCGCCGCCCCGCGAGAGCGGCCCGCACGGCACCGGCTGTCTGTGCCCGTGGGAGGCGGGCAAAAGCTCCTCGGGGGCAGGTCAGAGGGATGGGGGCAGGTCAGCGGGATGGGGGCAGCACCGCCGCCGGAGCAGCAGCTTCCCCTGGCGGACGGACAGGCCTGCGAGAGCGCAACGCCGCACCTCCATCCGCCTGCTGCGCCTGTTTGGAGACGGGGGGACCAACGGAACCCAAAGAACCCATCGGTACGTGGCACAACTCGGAGCGTGCCGCGTAAGCACAGCCCTGTTTGTGGGCCGCGGCGGTTTTCTCCCACAGGGATCCAGCGCGGCCCGCATTGCTCTGCTCAGACGGGCCTTCCCGGCACAGCCCCAGGCCGAGCCCCGGGGAACCGTTCCGCGCTCCACCCGCTGCCTCACGGCCCGCCACCCCCCGGCCTCCCCCCGCAGCTCCCACAGCCCGTCCCGGCAGCTCCCGCAGGGTTCAGTACTGGCGGCAGCTCCGCCGCGGCCAACCGAACCACGAGAAGGGAAGAGAGACACGAGAACCGACCGGACCCGGCTCGGCTGGGCCCACCTCACCGCGGCCCCCGGCTGCCGCCCGCCCGCGCCGCTCGAGCAGCGCGCCGCCCCACCCCCCCAGCCCTATTGGCCCGACGCTCCCCCTGCCGCCGCTTCTATTGGGCGAGCCGAAAGCTATGAGGATTTTCATTGGTCGAGCGCTCAGTCAGTCTGCCTCAGAGAACGGACTGTGGAGGAGGAGAGCAGAGTGAAGTGAGGCGTGTTCTGATTGGTCGGTCGAGGTAGAGCTGCCCGGCTGATTGGACGGTGAGATCCTCGAGGGACGGAAAGGGCGGGGACCAAGAGACAGGAAGCGCGTTTTGATTGGGGGAGGCGCCGCCGGGACGCAATAAGCGGGAGCGGGAGGGGATTCAAATCGCGGTTGCTGTGGCGGCGGGGCTGGGCGGTCTTCAGGCCCATCCGCGGGCTGAGGAGGACGCGAAGTAACACTCGGAGATCTTCCAGTCTTAGTTAAACAAATAAACATATATTGACACTGAGATTATTGCAGGCACAGGGATGAAGGCAGGGAGGCCGGTCTGGGCGGCCTGCTCAGGCTCTCTGCTGCTAGCTGCCCTCCTCCAGGTCACCTCCTCTTCTCCAGGTCAGCCAGCAAGTCCACGATCTCTGTGGAAGACAAGGCCGGCGTCAGCCCGAGCAGAGGAATGTGCGCTGGGCCCCACCAGGCCTATGCTGAGCCCAAGGATGCACCTTCCCCACAGCACAGCTTTGAGTTTGCAATGAGCTGCCTTTGTGCTGTGCCAGGTGAGCAGAGCAGGCCGTGCGTGGTGTGGAGAAACTGTTGTGTGAACAGTCTCATGGGCACGCCGGCTACAGAAGGAAACCTGCTCTTAGGAGGCCTGGCGGCGTCAGCAGGACAAGGGGGGGATCTCAAGAGACAAAACTGGGCAAAATGTGATGGCAAACAAGTGCGGGTTCACCACGGAGGTGTCTGACTGAGGGATGCGTGGGGAATGTCTTCAGGACACTCACGCTCAGCAGACGGGCGCTGGAACGGATCGAAGGCCCGACACTGGCTGATGATTTTCTCCAGCTCTTCAGGACAATCTTCCCCCACTGGGTCCCGGTACTGCTGGTCGCAGATTTTGTCCCTGATCTCCTGGAGAGAGCAGCCTAAATGAAACAGGGACGTTAGGAGATATGGAGGCCCACCAATGCCATCCCACAGCCTCCTCCATGGGGAAGCCAGCAAAGGGGCCACCCAAAGTATGTCTGCAATGAACTGCCCCATCTTTGTCGTGACACCGCTGGGCCCCATCGAAACAGGATGCCTTAATGCTTCACCGCATAGGAACAACAAATAGAGACAACCTTTCTTGCATTCTTGTGGTTTAACCATGTGCAGAAGCCGTGAAGACATCATGCAGACCCAGGTGCTGGGACCCACACGCTATGGGATGCTGAGTTTTTTACACAGGGCCGTAGACAAAATCTGTCTCACCTTCAAATGGGATTTTGGAGGTTGCAATCTCCCACAACACAATCCCGAAGCTGGAAAAAGACAAACAAGAGTTTCTCAGTGTTCATCCCACCACATCATACTCCTTTCTAATGGAGAGGGCTGGGGGCTACACCTGATAATAATCTCTGATTAAACCCGGCCTCCATGCACAGCTTGACATCTGTCCACTGGCATCACACCCAGGAGGGCTTGTGGGGCGGACATACCTGTATATCTCACAGGACCTCTTGTAGGGATAATAGACGTCTATCAGGTTCTCAGGGGCAACGTAAGCCAACATACTGACTTGGTTCAAGTTCTTCTTATTGACTTTTCTCTTGATGGAAGACTCTGTTTCACACAGCTCAAATCCTGACAGCTGTTTGCGAAAGTTAGATTGAGAAAGGGAGAGCTATTAGAAATGTGAAGCTGGTCAGCAGTTCTCAGCTCAACTTTTGTGGCCGCATCTCCTCTCCCTTTTCCAACATGCATGGTTAACAGCTAAATGCAACCTCACCAACCCCTGCTCCTACCTCTAGAGCTTCTCCAGGCACGGTCCTTACCTTCACACAGTAATCTCCAGCCACCAGGAACTTGCTGCTGCAGATGCAGCCGTGCAGTCGGGACTTCTCCTCTGTCTGATGCAATCTGCAGCCAGCCAGAAACAAGAGCAATGTGTGCTGTGTTGGACCCACCTCCGCCTTGGGGTACAGCAAGGCGTGCAGGTGGCCCCCCAGGTGGCCTGTCACCAACTTGGAACTCACCTGTAAAGGCCCCTTGCAGCTCCCAGGGCCATCCGAATGCGGACTTCCCAGGAGAGATGCTGTTGCTTGGTCAGCACCTCCCGCAGCGTCCCGTGCTTGCAATACTCCATGACGATGGAGAAGCAGGGGATCCCATCTGATGCAGGAAGATGCATGCTGAGGGTGCAGCTGGCCCAGGACAGCCACAGCCCAGCTCATGTCAGGACAGCTCCCAGGGTCTACATCAACCACGGTGAGCCAGTGCTGGCTCTTCTGGGTAGAACTGAACTGGACTAGACTGGGTGTCTCTGACTTTATGGGATCTGATGTAATGCTGTAGTACTTTACAGCACAGACCTGCCTCATCTCTGCAAGAGCCTCAGCAGAGATGGGGGAAGCAGCCCCTCAAGCATGTCCCCTTGTGTCACCTCAAGCTGCCTGCCAGCAGCTAGCACTAGGGACAGGCAGCAAGTAAGAGGAAGCCCAAAATGCCGCACCCCATACCTTTCTCCTCAATGCAGATCCCATACATGCGCAGGATGTTGGGAGACTCGAACTTCTTCAGGGTCTGAATCTCCTTCTCAAAGATGTCTCTCACCTTCCTGCAGAAAGGGACATCACAGTGAGGAAATGGAGACACAGAAAGATTTGAGTTGGAAGGGGCCCCAAACTCCACTCCCCCACTCCCCACACTGAGCAGGGACACCCACAGCTCCATCAGTGCTCACAGCCCCGTTCCCTGACCTTGGCTGTGTGCAGGGATGGGGCACCACCAGCTCCCTGTGCAGCCTGTGCCACTGCCTCACCGCCCTGACTGTAAAGAACCTCTAACTTAACTCCGGTCTGAAGCTCCCCTCTGTTAGTTTGATGCCATTTCCCCCTTTCCTGTCACAACAGACCCCACTAAACAGTCTGACCCCTTCTTTCTTCCAACCCCTTTAGATACTGAAAGGTCCCAAGGGCAAGATATGTTGCGTCCTTCTCCCAGTCCCACTGCCCTGTGCTGTTCCAGCTCAGGACAACTCACACTGTGTCGGTGGTCAGCGGCCTCTTGAAGGTTTTGATGGCAACCGGGTACTTGAGATATTCTCCCTCATAGAGGTCGTAGCGCTCGGTGTCCTGCAGGTGCCTGCGGAAGGTGAGCTGGCTCCGCTCGATCTCTGTGATGGCTTCCCTTTTACCAACATTGACCTTCTTCAAGCCTGTTCACACCACGCCAGGAGGAATGAGGCACAGATTAGGTAGGGCTGGGGGAAAGCCAGTGGCTCTCTGGCTTAGCAAAGCACTTTACAAGAGTGTTTATCCTTCCTAAAAGGGGAAGGGACACAGAGAGCAAGGGCAGAACTTTTTGTGGCACCAACTTACTGTCCATCACATGCACGATTTTGTTCAGCTCGCCTTGCATCCAGTCTACCTTGCTCTCCATGCACTGACTGCCCATCTGGATCTCCCAGCCCTTTTCTTCAGGCTCTTTGGTACCTGGGGTAAGACAGACAGGCATGGAGATGGGCTGGGTGAATGTGCACTGTCAGTTTTTCTGGTACCTTTGGCTTTCCCCAACCATTCACATTATGTCAAAGCTGGGGTGGGCTGCCAGCTCCCAGCCAACCTCCAGTCCTGGGGAGGGGATGCTAAATGGGCTCTTACTTGCGATCACCTGGTCCAGGAAAGCCTTGTCATCCCTCAGATCCTCAGCATCTTGCCTGCGACAGATCTTTGTCTGGAAGGCCTCCAGCAATGCCTGCTTCTGCTCTGCTTGTAGCAGCAGCGAGAGCCCTTGGGCGATGTCCTCCAGGCTCCTGTTCACCCAAACAAACTCCTCTCCGCTGCTACGGGCACTCAGGAACTTCTGGATCCAGCTGGTCTGGCTGTATTTCGTCACCAGCTTCTGCGCCTCCCCCAGTGCCTGGAGCAGCTTGGTCAGCATTTGCTCTTCATGCTGGGAGATCTGCCACGACGGCTGAGCCTGCAGGACCCGCACAGGCTCCAGCAGGATGTGGATGCGCTCCACGAGACGCTGGCACTGGTGCTTGCAGCACTTGACGTGCTCGAACTGGCTGTGGATGGCATGGGCGATGGAGAAGACCTTCTCTATGATGTCCATGCTTTCAGCAAAGGGTTTGGCTGATGGGGACGTGGGACAGAGGTGTCTGCTGGAGGTGTTCGCTGGGCAGTGCTCACAGATACAGTATGGATCCTCAGCACCTTAGCTGTTAAGGAACAGCCTTAACATGGCACACAACACCCCACAGCCCTCCCCTCTCCCATGGCTGCTCTGCTTCCTGGCATTTGTGTAGACCAGAGTGGACACGTGTGAACAAAGACATTGATAGCAGCGGTACCATCACAGGAACCATCACAAAATATCCCAAGATGGGAGGGTTGATGGGTCCAACTCCTGTGGGATTTGGGCTTCTTTTACATGAATTAAAGCAGAAGAAGCCCAAGCAGGATGGGTGATCTCCCAGTAGCATCCCCCAGCTGCGCTCCCCAGCATTACCACCCAGCTAATAACAGCTTTCCCGCATTCAGGCAGCCTCAGTCTCTTCATGTCACCTCCTCTCCCCTCAGAGAACCTTTGCTAACTGAGATCAAACAGCGCAGCTTACCTGGCCCCGTGCTGCTCGCCTCCTCCTCCAGCTGCCTCTGCAGACTGGAGAGGAACCGGTGATGTGTGGGTTTATAGGGTGCTTTCCTGGCAGCGGAAGAAGTGTTGTGCAACGTGGAATCGCCGTCACAGGAAAGACACTCCAGCTGATGGAGGATGGTGCAGACACGCAGTGCCCCCCTCTATCCCCTCCATGCAGGACCGGGGTGCTGGAAGGAGGAACCACCCATGGGAAGCTGCCATTCCAACCCCTTTTGCCACGCAGCTTTACAAGGGCGCTGCTTGGTGCCAGCTCCAGAGCATCGCAGCCCTGCAGGGGGGCAGTGGGGCAGGGAGCAGCCCCCAGCCCCAATTCCAGCCTGACCACCAAGCCCTCCCAATCTCTGCCCATTCACCGTCAGAGGAAGTGCGTTGCAGGTGAGGAAGGCAATGCCTGACCCCTACCCGGAGAGCAGGAAACTTTGCAGGTCAATTTTGGGAAGCAGGGGGCCACACGTGACACTGACACCCATTGCCCAACGCCGGGGAAGTGGCCCCGGGGCCTTTCCAACCACAGAGGGCTGGCTGTCACACAGCTGATGGGCAGCGAGCAGCTCCCTCGCTGCTAGAGCTCTGCTTTTCTCAGCGCCACAACACCAATCAGCACAGGGAGGTGGGAAAGGTGACAGCAAGGGATGGTGACCTCAGGAGCAACCCCAGAGCCAGGCCCTGGGGAAAGGTTTTATTTCTCAAAATATACAGTTTATTTACAATTGTCACGTCTACAGTCGTACATAATAGCTTCATTCAGAACCTTTAAATATCTGCGGTAAACATTAGAAATAAAAATAATAATAATAATCACAAGATCAGCCAAAAAAAAAGAAAAAAACTAAACAAACAAACAAAAAAAAAAAGGCATTTCCTTTTTAGCAATTCCATTCATTGGAGTTGTAGTTTCAAGTAGCCGAGGACTACAAACAACTGGGAAGTCAACAAATGTGGCAGGGGGACGGGGAGCGCTGGTTAGAGACAGGCCGAGCCCAGCCCTGCCAGATGCCTACCTGGCACCACAGAGCAAGGAAACCCCATTGCACGAGCAGGCAGTGCTGGTTTGGTTTTGTTTCCCTTGTTTAATTGTCCCCCTCCCCAGGTAACCCAAGAGACAGGAGCCCCTGGGTAGGAGTTGGGTGCAGTGCATCGGGCGGCTCAGGGAGGTACGCTGAGAGGGTGGGGGTATGGGGTGCAGGAGGGGGGGCTTGAGGCACCCGGCACTTCATCCTTCAGGCACAGAGGTGCCCATTCATCAGTGCCCGCAATGGGAAGAGCTGGAGCCCCAGCTGCCTCCTCTGGTCCCCTCCCCACATCCCTCCCCTCCTGGCCCCACTGTGGCACCGTGGGGATGGAGCAGCTCCATGGGCAGCAGAGAAGGAGAGGAGGGACAGTGCAGACCCTCAGCAGCACAATATTCTCCCCCGCGGCCCTGGCAGCTCTGAGCACAGACGGCTGAGTGCTGTGGGGCCATCAGTCCTCTTTCTCAAAGGTCTCTTCAGGGATGAGCGTCCGGAAGGGGTGATCCCAGAAGCGGGTGGTGATGCCGAAGCCTACGAGGGAGGCAAGAGAGCACTCAGTGCATGGCACTGCTGGAAGGCTGGGGACAACGCTAACCAGGCCTGTGCCACCGGGACAGAGGGAGCCACGACAGAGAGCAGCGACACCCCAGGTTCTGCAGGAGCCCACCACGTGGCTGGGAGGGACAGAAGCATCACCCAGCTCGGTGATGACACTGAAGCAGGGCGGCCCTCCTACAGGACTGACGGTGTTTCAGGGAGGATGGCTCGTCACCCAGCCCCAGGGCAACAAGCAAGGGCGAGGAGGAAGAGCAGAGGGAACGAGAGGAGCCGGCTGGGATGATAGCTTATCTGGACAGGGTGCTTTCTCCTAGGAAACCGGGCAAAGGGCAGGTTGAGCAAGGGAAAGGCGTGGGGCAGAGCAAGGGAAGCCCTGGGCCTCACCCTGCGCCCGCCAATGGTGCCGCAAGGAAGGGCTGGGCATGGCGTCCCATTGTCTGATGGCAAGATGGGCACGTAGCAGGGATCCCACAGAGGGGCACTTCGTCTGTCATTGACACCCCCTGCCCCATGCTGTGCCCAACCTCCGTGCCCATTCCCAAGTCAGCAAGGCACATGCACAGGAACGCGGCGCTACCTGATTTTTGGTGCTCAAAGTGGTGCTTGACGTGGTACGCCTTCAGCCCGTACAGGTAGGTGCCTTCCTTTGGCGAGCCGTAGTGCAGGTAGTAGTGCATCATGTCGTACACCACGTAGCCACACAGCCCCCCAACGAAGAGAGAGAGCCCCAGCACCTCGGGCAGCAGCAGCTGCAGCACGTTGTAGAAGAAGGCGATCACCAGAGAGGCCGGCACCGGGGGGAAGACCAGGCGGGAGCTGTCAAAGGGGGACTGGAAGCAGAGAGACGATGGGACGGCGAGCTCCTCACTTACCCCAAAGCCACCAAAGAGCTGGGAGCACCCATCCCACAGGGCAACACCATCCCTGTGCCCACGCATGGCAAAGCACACCCCCAGGATCCCTCCCACCCTGAGATGCGTCGTGAGCAAGGTGGTGGCTCCAGCTCGCAGGCACCGTCATATCATACCCCCAGCGAAGCTAGAGGGAGCCCACTGCTTTCCAAGTCCTGCACTCAGGGCTCCTGGTTTAACTCCAGCTGCTCCAAGCTCATCCTCCAGCATTAGCAAAGGGCAAGGATACCCCGAGTGCAGCAGAAGCATTGCAGCTCACCTTGTGGTGCTGCCCGTGCAGCAAGAAATGCAGGGTGATGAGATAGTAGTTACTAGCGGGTGGCTTCATGTGGAAGACAAAGCGATGGATGAGGTACTCTAGCAGGGACCACAGGAACATCCCCAGGAGGAAGATGAAGGGGAAGTAGTATTTGTGCACGGGGATGGAGTACTCTACACAATGAGACATGCAGCAGTCAGCGGGGCTGGTGGGATGCACGTGCTTCTATCCATTGCCATCCTGATGTCAGCCGCTGGGTGAAGCTCGCCTCTCCCCACACTTCTGTTTGGTTCCCCCTTAATTTGTGCTATTTGGGGGAGTAGCTGATGCCAGCTGGGGCTGCAAGTATGTCCCTACGGAGCAGCTTTTCCCACCCAAACAAGCAATGCGACCCAACAGACACAGGCAGCGCTTGTGGCAGCAGAACAGAGTCGCCGCTGTGTTGTTGTTTGGCAGAGCACACAGCTGTCAGGCACTTTCCCCCCCGCAGCGCATTTTTCCACCACCTCCTCCTTTTGGTGCCAGCAAACCCTGCATCCTCCCTCACAAAATTCCCCCAAACCGAAGCACTGTGGCAACGGGGAAGAAAACACCCTCAGGGCAGCAGGGTGCCCGGTGTGCAGCACGTCACCCTGCACGGGGAGCCAGGAAGCAGGTTTTGGAATGCCAGAAAGATGGAAAAAGAATGCGGAGGAACAAAAGGATGGATTTATTCTAGCTGGAAGGGAGGCAGGGAACCCAGAACATCAAAACCTGCTCTGATTTTGGGCCGAGCGGCGCAGCTGGCACAGGGTGGCACCCGCAGCAGGGCCAACAACAAAGCTGTCACCCAGCCGCCCGCTGCCCGCTGCCGGGGCTGCACACAGTGGTGGATTCAGGGGGGGGTGCTGGGTGAACAAGCCGTGCTCTGTGCGAGGCTGGTGGTGTGAGAGCAGTGTTTGTTCAGCCATCCCCAGTGTCAGGGCAGTGGGTGGCAGCGCAAAGGGACGTGGCCATTGGTGAGCAGCAGGGCTTAGTTTTGGGTATGGAGGAAGGGAGGCAGCTCGGGGCTGTGCCTGCTGCCCTGGGCTGTGCCTGCTGCCCTGGGCTGTGCCTGCTGCCCTGGGCTGCCTGTTCTGTGCCCTCCACCCTCTGGGGCAGCAGCTCTCCCTAGGAACAAACCCACCATCCTCCCCCAAAGACAGGCAGGGGAGCGAGGCAAGCTCAGCCCTCAGCCAGCACGGGTGGCTTCATGCAGGGGACATGCTGGGGGCTGTGGGGGCTGGGGACTGCCTGTGCTCATGCAGGTGCCCGCTGAAGGCCGGGGATGGGTCGTACCTGTGGTGAAGGAGGAGAAGAGCCTGGTGTTGCCCTGCGCCAGGGTCGTGTAGCTGACCCAGCTGAGGTAGAGCACCACGGGGGTCCACACCAGGAACACCACGTACCTACAGAGAGAGGGGATGGGTCAGGGGGGCAGACGCACGCATCTACAAGCCCACCCCCCCATGCCCCAGGACGCTCACCATGCCGTCTTGGAGAGGGCCTCAAAAAAATCCGAGTGGAAGAGGCGGATGGGCCGATCCACAGGCTGGTGCACCCACTCGTCGTACTTCTCCCCCAGGTAGCCCACCTGCCACAGCAAGGGCTTCCGCCAGTCCACCAGGTCCTGGGGGCACAGGGCTGTTCGTTAGGTCCCTCAGGGTCAGCCCGTCCCCATCCCACAGTACCCACAATCCAGGGGGATGCATGGGATCATTAAGGCTGGGAAAGGACTCAGGTCCCCAACCCCAGCCCACCCCACCGTGCCCACTGCCTGCATCCCTCTGTGCCACATCCCCACGGCTCTGGGACACCTCCAGGGATGGAGACTCCCCCACCTCTCTGGGCAGCTGTGCCACTGCCTGTGGGGTCTGGGTAGGGATGGATGTGGTCACCCAGCAGGGTAACAACCCCAGCATGCACGGGAATGAATACAGATGTCCCACACCAACGGGACCTGAGGACAAAATGTCATTTTGGGATGCAACCAAAGGAAAGATCCTCTCTTAAAGGCAATCGGTGGCAAAATAGTCATAGGGAACGAAGAGTTTCCTGTTGGTCAGATAAAGTCCCTTGGCAAGATAAAGGCTGGTGCTCCCCAAAGAGCACTTAGCACAGCAGCCAAGTGGTGCAATGAGAGGCACCCAAAGGCATCTTGGGGACAGGGAGAAACAGTGGGACGTGGAGCTCAGCCTGCCCGGCAGGACATCCCTTATAGCTCAGCCAAAGGGAAAAAGCAAATCAGAAACGAATAGAAATAAAGAAATAAAGGGCGTGAGGTGTGACTTAGCAGCACGTCCTGCTTCTAAGGGCAAAGCTGCTGTCAAAGGAAGGCATCAGCACCACACAAGAGCCTCCCAGAGCGGCTGCTCCTGGGCCATAAAGGCATCACTGTGCCATCTGCGCGGGGCGAAGGGCAGAGCGCGGCCTCACCGTGCCCACGTCCACCGGCTTGCAGCGGGGATCCAGCCGCGGGGCCGCAGCGTCCAATGGCTTCTCCACCTTGGGGCAGCTCTGCAACAAGAAGGAATGAAGGTTTGGGAGTGCTGAGGAACCACAAGATGATCACAATTGATAAAGATCACCAAGATGGTCTTGTCCAACCGCTCATCTACCACCAACAGCGCCTGCTAATCACGTCCCTGTGAACCACATCCACGTGTTTCTTGAATGCAGAGTTCCCGCAGGGACTCGTGCTGTGGCTGGAGGGCACCGTGATGTTTGTGACAGCGAGATACGGAGGGACCACGTCACAAGGATGGAGAAAAAGAAGGAATCTCCTCCACGTGGCCTCACCCACCAGCAGAGACGCGGCGGCGCCTCCATCCCTCCGCACCCCCCGGTGCCAGCGCGCCTTTCCCCTGCCTCGTCACCTCAGTTACCCATTAACCAGCCGTAGGTTTTCCCCGGGCGGTTGGGACACGTGGGACGGCCCCACACAGCTCCACGGGGAGCTGACACGGCCCCAGCGTTACCTCGGCGTGCAGCCAGGGCTTTATGGGGCACTCGTGATGCTGACGCGGGGACGTCGGCCGACCCCGGGCACCGCCGGTGGGACAAGGTGACACGCGGGCTGGGCAACAGAACCGACGGCGAACGGGGAGACTCGAGAAACCTAAAGCTGACGGTTGACGCGGGCTCCGAAGGGGGAAATAGCGGGATCGAAACCCCCCACGGCAGCCGGAGAAGAGGCGGCCGCAGGGCTGTGTCCGTGGGCGATGCAGCCGCTGCCTGCGACGCGTCGCAGGGAGAACAGGTCCTGCCGGAGCCGTGATGTAAGGCAGGGAAAGCCGCTCCCACGGAGCGCCGCCGCCCTACACCTCGCCCCGGCCGCGGGCAGCCGTGCTGGGAAGCGAAGGAAGGCTGCGGTGCGGCTCCACCGCGCGGCACCACGACCCCCATCGGCCTGCGGGGTTCGGGCACCCCGAGTTCACCCCCACCGTGCCCGCGTCACCGCCCCGCCTCCTTCATCCCGTGAATCACGGGGCGATGAGAAGTAGGTGCGAGGTGAGGCGATCCGCAAAACGTGGGCAAAATAATCATAGAAAAGGGCCTTTTTTATGACCACACCTCCCTACAGGTGAGCGCCTACGTACCGCTGAGCTCACACGGCGCCGGGAGATGCGCGGTGACTCACGGCAGCGTCGCGCAGCCCCGCGGAGCTCTGATGAAAGCCCCACTCTCAAATTGCCGGCTAATTACACGAGCCGGTTCCCCCCCGGAGAAGCTGTTAAACCCCGCCGTCTCGCTGAGCTAATTGCCGCTCCTCGTCTCCCTTGCGCTCCGTGCGCGCCGTTCGGCCATGGAAATGGAAATGGGGGTGGGTGATTCAGCCCCGATAGCCGCCTGCCTGCTGGGGCTGCCCCCGGACCCACACGCTCCGTAATTAAGCCGGGCTCGCGTTTAATTAAACTCTCATTCCTATGGGGCAGCACCTCCTCCAAACCCCCACCGGGGCCGCGTCCGCCCCGAGCATCACCAAGGGCGCACGCCGGCCCCAGCGGGGCTGCTCTCACCCCGGTGCCACTGCGAGCCGGGACGCGTTATCCCGTGCCAGGCAGCGCGCGATCCCCTCGCTCCGGTGTTATCGCACCGGTATTTGCCTTCGTGCAGCTGCACGGAGCCCGTTTGGCCGGTGCCAGCGCTCGACCGAACCCGTCGGGCTTGTCGTGGCGGCGGCGTCCCAATAAAGGCGCTGCCAACGCCGGGGTTTGGGGGCTGGAAGAGTCGAGCGCCGAACGGCTACGTCCGTGCGGGGCCAGCGAGCAAACAGCGCCGGGACGCACCGCCGGTCAACGACCCCGCGGCACCGGGCGCTCGGTCAACGCACAGCGCTCCGCTGCTGCACCCCGCAGCCCCGCTCCGTACAGCCCAACAGCCCGGCTGCGGTTCCGGCACCCAACCCCGGATCGCAGCCCGTGGGTCCCAGCCCCGCCGCCACCCGCAGACCTCCCCCGGAACCTGGGTGTGCCCCGGACCTTTGCACCACACGCGCTGGGCGCTCCACGCGCACCCTGCCCCACGTCCCAACCCCTGCAGGCCCCGAACGGCCACGGCCCTGAGCGCCCCACGAAGCTCAGCCCCATAAACAGGAACAAGGGGCACCCCGCAGACACTGCGCAGCCCTCGGGGCGCCCTGCAGGCACCGTGCAGCTCCGTCCCATGCTCCCATGGGAGCCGGGTGCCCCGCAGACCCCACACTGCTCGCTCCAACTCCGGGGCACCCTATCGGCCCCACGCACATCAACTCACTCCCCCAGCACACCCTATGGATCCCACACCTCCTCCCCGACTCTCGAGGCAACCTACAGACCCCCAAACCTGCTACGCCACCCCCATGACACCCTACAACCCCTATGCTGCCAAACCCCACTCTGGGACAACCTACGGATCCCATACAGCCCCCCCCCACCCCTAGAACACACTATAGACACCTCACCCCACCCCAGTACGCCCCACTGACCCCAGACTTGCCGTGCATTCCCAGCTTGCCCTATTAGATCCCATACTTCCTACCCAACTTCTGCTCTATCCTACAGCCGCTGCAGTGCCCAGCTCGACTCCGGGGCACCCTACAGACTCCATATACGTCCCAGCTCACCCTTAAGGCACCATACAGACCCCAAACCTCCCATAGCGCTTCAGATCCAACCGCAGACCCCACTGTGCCCAGCCCAACCCCGGATCACCCTGAGGCCTCCGCGCGTCCCAACCCTCACCCAGCACCTCCCGCAGACCCCAAACTTCCTGCGCCGCTTCCAGGGCGCCGTACGGATCCCAGCAGCGCCCAGCCCAGCTCCGAGGCGCCCTACGGACCCCGCTCCGCTCCCCCCATCCCCGGGACATCCCGCACACCCCACAACCTCCGAGGCCGCTCCCAACGGTGCCCCGCACCGCCCCGCTACCTGCTCGTCCCGCAGCTCTCCCACGTAGTACTGCTCGAGCCAGCGCCGGGCGTTGGCCGAGTGTCGGTGCGGGGGCCCGTCCAGCGCGGCGCTCACGTCGGTGCCCGCGCGGCTCCGCAGCAGCCGCTCCCCGCCGGGATGGAGCCGCACGAAGCCGCTCAGGTCGTACAGGCGGCGGCGGCACCGCACCAGGCACTCGCCCCGCGCGCAGCGATCCCGCACCTCCGCGGCGCTGAAGGAGCGCGGCGCCGCCATGGCCCCCCGCCCGGCCCCGGCCCCGCCGCGCTCTGCCGCCACCTGCGCGCCCGCGCCTCTCATTATGCGGAGAAGCCCCGCCCCCTCCGTGCGCCCATTGGGCGGAGGGAGGAAAAGGGGGAGGGGCTCGAGGAGGGTGGCCACGCCCACCCGGCAGGTGCGGGAATACGGGGTGAGGGGACGCGGGGCTGGGGGCGATGCGGGGATGGGGGCGATGCGGGAACCCCGGAGGAACGGCGGAAATGCGGGACCCCCCGGGGCGATGGAGGTGTGCGAGTACCCAGGAGGATGGGGTGATGCTGGGGGACCCCGTGGCTACGGGCAGCCCTGGGAGCAATGGGGGCGCAGGTCCTGTTCCCCTGCCCCCATAGCGAAGCCCCGCGGCTCGTTGTGGGTTTATTCGTCACCGATGCAACGAACCCGATGGGTCCCGGCTGGAAGGGCAGGACCGAGCGCCCCCGAGACGCCCTCCGGGAGCGCAGCAAAAGGGAGATAAAGAAATCACTGCGGGCAGCCGCGCTTCTCCTTCCCATTATCCCCCAGCCCCTCCCTACCCGCCGCGGCTTCCGCCCCCGTGGGTGTGCGGCTGCCCCGGGGGACACCCCTACCCACAGCGCAGCCACGGGTGCACCCTGCACAGGAACGCAGCCCCCAGTGCCTTGCAGCACCCCGGGCCCGGCTGCGGAGCAAAGCCTTTAATCGGGGCAGGTTCCACAGCAGCCAGCCGTGCCCCCGTGTGGCACCTTCCGCCCAGCAGCAGCTCAAAGCCGTCCTCATTTTGAGGTTCCCAAGTCTCGGGGCAAGGCAGGGTTTCCATTTGGGGATGAGGGTGGAAGAGGAACTGGACGACCCCCAGCCCTGGGGTGCGCCTGGAGTGCAGCACCCAAAGCAGGGAGCACCCAAAGCAGGGAGCACCCTGCATCCCTCACGTCCCCATGGAGCCACAGGGACGGGCAGCACCCTGCAAGTGTGCATTCAGATGCAGAGGGACTCCAGCCCCCAGCGTGACCACGGGCACTTCCGATGCTGGCAGCCCTCAAACTGGTTTACCTGCCCACTGGATGCAGGAATGTGCCCACAGTGTTTGTGCAGGATGAGGCGCCCCGCAGCCCTGACGCGGGCTTAATGCGGATGTGGCTGCACAGGAAGCAGCTCATGCAGATGTGGCACCGCGGGGACGGGGGGTCCCTTGGCAGCTTTCTGCTCAGGCCAGTGGGAATCAGCCCTTCCTGCCTCCTCCCAGTCGCTGCATTGAGCAAGAGCGTTCCCAAGGCGCGCACCGCGCTGCTGCAGGGTGTGAGAGCGTCCGGGAAGAAGTTCCTCCTCCCTCAGCAGGGTTGCACAAACCCCGCGAGGTTTTCCACCACACCGCGAAGCATCAGCCGCCCTCCACCTGCGAGGCATCCAGATACTAAGGAGATAGCCTGTAATGATCTGTAATAACGTGCAAATACCACGCTCTGTCAGCCTGTCATTTTTAAATAACAAGTCTATCTTCCCTCCCAGCCCAGACGTGCACTCCCGAGCATGGAAATGAAGGCACAGCAGGGATGGAGGGCTGTCACGTAGGGAGCTGTGGGGTGGCCATGTCACTCCCAGGGTGACATGGAGGGGAAGCGGGTGTGGGTGTGAGGAATGGGACCCCCAGCACAGGGCTGCCTGAGGATGCACAGCAAGAGCAGTGTAATGACACGGGGAGGGAGGGCTGCCCCGGCACAGCAACCACAGCTCTGCCAGAACACGCTTCAAAAAATAACTTTAATGTTTAAGAGACACCTTCTGCTCGTTCCACAGCAGGAACCCACAGCCTGAGTTACACAGGCACAGCCCCAGAGAGGGGGACCCACCCAGGCCATTCTCAAACGGAAGGCACAAACCTGTTGCCTGTTATCCCCACCACTTTTCCGAGCCCCTTTTTCCCCTTGAAATCACCCCAAGTTACTCATCAGTTTCCCCCCGCACGGAGCAAACATTCTCCTCGTGTCTTCCCAAGAAGGAAGCCGAGGCTTTCTGCATTGCCCCCCGCAGACAAGGGGAGACCTGCAGTCCTCGAAACCTGCCGTGGATCCCAAACAGAAAGGCGGCCACCTCTCCCAGCCCTGGGGACGAGCTGCCAGCAAGGCAGGGATAGGCGAGTTAAAGTGCACTGAATCACCCGGAGCAGAGCGCAGAGACACTTACTGAATAGCAATAAACTCCTGGAAGAAAGAAACTAATCCTAGTGGCTGTGGTTGCGTGGCTGGGCTTCTCACATCAGGCGCTGGTACGGAGCAGAGGGAGGAAGCTATTTAGGAAATAATGCTGAAAACGTCATTTCAGCCTTCCTTTATGGGATAACCTCAGCAGTGTAAACAGCAGTTCACAAATAAGGAACTTGTTGGTTCAGAAAGTGACTTGGAGCACAGCCACTCGTTGAGCATAGATGACAGTGAGCCTGCAGAGCTCTCTGCTGCCTGCACATTATTGTGTGAAGAAGGCTCTGCCCAGCTCACCCCGGGGCCCACCTGGAGGCACCTGGAAAGACACGACACACACAACTGGGGCAAAGCCTGGCTCTGCCACTCCAGCGCTTTCCAAAGGAACTCCGAAGCCCTTCCTCAGCCTGGCAGAGACCAGCCAATATTTACACTCCTCCTGTAGGACAAGCACGAGCTTTGTGGTGTGGCATCCATCGCCAGCAATGGACACATTGGAGTTTGGTCCAAGTGGTCTGAAAACAACCTGGGAAGCACAGGGACACTGGAAGCACTCAGAATGCCGGCACACCACCACAAGTCCCGCACCGGCTCCCCGCACAGCTCCTCCAGATGCTGCAGAGTTGAGTCAACGTGGCTTGGGAATCCCATCCCGAATCCCATTCCTGGCATGCTCTGCTCTCATGCTGTTCAGAAGGTGCTCTCCAGCAGGCAGTGGCACCCGCAGCCCGTGGGGCACACCTCCTGTGTGCGAAACCACTCCATCATGTGGCTGGTGTGGCCACCGTGCCCACACGTCAGGCAGAAGTTGGAGGAGCCCCGCACGGCCACGTGGCAGATGGCACACTGGAAGGTGAAGCCCTTGCAGATGGCGCACTGGGTGCCCCGCGCCTCGCTGCGGCAGTGGCTGCAGTACACACCGAACTCTGGTGGGAGGGAAGAAATGGAGAGCGAGATGATCAGTGCTGCTGGAAACCACTGAATCACTGAAGTTGGGAGAGACCTCTCAGGTCCCCGAGTCACAACCCAGCCCCCTCCCACCGTGCCCACTGACCACAGCCTCAGTGCCACGTCCCCATAGTTCTGGAACACCTCCAGGGATGGGGACTCCCCCCTTTTTGGGAGAAGAAACTGCTCCTAACATCCCACCCGAACCTCCCTTGGTGCAACATGAGACCATCAGCTGTTGCTCACATCAGAGCAGGAGGGATCCTCCTTCACAGTGGGACAACAATCTGTGTTTCACAGACCTCAGTTTGTCTTCAAAAAGGGCCAAGACTTGTCAGCACTGACAGGCAGTCAGTGCTGGGACACAGGCTGGCCCACTGATGGCTAAACAGCTGTTGGATGGAACACGTGCCATTTCTAGACTGAGACACGCTGCAGAGTGGAAGGCTTCCTGCTGCTCTCATCTGCCTCACATCTCTCTAAGTGTAGCTAGGAACAAACAGGAACAGCCTTGTTTTCCCACCATAGAGAGCACATTGGATATCAGCGATATTGATGCCTTGGCTGCTCACCGTGAAGGAGATACCACAATGAAGTCACCAACCTTCACCGCACAGGAGTCGTGACCCTGCCTGGACAACCAGAGGAGACTGAAGCAGGTTCTCACCAATTCCTTTGTGGGGATCAGGAGGACTGGAGACAAACTTGAGGACCTCAGCTCTCTTCTCTCGCAGACCCCAGCGATAGAGGATTTCACCATAGCACTTCTTAAAGTCATCAAACTGCTGTGTGTTGGCAGGATCCAGGAGCCTTGAGGAGAAAACAAATTGTGCTCTATCCACCTGATGTGCTCTCAGTCTGGCTGCGGTCCCATTCCTAGTGATGGGAACCAGCTCACATTGTGGAAGCACAACAGATCACTTCCCACATGATGCTGAATTGCATCTACCAGTCTGCCCCTGGCTGGTTCTGTCTAACGGGAGGGCCCCAAGGAGCCCCCACGTACCACATGGAAACCCAGCAGAGTTGATCTGCAGTACCCAGCTTCCCCAAGTTACCACCTGAAGGTGGAGGAGCAGCCTTGCTACTTCCCTTCTGGTTTCAAAGCACCAGCAGAGACCAGGCTTCAGAGCTCAGGCTGCCATACCCGGAACGCACCAAGGCGGGCTCTACAACCCACCTTTTGTTCTTCTCATGCTGGTCCTTCTCGCGCTCCCGATGGTCGGGATACATCAGGTTGCTGTAGCGGAACTCATCCGGAGAAGACTCACACCAGGGAGTGGAGGCCTGCTCGGTGTCCTTGTTTGCTGCAGGCATCAGAAGAGCGTTGTGAGCACATCTCAGAAAGCGCAGCCCTCACCAGCACGAGATGCACATAACATGGCCACATCACCGCCCTCAGAGCTCCCCCAGATGCAGCTCTGGTGCAGAAAACCAATGGCAACCCCTGTGCTTCTGGTGACGGCACGGGGAGGCAGAGATGTGAAATGCAGGAATCCCTTTTGCCTCCTGCCCTCTTTTAAAAAACATTCAGGCAATTCCTTGGGAACGTTAACCCTGGAAGGCCTGGGTTCCTCTTTCTTGGGCAGGCAGGATTCCCACCACCAGAGCTGCAGTTACATCAGGGGGCCTCTGTATGCAGTGTCCTGCAGGCAGTACTGCTAACTGCTACAAGACAACATCAGCTCCTTTAACAGCCATTGCCCCACCATTTCCCATGTCAAAGATAAGACACTGACAGGCTACAGCTTCACTGCCAGCAGGGCTGATGCTGCCCCAAGCCATGCTTCAACTCTGTAGCCCTTAAGAGTGACTTGTTTCTGACACCTTCAGATTAGCAGGAAATGTCATCAGAGCAGCAGCTATTCAGGCCACCAAGAACCCAGCCTTCCCAGCTGCTGCTCTTCCAGGGACAGGAAAAAGCACAGTGTTAATCTTCTTTCCCCCTCCAATCCTGTGCAATTATCTGGCTGATAACATTGCAAAGCCACACTCAATAATAGCTGAATGACTGTGGCAAGTGGTAGAGGTGCCTGAAGTCTGGAGGAAGGCAAATATCACTCAGAATATCTTCAAAATAAACAACAGCAAGAATGGCCTGGGGACCCACACAGCAGTCTGCCTTCTTAGAGACTGCAGTGAGGTTATGGAGCACTTAATCTTGGGAACCATCTCTAGGCATGCAAAGGAGAAAATCATCAGCATGGACCAGCCATGTGGAAGTCATGTTTGACCAACCTGATAACCTTTTGCGACTAAACGGCTGGCTTTCTAGAGAGCAATGGCCATTGCCTGCTTCCTTTTCACTTCAGTAAGGCTCCTGTCCCTGTCTCCCATACGATACACACAGAGAAGCCGATGGAACATGGGGTGAATGAGCAGGCAGTGGGGGATTAAAGAACTGGACAAGCAGCTGGGCCCACAAGGTGGTGATCAGTGGAAGGAAGTTTACTTTGAGGCCAGTAAATAGCTTTGTGCCCCAGGGGTCAACACTGGGTCCAGGCCTGTCTAACATCTTCAATTAATGGTCTGCACAATGTGGCAGAGAGTTTACTAATGACACGAAACTGTGAGGAGTAGCTGATACGCCAGAGGGTTGTGCTGCCATTCAGAGGCATCAGCAGGCTGGGGAAGCGGGCCAACAGGAACCTCATGAAGTTCTACAGGGAGAAATGCCAAGTCCTGCACCTGGGGAGGAACCACCCCAGGCACTGGTGAGGCTCTGTAGTTTGTTGGAGATGCTCAAAAGCTGCCTGGACATGGTCCTGGGCAGCCTGTCTTAGGCAGCTGTTTGTAGCAACCTCCTCTAAGTACCCTGTATGAGCAGGAAGGTGGATTGCATGACCCCCAGAGGACCCTTCCAACCCCAAGCATCCTCTGAAACAAAAGACACGAAGGTCCTTTCAGTAGCACTGCCTGTTGAAGACTCCAGCCTCAGCGCACAGAGATAACAACCTCAAACAGTACAAAGTACCAGCATTACAGAATGCTTTCATCACCAGACAGCAAAGAGGCAGCTGCCACGAGCAGCTAAAGCCCGGCTGGAAGCAAAATGACACAACCTGGCCTCTCTTCACTTGCTCCAGCAGTGGAAGCACTTGGCCCCAGATTAACCTGTGATCCCTGGCATGTCTAGAAAGTTTGTAGCAGTTTCTGCAAAGCCCGGGAGGCAGAAGGAGCAGAACTGTGGGACCATGGGCACGGTTACCATAAGCCATGCTAACTTCCAGCCAAAGAGCTGCTTGCCCCCATGGGCCAAGGCACAGAAAGCTGCTCTGGCAGGATACACCTGCAGTCAGCCAGTGCTAGCTCCCTGCCTTTCCCATCACATGAGCCATCTAAGAACTAGTCCGGAAGGGAGGCGGATTTCTCTATCTGCTCCCCAGGTCTCAGTACCTATGCTCCAGCCCCCAGTGCCAAGTCCAGGATCTGACATGCTGGAACAGGAACCAGAGGAAGTAAAGCTGGGCTGTTGAAGGGAAAAAAAGAAATCACGTCATCTACAGGAGATATGTTCAAAGGCAGCCGAGGCAAGCAGGAAAGAAATGGCTGTCATACGTATCGGCTGTGGGAGGCCAGGTTGGAGGCACGCTGAGGAAAGGGGCAATAGGAGTTTGGGCACCCCTGTAACCTGGACTGGGCTTCAAACACGCTGCACAGCATGGCCAGGGTCTGCACGTCATGGAGCTGCGAGTAATGAGCCAGCCTAGGAAATGAAAAACACCAAGTATGAGATTGGACACGGTTCAATGGCAAAAGCACTGAGATTCCAAGGCAAATAATTTCAAGCCTGCTGTACAAATCAATTCAGGACACATTTCTGCCCACGGGAAGCATTCTGCTGTCTTTTCTATCGTGCCTTTCAGGAACCAGGCCCTCCTCCTGGAAACACCCTTGGCCTAACAGGTAGGAGAAGGATGGGGAGGAACTGTGAGAATCCAGCAGCGCTCGTGGCCTCGCTATCCCAGCTCCGTGCAGCTTCAGGAACAAGGCCCACAGAACTTGTGGATATAAAGCTGGAGCCACTAAACTCATCCGCCACTCGTACTGCTTTTTCTCTTTCTTTTAATGAGGCCCTCTGTATGCAATCATCCTGCGTCAAGATCACAAGGCAAATCTCCACTGCAGGTCCCCTGGATTGCTATGAAGTTCCTGAAGACCGGGAGCAATAAAAAACTCCCCCTGCTACCCTCCTGCTGCTGCTGCACTGCAGGAAAGAGCTACGTCAAGCAACTGCATACAACGAACAACACACGGACTACACAGTTCCAAATGGACAGATCAACAGATAATGTCAATTACTCATCATTCTCCCTTCTGAACAGGTTCACTGGCAGGAGGATTTTTGTGGCTAACACTTGGCTTCGAGACCAGTAAATTAATTCCCACTAATGCTGCGTGGCAACAGTGGGTTTGAATCAGGAAGCTGCACCCACACAACCATTTGGGAGGCGGGGAGCAGAAAATCAGAATCTTTACTCATAAGTCAGGCACTGTGGGCACATGGGAAAGCACAGCTCCAACTGCACCTGAGCTAAAGCTTGCTGTCAGCCCTGGGACTCCCAGGTGCCTGATGGGAGGCCAAATGCTGCCCCCTACGTGTCATAAACACACTTGCATAAAGATGCCGTATAATACAGTCAGGAAAGGCTCCCCTTGCTTCAGCAACCACTCCCACCTCTCCCCTGCATTCAGCGACCTACAAGGACTCCAGTAATTGACGTCCAAATGGATGCTGTGCCCAAGGTATCTCCAAATCTGGATCAGACTTCGGCCCAAGACAAAGATCGGTGGCTACCATGGCCAGTGACCAAACCTGGCAGACAGGAAGGAAAAGCATCAAAGTTACAATTAGGCAGAGGCAGGCTGGCAGGGGACAGGTGTGCACAGATACACTCACATATATATAATAATGGACTGCAATCAAACCAAACAGAAATACCAAGAGGGAGCAGTTCCAGCCTCAGTGTGACAAAGTGTATGCAGAGCAAAAAGCGGATGCTTCTGTCATTACACGTGCTCTGGGGTCAGGTTAAACCATAGCTTATTCTTCAAAGTTCAACAGGAGAGTTTAAACAGATCTGTTAGCTCATCTGCATTAACAAACCTCAGATGGGCTTCATTTTGACACCGATTTCTTGCGTTCAGAGACATCTGGTGGCAGAAAGTTTAACAGTGAAGCTTTATTTGCATGAAACGCATCCTCCGATGAGCTGCCATTCCTACTCCAATGGGTTCCCCCTTTCACGTGCCACCTTTCACCTTCATTTATCTCCCTTTCCTCCAAACATGGCTCCATCCTTTCAGTCTGCATCCCACTGATTGGGCACAACTGAATCAACCCCAGGACTGTTTTTTTCTGCTGCACGTTTTTAAAACGGAGCAATGAAAACCTGATATTCCAGGGAATATTTGGTGCACACACACATAAAAGAGCAGAAGGGGAAAGTGAGCACCATGCTGGAAAGACACCAGAAAGCAGAGAGGGGACAACAATAGCTGCAAATACAGAGAAGCTGGGGAGAAAACACGAGTGCTGCAAGTCCCTGGAGGAACAACCAGGAATGATAACCCCACAGCTTACAATAGTTGCAATGAGCAACAAACAGAGATATCAGAAGGATCCTGCCAAACTTATCCTATCCAACCTCTTGTATTCCAGGTAAACCAGTCCGTACAATGAGGCACAGAGGGAAATGAGACCTACCTTCTTCCTGTGGGTGTGGTAGAACCTACCACGAAGCTAACAGCCTAAGACAACAGCTTGAGGTGGCTCCTGCGATTCAGTAAGCCCATGGCTGCTCCCTGCACAGTGCTAGGGGGAGCCAAATGCTCAGCAGAGGGGCGCAGGCTCCTCTGGCAGTGCCAGCCTGCTCCTGAGTCCTGGCAGATGTTCTGCCTGTTGCTATGGACTAATTGCACGGCAAGGCACAAGCCAAAGCCAAAGCTCCTTCCCTTGCTACCAGCTGAACACAGGTGGATAGCCCCATTCCAGGGCTGGGTCTCCAGATGCAGACTTTTCTTGGGGAGACCTGGATGTAGTTATCACACAGCAGAAGAGCAGATTAATGTTGAGCTAATTACAACAGGAGGCATTACACAAGACTAACACATCAATCAGCTGCTAACAGTGCTTGGCAACTTTGTGCACAGTTACTTCCTCTGAATGCAGATTGCATTCCTAGCTCTGCCTGCAGGAATTGTCTGAAAAACGTGCTTCCTTCTGTTTGGCAACAGGCATACAACCCCTGCCTGCAGCCCTGTGAGGGGACCTCTCACTGCCAAAACCAAGGAGGTACAGAGCACCTCTGGAGCTGTCTCATACCCTTCAGTTCATCAGTCATTTCGGACACACTGGAACAACTGTTGAGGTCAGCTGGCTGTCCGGGTATCAAGGCAGCAGCACAAGTCATTTAAGGGTAGTGCAGTGTGCTGAGAAAGAGGTCTGATTCAATGTAGTACCTGTACAAGATCCCTCCGTCCAACAGCCATGGCTGAGGCAGCATTCTTCTGGCAAGTCTCCTGGATATTATTCACGTTCAATCTGAAAAGAAGAAAGATCAGCTTTCTGACTGGCATGATACTTGAGAAGGCAGGGAGGAATGGTGAGAACGTGGTTACTGATTATAGTAAGTAGCCCAGAACTTGCTGATCACTATGAGCCTACAAGCACAGCCAGGATCTCATCAAGCCCCCCTGTTTAGTCAGGAATCACTGCCATCCTTTTGGCAACTCCTGTTATTCATCTTCCTTAACACGCTGCTTATTGCATCAAGTCCAGCTCCAAACTGGCTTAGTCCTAAGACGCACCACTTCCATGGGGACGTTGAGTCCAACTTGTGCCAGAACACCACCAAGTCAAGAATCATTCCTGCCCCTACGATCCATCAGTGACGTGGTTCTGTTCCCATCCAGCCTCTTGATCTCTTCTACCTGACTGGAAGAAATCAGCCTTACCCGCAGACAAGCAAGTTTCTGAGCTTGGTAACACCTTGCAGAGTCTCTGAGTGCCCAACAAGGGGCAGGGGGAGCCTGAAGAAACCCAAGTGGGGTTTCCTATTCATCATCAAGTTCTTCAGACGCTTGACGTTTTTTACAAGTGAGATACCCAGAGAAGAAAGATCCATTAGGTCTTATCAATAGCTCAGAGAAGAGAGAAGAAGACTTCCTCGCTATTCCTTAAGAAGGCAGTCTGCTCCTTCCCTGCATGTCCCTGAATTTCTACCACCAACTTCTCCCTCCGGCTGACAAAAGCCTGAGCCCATAAGACTCACAGTGATGGTACTGGAGGCCAGTTCACTCTGCATACAACTACACCATCGCAAATTTCTTCCATTGCTTTTCAGATTTCTGGAGGACAAGTCACCTCTCACAGGCAGAACGATACCATAAAAAGGAAGTAAGGCAAGAGAGAAGAAAGAAGGTGCAGCAATATTCAAATATTTGAAGGATGAAAGCACAGCAGTGCCAATGACAGCTGCTGCTGGGTGCCAGCCTGTACTCACATGTAGAGCTCTCCCAGCAGCTTGTGCACAGGCAGCAAGCAGGAAATATCTTGTATAATAACTTTCCCAGCAGCTTTGATGGGTCGGTTGTTGGCATCTGTCCCCTCCCGTTTGCTTTTCCACCTCCTTGATTTCTGCAGAACAAATGGCAGCGTGTTACTTGGGGGCAGGACAGCAGCCTTCATAGGCCAGGGAACAAAGCACTAGGGTCAGGAATAATGCAAGCAGCACCCAAACCCGCCTTTCAGAAGGCTCTGTGTCCCCCTGGAAAACATCCATGACATGCCCAGGAGAACAAGCATCTCCATCTGTAGGAAGTGAAAAGCAGGTCAAGGCAACGAGCTCAAGGTCAAACTCACTCAAAAAGTATTTTGTGAGCTCCCCTGTGAAAGCCAATAAGAGAACAAATCAGCATTGGGATGCCAATCAGACCCGGGGAGGTTTGGCAGGATATGGTTCAAAATTAGCTCTCTCATCAGAGGTCTGGTCTGGGAAGCCTTGCACACAGACCACCGCTGGCTTCAGCTCAGCATAGAGACAAGCAGGAGCCAGCTTCTGTTTGCCCTTGGCTTCAGGGAGGACCAACAGTTCCAGACTCTCCTTTGGTCTCCTCTGAGAACACCTCTCCTGCTTTATCAAGAGCTTCAAACAAATGGCAGATGATAAAGCAGGGCCCACATTTTCCTAGCAAGGATCCTCAGCTACCATGCTCACAGCTGGCTCAGGGCATACAGCTGGGGGGAATAGGAAGGAGAGGAACTGACACAAGGAAAAAAAACAGGGAGCCAAAATCCCAGATACTCCCCATAACAATGCAGAGACCATCTTTGTGCCAAGCTGCGTAACGCTGCCTCGGCCACACGACAGCCTGTGGAGTATTGGGCAGCTTCTTGCTGCAGGAGGGTGGTGAGGAAGGCTGAGGACGTGCAGCACAGGGAAGTAAAGGCTGTACAGGACCTCTAGGAGGGAAGTGCTGGCTGCTACGAGCAGCAGTGGATGCTTTGCAGTGCTGTGAGCTCCCTCACTGACATGCTCCAATCCAGAAGTGTTCCCACGTCACGCTGAGCTGCAGAAGCTCTGCTGAGTGTACCCAGAGCTAACAGTCCCTCTGTCCTGCTGTACTGATGGCTCTGCAAGGCAGGCAGAGCTCACCCAGGCACATCAGAGCTCCTAAAGAATAGGCTGGGCTATGGGAAGGGCAGGACCAGGGCCTTCTTCACTGCCTGTGCTCCCATAGGGCAGGTGGCTGAGGCCCAGAGGCTCGAGCACAGGCTTGGCAGTAAGAGAAGGAGGTAATTCAGACTTGAAGGAAGAGAAGATGGACCTTCCTGCCCTTGTGATAGAGCCTCACCAGCTCTCCTGGCCTTCCACTGCTCCCCAGAGTAAAGAGGAACAAGCACATACTGCCCAACATACAGAGGTGCCAAATGGAAACGGGGCTATCAGCATTCAGTGCTTTGGGAACTGGACAGCTAGGGCTAATTCTGCTCCCAGCTACAGCCCTTCAAGCTCTAATCCAACCAAACAATTTGCTTTCAGTTTTTACCTCATCTATTGCTCAAATTGAGAGCTTCGCAGCAGAAGGTAGCAGCAGAATGGGAGATCATCCTCTCCTCAGTCCATCAGCTCCCAGACAAGACCCTGCCTGGACCAGCTCTGGCTCCCACCATTGGGCACAGTACTACTTCTGATAACACCTAAAACATGGCTACCCTTTCTGTGCTGAAAAACATGGACTGTATAATGACAGGGTTCTCAAATCACTGTGGTGCCTGTCCCTACTTCCTCGTCTGCAGGACGAGGTGCAGCAAGGAGTTGCTGATGCTGCCAAAACCAACAGTGGAGCGAATCTTGGGAGCCCCAGAGCGAGGATGTGCCACTGGGGCAGGAGTGCAGGCAGTACTCATCAAAAGCAGTCTCCTGTGCCACATCTGAATGCAGACTTGCAGGCACAGAGCCACACTCCGCAGGTCCAGAGCTCAGCAGGAAAGTCAGGGAGCAGCTTGCCACCTCCCGAGCACCTGCAAGGCAGCTGAACCCAGCACTCACAGCTGATGGAGCGTTCCCCCTCTGCTGTTACTGAAAACAGCCCAACCTGCTCCTGCCCCCTGCACAAACCAGCTGAAGCAGCCTCCCACCAGGTATTGCAAAGCCCAGAAACATGGACGACACACACCACTTCCCACAGGCAACCCAGTCACTGTTTTGTTTCTGAGAATGACAACAAATGAGGATGAGCATGGAAAAGAGATCCCATGAATGGCTTCCACTGCTTGCTGTTAGCATACCACCAGACAAATGAAGACACTAAATGCATCAGAGCCCCACGAAAGCCTGAACTCACAAAGTCCTCCTGCTTTTTTTCCTCCTAGCTCTGCCTGGTTACTGGCCGACAGGGCAGCCCTAATCCTCTACGGGTGCAGCTCCAGCAGCAGCATTGGCCTGTGATCGCACACCCTGCCAGCACCGCTGCTTCCTGCCCTTTGAACTGTGATAAAAGAAAACCATAAACTTAAGGGTACGGCCAGTTTTACGTGTCACGTTTTTTCAAAATTCAGGTAAGCCTCTGCAGCAAGGGGTTCAAAGGCGAGGAGAGCTCTAGCTCTGGGATCTGGCTGGCCAAGGTCCACCACAAGGTTCCTCTCTTCCTTCTATTCAAGCCTGCTCCAGTGAGGATCTTCCACTGTGGTGTTAGTCAAGGCTCACAGGCATCAGGGTGGAACAGGAGGCATGTCTCTTCCCGGGGGCTGGAGCACAGGTGACAGAGGGGAACAGGGAACACAGCGGTTGGAGCAGAAGCAAATCAGCATGCACATACCGAGCTAACTAGGGGCACAGACACAGGCCTTCTGCACTTCCCCAGCACTCCTATCTGCAACCTAGAGTCCAGGCCAGGGTGAACTGCATCTACCTACCTGCTCCTGAGAGCTTAAGGAAAGGAAGGAAAGAAAGAAAATAGCTGTGGCAATAGCAAATTAAGGTTCATCAGCTCCTCTGAGCACCAGAAGGAAAGAAACCAGAGCATTTACAACAATCATGGGATTGGAGGTGACAGCGGGGAACAGCACTGAATGATGACTAAAAAAGCCAGCCTGCACCTGCACTACCATACCCAAGGCTGTAATTTGCTGTAGTCTGAGGTGATAACGATGGCAGTAAATGGGTTACACGTAGAAACAGACAGCCCAAGAATAAGCCACCAACTGCTTCGTAGCAACCACCATCACTGCATACTCAGCAGAAGTAGGTACAAAGTGCTGCGTGCCTGCTTGGAAAGGATGCTGGGCTGCGGGCTGTGTGCGCCTTCCGGCCCTGCTGAGGCAGGCAGCGCTGGAAGTTAACTTTGTGAAATACAGAGTGCCTGGATCACATCAGCGTAGGCAAAACCTCCGTCTGTAGTATATGCTGGTGTTAGCAGGGCAAAGGGAAAGGCTGCGGACCAAAGGGAAGAGGTTCAGCGCCAAAGAGTGAGCTGCATTAAGGCGTTTACAAAACAAAGAGTTAAACAAGTTCAAAGCCAGGCTCAAGCTGCTTCTAAGAACTGACTGATTTAAATAAAATGTTAACATTGCTGCTCCCCTGCAGGTTCCTTCATTCTGAACAACTGCCTGCAGATTAACTCCCTGGGCAGGCCGTGCAGCGCTGTCTGGATTCTGTCTCAAAAGAATCCACATTTATGGCTCACAGCATCTCCTGCAGCACCAGGCATGTCCCCAAAGAGGCCACAACTCAACGTCCCACAGCAGGAGTGTTTCTTTTTCTTCCACGTATCTTTATGTTGGGCACCACTGCCCACTCAGGGGAGCATGATGAAGTTTTTCCAACAGTTATCCACTAACGCAATCAGTATGTCAAGGCTTTACGTATCCCGCATACCTTAGAAATAAGCACAAAAAGATAACTTCATCACGTCAGCACTGCTCTTCCTTCCAAGTCGGTGGTAAGCAAATTCAGCTGAGGTCATCTGTGGACCACGATTTCTTGCATCAAAATCTGGCAAGCTCTTGCCTGGCTTTCTCCCATTCAGTCTGTTTGGTTAGGAACCCAGCGCAGAGCCTCATGTCTTGCCTCCACCACTCACATTTCGTTAGCTCTTCACAAAAAGCCTCCAAGTCAAGTACATTTCTTCTGGTTTCTCTTACCTATTATTTTTCAGCATAGACTCAGTGTTGTTGTAATTAGGAAGCCTTGATCCTATTATACCAAGTTAAATTAGGTGTTACGGGATTCTATTTTATTCCCTGCTGTCTTGAAGAGATAGCATGAAGGCAAACAGCTGTGAAAAACAGTTGTTCACACAGACCTAAAGAAATCATCTTTAAAGTGAGCTGGAGTCTTCTAGGCTTTGCCCATGCTTGGCAGATAAGTGATGAAATAGTAATTGCCCAAATTCACAGCGCAGCTTGAGCAATGCTGATATTATCAAGACGCTCACATAAATGATACTAAAGCCTTAAAGAAAAGCAGACTAAAGGAAAACGATTCATCAAAGCACTCTGGGAAGGGCAGGTGCCAGGAGGAGGGAGCACCAGCCAGTGTTGCACCTCAACTGAATGCAGAGTGGTGCAATTTTAAGTGCTGGAGAATGTCACAAAATTAAGGACAAATCTTACTCACTGCTCCAGGAAATAAGGCATTTCTGGTGCAATGCACACACTCGTTTTAATGAGATGACAGATCATTATCAGCAGCTCAACAGGTTTGCTTCTTCCACGGCTCTTAAGCAATGCCATGCCAGCAGCTTGCCGCTCTTTGATATTGTTTTCCAGCAACTCCTCCCTCTCCAGAAGGGCCTCATCTTTTCCAGAGATGAGGTGTTCTCATGTCAGCCTCATCAGTTGGCTGATGACGCATAATAATAATCACTCAACTCCTCCGCAGTGCACGCTTCTTAGAGGTTGATCCTTTCTTAAACTTTAAATTACCCCTTGGCATCCTTTCCTGACTGCAAGGCCAGGTGACACAGGCATGTTGTATATATGGCAGTGTTTGTACCTTTGGAGTTCATGTCTGCCAACTTACAGATGCACTTACTGCTCCTGAAGCCCTAGGCCCCATGTGGAGCACAGGTCCCCCACCTCTGTGCAGGTTACTCAAAGGCAGGCAGGTGGCATTTTATTCTTGGGCCCTTGGGCAGAAGACAGGGTTGTACCAAGGACAGTATTAGCACAGCACACAGTACCGGGAAGTCGTTAATTGCTTGTATGGACCAACGTCGCCGGGCAGAGCGAGGAGACATCTGCATGTGAAAACGTTATACCCAGGAAAAGGGAAGAAAGACACCAAGAAAATTAAAGACAAAGGTAAATAAACCAAAATGAAAAGTGCTCTGAACCAGCAGAGTAAAAGACACTGTTCCCCACGGTTCTGTTACACAATGGCAGTTGCAAAACAAGATCTCCACTTTCATCCACGCACGATTGTGCTGCACGTTACCTACAGACCTGGCAAAGCGTGGGCTGCTCTATGGAAGGACTGCAGCGACTTCGAATCTGAGCAATCTTCCAATGGAACTGTACTGCTGCAACAAGCAACATGGCCTTGTTCATACCATGCATTGACAGCAGGGGACAGAACAACCCCATGGTGCCCCACATGACAGGCTCCTGCTCTAACCAGTTTTCCTCCCTCTTAGATAAAGAAGAAGACAGCTAAATGCTGCCTCAGCTGCATTTAACATTTCTAACACAGCTGCCTGGCACAGAAATCTGCAGCAAGCTCAATAAAGACTCCTGTTTACTCAGACATCCCTTTAACATCCAGCATCCTCCAGGACTCCTTCCACCAGAACCTACTGCAACCACTCACTTTCATTTTGAAAGCAATAAAAGGCAAATGTCAGGATATTAAAGGGATGTAGACACCCTGCTGCCTGGCAGGGCAACGTGAAAATTGCTATTATGGGCCAAAGAATTCATTCAGATTGAGCGAGCAATCGAGTTCACTGATTGACTATGCAGAGCAGCTCCAAAGCAGGCTTTCATTACGAACCTGCCGGCATTTCATTAAGTACTCTGCACAGTACTGTAACAATAAACTGAATCTCTCCAAGCATATTATTCTGCACTCACTTGGAAAAAAATATTTCCGTCATATCTCTGTGAGAGTCAGCACAATAATAAAGGGAAGAAGAGGGCTGTTTGTGTTGTGTGCAAGATACTTCGCATTCATTTGCAGTTGCTAATAGGCAGTCAGCATCACCAGGCATGCCCAGGCCTCTGCCTTCCCTTGTAGCTCACCACTGGGAGAAGCCTGCAGCCAAAGCACTGCTGATGGACTGCTGCTTTATGATGATTTTTTGGAGGAGTGTGCATGGGTGAATAAAAAAGGTGAGAAAGATATGCTTGTGTACAGACACACATCTTTAAAGGAGCACAGGGAGTCTCAGTGCCTGGCGTATCTGTGCTGCTTTACTAAGGAGATCTCTGCTGTGCTCAGCATCTCCTCTGCCCTTACGGGAACATGACACATTCCCCACTTAGCGATGCACAAATTCCATTTAGTTGTTAATGGCAGCAATGCTTGTGCATGGTTACATGGGATTTAAGTTCAAATACTTGGTCATTTCTGAGCAATTCATTTCTGGGGATGAAGTTACAGAACTTCTGATTTGGTTTACCAATTTTTTATTAAATGGAAATATAAGATTCAAGCTTCAGAGCAAGGAGCTAATGAGATTTAGACCCTGGGGTTTTTATGCCTTAAAATCCTCAGTTAAACTGTTCAGCAGTGATCTACAAAGGCTGGGACATCAGCTCCTGAAGAGCCAGAGAACCTTTGCTGAAAGGAGATGGAGGCTTCTTAGAACTATCTCATTTGCAGAACACTTTTGCTAACTCCCTTCTAAGGTTCTTACACTTCTTCCAACCCAGGATGCAAGGACAGAGCTTAGCACGGGGTTGAAGAACAGGCACTTATTTCTCTGGGTTTTGGGGGACATGCCTACACACACACTTTGTTCTCTATATTTTCTCCCCACCCTCACAAAAATCTTGTCACCGTTGCCACACGGACTGGGGAGATGGGTCACATGAAATTGCACCAAGCTGCTTCCATGTTATTTTTAGCCTTGTCTGTCATCTTAGAGAGCCGTGTGTCAGAGACGAGCACACTGCAGAGGACAGAGGTAGCTCTTTAAATAAACTCCCTTGCACAGATCAGGATGAGCTCCTGTATCAGGCAGTGCCGTTTTCTCTTCTCGTCAAAAGAAGTTTGTGTGAAGGAAAAAAAATAACCATGTGGATGCCAAGAGTATCCTGGGGTCTGTATGGAAGCAAAACCTGCAGTGGGGACAGGAGCTCTCCCCGTGGCTGGCAGGTGTAACCACTAACTGGCTTCACATGACACAGGACACTAATCCAGAAGGCTTGGCTGTCACGTTTAGGACTACTGGAAAAATCAGGACTTCTTGCAGCACCAAGAAAAGATGAGAGGTCAAGGCTCTGATTCTCCCTCTTTTCTTGGGACAGAAGCTCCTGAGTTCCAGTGCAGCAGAGTACTGTGGAGCACTTGGCTTTCTCGGGGGTACCTGGAAGTTCTACTTCACTGCAGCAGACACGTGCCCACAAAGCAGGCAGTGACAAACTGCTTGAATGCCCTGAATTCTCAGGCTTTCAGTGAAAGCTTACCATATTTTTGTAAGCCATTCCTCTCCACAGTGAAACACGGGGAGTTTGTTTCAGAGCACACTGCATAATGATTACTTCTACAACATCTGCCCTTCTGCCCGATGTGCTCATGGCACATTAGGCAATCTACTGTTTCAGAACTACCCTACAGTTTCCAACTGCTCTTCTGTACCCCGTGTGCTCTGGTAGGAAACAATCCCACTCTTCCCCAAAGCCTTGCTTGTGAACAGCAGTGATAACAAGGCCTATGTCTAAAGCAGAGATACATGTATTAGAAGATCTTTGGAGAATCATGAAGGGACTTTTTTTGTTGTTTAAAATATTCCAAAGGGGCACATATCCCTGAAAGAAACACCTGTAACAGAAATAACTCAAATATACCCCATAATCCAGGAGAGACTGTCAGTAAGCTTTGCAAATCCCCAGTTCTTTGCAGCTATACACACTGGGAGTGCAGAGAAAAGCAGAGTGGCCTACAATGTACTTAGATGGAGACTAAAGTTTCTCAAGTGTGAGATTTTAACCCCACATAATGCAAAGGGAGGCAAGTGTACTGAAGGAAGCTGCAATGGTCAGTCTTGAGAGATATCAAAATAAGCAAGTCAAATGCTAGAGGATCAGCAAAGAAGTTACTAACAGTATATAAATCCATGCGACATTTTTACAGAGCTGCTTGTAAAAAGATGCTTTCCTAAGAGGAATGAAGCTTCTGTTACCAGCAATACTCATAGCCGTAAGAAAAGAATACGAATCAAAAGCTGAAGTACTGGGAAAGGCTTTTTGGCACAGTACTTACCCTCTCTTTGTAGTAAAAGGAGCTAATGGAGACCTGCTCCTTCTCACTGCGTGTAGGACTCCCGCTGTACAAACGCAGATTGCCTGGAGTCTCTGTACGGATCTTCATTGGAGTAATGAGGCCACTATGGTATGCTGATAAAGCTGATAGGGACCTAGGAACAAGAGAACACACTTTCAGGAGCTTACATCCATCAAAACATCTTGAAGGTTCAAACAAACAACTCCCCTAACCCAAGTTATGAGAATGGTTTTAGGTGTGTTGAGGGAAAGGATCTGGGACCTCTGGGACCAGGCTGTGTGACACAGGCACAGCTAACAGTACTTTCTGAGGGCCAGCGGCTCCAGCACAGGATCTGCCTCTCTGCCCACGTGGCAGTGTAACACCTTAAAAGTAATACATGGGCAGTGTAACACCTTAAAAGTGATGCAGGGAACTCACCGGGGTGTGGGCTCCGTTGGGGACACTGCACGGTGCATCGTCATGGGTCTTGTGAAATACACCAGGTACCCTGCAGAGACAGGACACAGAATAAAGATCCTCCTACGAGGGACAGACTGCCCAGAGGTGAAATTAAGGGGCTAGAGGCCTATCCATTACCCTGAATGCTTCTAGATTGAATTTTCTCAACCCAAATCCACCTCTTTCAAGTGCTTTAAAGAACAGGTTTTGTTGAGTGACTGCCTTAAAAACATCAACACAAGTGGCTCCCAGGTGTTGGAGAAAAGGTAGTAGAAGGAGCTGAGACATACTTTTATGCTTTACCTCTTCACCAGGACTGTCAAGCATTCTGATACTCCAGGTGTAAGTGAGGCCATTAACAGCTGTGCAAAGAACTCACAAGAGCTGCTAAATCTCTTTAAAAGGACAACCCAAGCCTCTGACACTACCTCCAAAGTGTTCTCACAAGCTTTACACCATCTGATAGCATTTCAAGTGTCCTCAGCCACACACCCTAGTGCAAGTTTTGAAACTGAGCAGGCTTTGCTCAGCCTACTCAATGCAGCATCACTGCTTTACTTACGCTAGGAATTCAGTGAAATGTGAATGAAAAGAGGCTTTCAAAACATGCTCAAATTGAGAGTGGTCAGTAACAAGAATAATGTTTAATTAAGGGGTAAATTCAACCCAAAATTACAGGAATTTTGTGAAGACCCAAGAGCCAGAGCACATCCAGCAATTTGATGTGGGAACTATGGAAGGGTAAAAGCTACTCCCAGTCTTCCAGAAAAAAAAGAGATGCATCATTGCTTTGGCATGCCTTGTTCCAGTGGCCATCTCTTTAATCAGTCCTGGATTTCCAGATCTGTATCCTAAAATCCCACCCGCAACACTAACTGCAAGCAGTCGCTAACGAGGCCCATTATCTGTAAATTTATCACAGCATAGCTGCATTAGAAGCATTTAATACTCCTTGTATGGCAGCAACCAAAGCCTTGTCTTGTTCAGATGCAATTGTTCCCTCAAGATGTTAAAAGTACCCTTTTCCTGATGGCTGTCATTGTATCAGCTATGAGGCTAACCTGCACCACAGAACCGGGCTCCAGAGGTCCGTGGAAATGGGATGTTAGAGTCCTGGTAGGAGCCATAAGCATTGGAGACCCGGGCAAAGGTAGGTAGGGGGGTCGTCACGGAGTTGGACAGAGCATAGGGGTTGCTGGACGTGCTGTCCTCTTGGTTCTGAAACAGAAGTTAGCCAAGGTCATGCTCCTGCTGCCACAGGGAGGAAACCCAGCTGGAGCACTGGGAATCCTTGTGCCAAGCAGATGTCACTCCTTTGAGTCAAAGCGGATCAAGAACAGAGCACGGCTACCACTCTGGCTCTGAAAGCATTTGCAAGCATGTGTAGCTTTGAGCCATGTGCTCCTCTGCACTGCTGTTTGTCTGGAGAGCTCTCCCCCACCACAGCTGTGTTGAAATACAGAGCTCAACTAGGGTGGAAACAGTGGTCTCGAGGGAAAATGATATAGAAAACCTGACCTTCAGATGTGACTCCCAACAACAAAACACAAAGCTGAGAAAAACCCGGTAGCTCAATGATGCCAGTAAGACAAAGCCTCCTTAAAGATGACTATCTTGACACCCCGCGCAAACGTGGGGTTATCAAATGCAAGTTGGGCATCTTGAAGTGAGGAAGGCAGGTTGTGTGAGCCAGGAACGAAAGTCTGGGAGATCCCAGGTCTGCCCAGAAAAATTTTGGCAGAAATTTGCATTCAATTGGAAAAGATACAGCTCAGGTCTAAAGGAATCCTATGAAGGCACAGCACTTGGCTCAAGCTTTCCACACAAGGGTGAAAGCTCTCACAACAGCACTGCTGAAACCGAATAGAAATAAGCTTCCAATGTAGAGAAAATGTTAAAAATTAAACCAAAAACCACCAGCACCAAAAAAGATCCTTTATTCATGATGAACAAACAAAACCCCATGAAAAAGAAACCTGAGGAGACTCTCATCTTTTTCTGAATGCTAAAAACACACATTCCATTACACTGCACCCACTCACAGACCTATTACCTGACACCAGGATGCTGAGTAGGTATCACAGATCTCTCAGCTAAGGGCAGAGTGGGACTTGCATTTATTTGCGGTACCAACCCTACATAATCTTCACACAAGGCTTTAGAAAAAACAGACTTTCACAGCTTTGTTCAAAAGAAGAAAACAAAGGCCCTCTGGTTGGCAGGATCTTTGAACAGAACCAAGAAGGAAAGTAAAGACATCTGCCACTGCCTTTCAGACAAGAATGAATTCATCACTTCCCTGAAGTCTTTTATTTTCTACAGCTGCTACCCATGCCCTGCAGGTCAGTGAGATCTGCTCAGAGCTGGAAAGCTACCATGCATCACTGTGATGCTGCAACCAACAGTAACCCCTGCTAACCTAAGTATCAGTGAGCACGCCTACAACAGCAAACCTTCAGGGCCTGATCATCCAACTCAGTTTTCTTCAGCATTAACCACAAGCACTTACACAAATCTATCAGCTAGTCACAGGGGTCTATTTACGTGTCTAATGAGGCCAGACTCGGTGCAGAGTCAGAACTATGGGATGTCGGAGAAGACAACAAAGTAGGGCAGAAAGCCCTTGGAATTCTCCATACCACGACAGACTCCAGCCAGGAGACGAGCTGACGCAGGCAGGGCTCCAGGCAGCTCTGGTTCCGTTTCACTTTCTGCAGAGAAGTGTCTTTCAGTATCTGGAATACATGCAAGATGCAGCTTGAGTCATGGTTACATCCACACCTTCCCACATCCTTTTTTGTCTGCAGAGCAGCAAAGTCGCCAGGCTCATGAGATTGCAGGGCCAGAGACATCCCAGAACACCCACTGGAGCCACATCTGCCCACTGATGTGCTGTCTGCTTCAAGGAAAGAATGACTGAGCTTTGACCGGTGCACCGAGGGTTCACCTAGGTTCAGCACACTCTGACCCAGGATTTGGGCTTCTGTACTACTGTAGCCCATGACATTCCATACCAGTTTGTCAAACTGGATTCACCTTTTTCAAGAAGGAACCCAAACAGACCCATGTGCCTGATGGACAAACTTAGGCCTAAGCCTGAGGCTACTTTGCTCCAAGGCAGCCATTTCAGCTTTAACACATAATACCTTGAGACTCAGGAGGACCAAAGCATTGAAGACTAAGGAATTCATACACTTTGAAATCTCTGGTTCTTGTCTCCCTCCCTTAAAGAGCAACTTCTCAGCATTCCCTTCCATTCAAACACAAACCATTCCCAATGGTCTGTAAATTAAATAATAAGTGAAAAAAAATAAAAAATCTCCAAGGAAGACACAAATTATCTGTGATCCTCCACTCTGCTCTGAGCAGAACACAAGATGATGCAGGGAAAATGAGCCTAAAGCCAGCAATGCTTTATGTCACTACCTCTATCTGCTTTACACTAGGAAATGAGCTAGCACTTAATCCTTCCTTTGTGGTCCAAAGGTAAAATAAGCCTGCTTTCCTAGTGCTCTTACAGGAATGGCAAGGGAGTGCAGCCCTTGCTGCTAGAGAAGGGATTCCAACAGCAATAGGACTTCCTGCATCAATTCATCAAACACTCGATCTAGAATTAGTGGGCTCTCCGCAAAAAACTTAAAACAGTTCGTAGAGTCGAGCAGGAAGCAACATGCCAGCTCAGAAATACTGCCTTTCTGCAAATGGATGCTTTGCTGGTCATTTTGTCCATTATGAGGCTTGGGGCAGATGTTGTAGAAAGATGTTAGGGATCCTCAGGCAATACACATGACACTCACACCAAGTTGCAGGGAAAAACAAGTTCAGAAAGCATCAGTGGGGAAAAGGAAGTACTGGGCTGCAAGGCCAACAAAGACCACATCCAAAGGCCTCCAAAATACATTAGTCCAAACAGCAGTCTGTGGTATATCTTCAGTAAGGTCTGACTGTGTCAGAAGTCTAGACACCAGGTGTTGAGCACGTGTCTAGTTGTAGGACCACGTACCTTCAGCAGCTTGGCCTTCATGGAGGCAGTGATGGAGGTAGGGTTGATGAACTGGAAGGATGGTGCAGCATTATTGGGATACTGGACAGGGAACATCACCAGCATCCTGACTCGGTGGTTGCCGCAGTGCACTGACACTGTGCAGCTACGATTCACAGCATCCATCTGTGTGAGGAAAAGCAATTGAATTCAGATCTCCAAGGACCTTTAAACTTGCAGTGGCTTCAATTCATGCTGAGGGGCTGATTCCCCTGCACACCCATAAGACGAAGTCGTGCTGTTGTCAAGGGCAATGAACACAGAGACAGCAAAAAAAAACCCAGGGAACAGCTTTCACCAGCAGACTGCCAAGTCCAGCAGCATCTGGAAACTACAGCCAGCATGGGCTGCAGCAGGAATTGGGCAGTTCCCAACAGCTGCTGCACCCACCCCCCTGCCCTTGGCCACAGAGCACTTAAGGCTTGTTGCAGCAGTAAAAGGCACCATCTAAGATCATACAGGACTCTCAGGAAGGTATCTGAGAATGTGAAACCACAGTGGCAGGGAAAGATGACAGGCAACAGCCCCAAGCCTGCCATTCCAGCACTGCACTGGGCCTCCAGTCAGTTTCCATGCACAGAAGAGGCTCTGCTGTGTGAGGGAGATGCCAAAACTGAAGGCTGGAGTGTGGGACAGTGAGGGCTGGCTGATCTGAGTTCAGAAATGGTTGAAATGAGATCAGCTGCACACACTGGAACTAGGCACTTCACAGTTTTGGCAGAAGAAAAACACAGTCCAGCCTCCTTGGGGCCAGTGCCAGCATAGTTACTATGCTGAAATATCTCCCTCACTCCCAGCATTTGCGATTATCCTCTTTTCTACTACCCGTGGCCAAAAGGATCTCTACAGCTCAAAATAAACCTCGCTTACGGGCAGCAGTCACTGCAGCAGGAGATGTCCCTTCAGAAGGCCCTGATGAGCCAGACTGCCCATATCCCCTTCTAGCCAAGTAGAGAAAGGAAACTACCTCCACATTGACATTTCGGATCTGCACGTTGATCAGTGAGAACTCCTGCTGCAGTGTTTGAGGCAGCCCCAGTTGGTCCGTTTTCTTTCCCACCAGGAGGTCATTCAGGAAGTCTTCTTTTAAGGCTGACAGAAAAGATGCGGTACAGGCTAAGGCAAGTTAGAGTAGAGGTTTGGCATGCAATGCCACGAGGCAGTCAGGAGAACAGGCTGCTTTTTGATATATGAAAGCACAAGTTCTACCTGGCAAAGCCCTGTAAGCTGGAGGCTATTGTTTAAAGGAAGACTTCAGAGCCTTGTTCACAAAACAAACAATCTGTCTGCACAATGGTTTCCCAAGGAGGTTACAGAAGCCACCTGTACTCTATACAGCCCTAAAACGGTCTGGTCTCTACTCACTCGAGACCACCTTCTCATCCCTACACAGTACTGCCAGACATGAACAGATGAACTGGAGTCTCTTGGTCCAGCAGGAAAGAACTACTGCCAAAACAGTCTCCAGGAGGAGCTCTGGTCTTTGGGATTCACACTCCACTGCTCTTGGCTTTCAGGGAATGCATCCAAAGCAATCTGATGAATAAGGCTTTGGGAGGGAGGAGAGGGTATTTCTGGCCTTAGGAGAGGTTTAATTAATTTGAAGCAGCAGCATCCATTTAATGTTGAAAAGCATTCTAGTGAACAGTCCTTAAAGACCCATTTAAGCGCTGGATCTAGCTGTCCTCTTCCACTATCAATGTTTTTCAGTAGGACAATAACCCCCCAAACACGGAATGTATTTAAAGAGCCAGGCAAGTGCTGCTGAGTACAAGGTTAGTTATGGTTAAGAGCCATATATGGCCAATTTGACTGAGTTTCAAAAGTATTGGTCACTGCCTGCTGTGCCTGGCTGGCTCTTGCCTTGACCTTTGCTACATGCCTCCATTAGGACAGGTGAAGCTCCTATTCAAAGGGGTTTTGTTGTGGCAACCCTTCCTAAGAAGGCCAAACATGTCCTTGGAAACATCATCAAAAGATACAAGGGATGTCCCATTTACTCAGCAGTCATTCTCACCTTGATCTCACACAGACTATTCTTAGTGAGAAAACAAAGAAAAAGAAATGCAAAAAGCTATCCTTGTACAGGGGTTTGCCTGAAAGTCACTGCCTTTGCTGCTGGGACAAATATCCAGCTTTACTGCTGCCCAGCTGGTTGCTGAATGTGGATAGGTAGGATGCTTAGCTACTCATTCCTACTTGTGATTTTACTATAGTGCTTACATACACTTCACAACAGGGAGTTGAAAAAATGATTAAAGGAAGATCCGTGGCTTTCAGGGAAGATAATTATTTCTAGCTCAGACACCACCATAGCTTAACTAAAAAGCCACCTCTGAGGTTCCTAAAATGGGCACTGCCTTCCCTTCGTCTTCTCCCCTTCTTCCCTTCCAATTAGCTTCTAATCTCCAAAAGCCCACGTATCTCTCCAGATTCCTAATGATCTTTTATAGGCAACAGCCAGTGAGAAGAGCTGTACACTGAAGACACAGCTGGTGTGCTTTCCAGTTTATCGGTAGAGCACCGTTCCCTTCAAAGAGCCCCCAAAGTGCTTTATTAATCTAACATGAAGACTTTGCAGTGGAAATTAAGCCACTTCCAGGGTGGCTCACATCAACAGTCCACAATTGCTTGTGGACTAGAAAGAACTGAAATTCCTACCTAGAGACTTGCTTGTGCATCGATTGTGAAGTCATGCTATTTGCAGCAACATCTACCCTGCTACAGAAAAGTCATTTTAATTCCCTTTGAAACAAAGGAAGCCTTACCAGGCCTGAACCAAAACCAGACCCACAGAGAAACCACACCATGAATGTGACCTCGTCAGGGACAGTGAAAGACCCTCTCCCTTGGAAAGATTAAGTAGCCAGAATGACAACCCTTCTCTTAAGGCTCCCAGCTAGAGCAAGAGAGGCTATGCTTCTTCATACGGGATTGCTCATGGTGAGCACAGATAGCCAGAACTCTTGGAATCATATTATAAAATCCTCATGTAGACAGGGGTGCTGGCAGCCTCCAGAAACTTGTTCTGTGTCCATCCAGGGAAGTTACAAAGGAACTTCACTGGGCAGGAATCTTCAGTGTCAGGAAGAGCTTCCCTACGGGACCTCAGAGTTGTCTCTATGATTCAGAGGACAATCATTAGACCATTTTCCTCACCTTCTCTACACTCGATCTGGGTTTGCTGGCAACCCAAAAAGAGAATCAAATTGCTTTCCTATAAACCTGCCACATGGGGATCCATTGTAGCAGCCTGCTTTGGTACAGAAAGGAACTGTGAATTTAAACCCAATCTGACAGAGAGGAGCACCAAATATTCTTCCTCTTCTTCCTTTAGAAACAGAAACCTCTTTAGATGGCTTTTTCATGTGCACATCACTACCTTGGGTCTCAGCTGCTGCAGCCTCTTCTGTTTTACTCTAATCTCTTCAAACACTATTACCCAAAATGTTTAATCTGGCCAGAGCCTTAACCACACAAATCCTGCTCCACATTCCTGCCTTTGTTTGCCTTCTCTTCCATAAAGCCAAATCAGTGATCACTGAGAAGCTCTGTATAACTGTCCAGCACTCACACGGTAGAGTTAACAGCCCTCTCCTGCTGCTAGCCTTCAATCACCTGTTCTCAGCATGTGGGAAGAAGACAGCAGCTCTCTCCATAATACTTTGGAAGATGGAATAGGTCAATGTCCTTCTCAGGTTGGTTCACACAGTGACTCTAGCAGAAGGATTTAGGCAAGCAGTTTGTGTCACAGCACTTTATCCTTTTCCATGGATCTCATTCATCTCTCAGTTTAAACTGAAACACATTCTTAAGAATCAGAACTGATTTTCTCATTACCTTATTTCTGGCAGGAAGCCACAAAGATGACCTAAAGGCAGTGCTATTAAGTGCTATTAGTGACAAGGAAGAGATTTGTTTTACAACTAAAATGACATCACTGTGCTAGAGGAGAAAAAAATTGGTGCTATTTTCTTAGGTTGTGATTCACCTTCTTCCTAAAAGAAAGAGATCTGGGGCTTGATTTCCCCAACTCATCACTTGCCTCACCTTCCTCATCCCCATGTCCAGAGCTATGCTGGGGCTCAGAGTCCTGGGGTTGAAGGGTCTTGTCTGGCTCAGGCAGAAGAGAAATCCCATCGATGAGGTCATCAACTCCATCCAGGATATCATTAGCACACAGCTGAAAAGAACAAGCATACCAATTAGGCTGCACAACAGAAAACAAAGAAAAGCCAGCACTAAACAACTAATTTCTGGATTTGCAAGGTGAGTCTGTGCTCCCTACAGTCACAGACCTTGGCACTGTTTCTTTGACAAGACAGGCTGTTTTTCCTCTTTCCAACATTGTCCCCTTTCTCACTTCTGAGTGCCTTGCTTGCACACAAAGTCATTTAATTGATATAACCAGTCTAAGTAACGAAGGTTTCACTTTAAACTAAAACCAATATGCCCTTAACACTTTAATTAAATGTGCTCACATGTCATAAGTCCCTCAATTTTTAGATCAGATGTGACAGCAGCATGCTTTCTGCTTTTGATATTCAGACTTCAGAATTTAGAGGCCCAGGTAAATATTACAGGCCGTAGTGCTTTAAATCCTGTACCAAAAAAGAGACCATGAAAACATAAAACACAAATTTAGCGCACAAAAACAGGAGATGAAGAGAAGAACCACAAGGAGAAGAAAGAATAAGGTTATGACGTAGCAAATTGCATACTGGTCAACAGCAACATGCCATTGGGTGTAGCCTGATAAAGACCAAAAAGAAGAGAGGAGCAGGAGCCAGCAGAGGATGAGTGAAGTCTCTGATACAGACGAACAATTGGTTTAAAGGCAGGACAGAAATAAACTATTCACAGCTATATCAGGTTGGCATAGATGGTCACTTTTCACAGAGAAGGTTTGTTACAGACCTGCAGGACTCCTGCAGGATCTGTGCTGGGACACACGCTTCTCAACATATTCATAACAAACCTAGAATAGGAGGTGAATAGTGACATGACCACGTTTGCTGATGTCACCAGGTTATTCAGGGTAGTAACATTGCAGCCGACTACCAACAGTCACAGAAGAATCTTGCAGGAAAGATGAACTTCGGTTCAAATAAATATAAAGCATATAGGCAAAAAATGACAAGATCAAGCTGACTGAAGGAGCAAGACGGAGAGAACAGACTAAGCTGATGTTTTCATGGAATTATGCACAACATTTTAAAAGCAAATGAAGTATTGGGAAATCTTCGCTAAGAACAACATTCTGATCCCCATCCCAAAAAATTAGTAGTAGAGCTGAAAAAGGGCCATGAATTAAAAAGGATGACCAAAATTCTCATACGGAGGATGAAGAAAATCAGGATGCTTTGACTAGACAAAGGAGGCAGCTGAGATCAACAGCCAATAGGTCTGGATGACAGAAATCTACAGACAAGATGGTGTAGCGTTGGTTGCTCATTTCATCTTCAGTGTTAAGAGAAAGTACATATCAGGAAAAAAACCAAAAACAAAACAACTAGTAGGTAGCAAAATCAATGAAAGGACGTTGAGTAGGTAGCAAAATCAACGAAGGAGCTGTTTTCCCATACAGAATGCAGAAAAATCATGCAACTCCTTGCTCACAGCATGTTTAGGATGACAAACATAGGCGAGTCCGGGTCAAAACAAATCTATAAAAGCAAAGCCTATAGAGCTACACCAAATACAAAGATGCCAGGCTTGGTAGGCCTCTAAGCTGTAAACTACAGGAGGATGGAAGCGCATTTGAGAGAAATGTCACTCCATACTTGCTTCATTCTTACCCTCTTCCAAGACACCCACAGCTGAAGATGAGACAAGCAGGACAATGTGGCTAAACCTGCCCATACTGCCCTCTGCTCTGGCCCAGCAGAGCTGACCTAGCTTGCTTTAGCACTTTGTAACTGCTACCAGAGAGCAGATCACTGGAATTCCTCCTGCCTGCACCAGGCCAAAAGTCAATGGAAACACGAGATGAAGCAGAGGGTGCAATTCCTGCATTTACCTGATACCTAGAATGCCAAGAATAGTCTGGCAGCTGCAGAGGTAGCATCATCAGAGGCAGTCAGGCAGTAACTGATCTCCACCTTCAACAAAGCCTTGCATGCTTACTGCTACATGACAAAGTGCCTTTGCACAGACACAGAGAGGCCCCAGGAACAGGCCTCCCTGGGGATGTTTCTCATCACATCTGGGTTGGAGCTGAAGGAAGAACTGAAGTAGCAGCTTGTTGCTCTGTATGGGCAGCTCTAAGATACCAGAAGAATGACTGGGAGCGCAAGGGAAGGGAGGTGAATCCAGCATGTAAGAACACTGCCTACAGTTTAGGAGTACTTACGTACCCTCTGCAGCTGAGAGTCAATCCGCCACATCCGCAGAGTCTGATCACGGGACCACGTAACCAGCTGGTAGTCTTTAGAACCTAAAAAGGACAGAAACTTATAGACCCAACTGAAAACTGAGACTGCATCTCAGCGCTGCTTTTAGCGCAAACAGAAGCAAGCAAGCTGGCAGGGAAGCCATGTGGATAAGGCACTATGCTGAAAGGCAGAACTCATGAATCCTATGATTCCTACCTGCTTTGAACTGCCAGGCCTTCACCCCTCCCCCTGCACAACAGTTACCATGCCTCTAAATAGGGTATGATTTACAGATGAAAGATGCAAAATAAATATAATCAATGTGATACAGGTTTTCAAACAAGGAGTGACCAAAATTGCCCATAAAGTTTATTTAAGCAGAAGAAGTGATGCAGTTGAGAAATAGATTCATTTTTACATTACTGTGAAGTTGAAACAGGTGATGAACTGAAAGACATTTTAAGATGCAAACAATTCTACACTACGGTAGCTGGCCCTAGGCATCCTTTTCCTTCTGAAAGAGCTGCTGATGCCAAGACAAGTTCAGGTTGTAACCGAATACATCTACACACACACTATCAAGCAGCAGATAAAGGTACCAGGCTATTTATGTCCACTTGTAGGCCTTGTGATACAGCTTAAATTTCCTTTGTTAAACAGCTGTTGCTGTTTAGGAATTTGCTGCTGCACAACTGCTTTTGACGCCCCTCTGCTGAGGCACAGTGGCTGTCTAAATTTAGCACTGCAGATTTTGTGCAAGGAGATTTGTGCTATCTTGAGGTATCTTGGCTGTCTTTGCATTGAAGTGGACTGGGAACGCTTGTATGATTAATGTTGCTTGAGAAACGCGTGACTTCCAGCCTTGGTATGTATACATGAATTCAACTGAGACAGCACAATTGTGGTTCAGGTCTGCTCGAACGTTCACACACAAGCTTTCTCAAACCGCACCTCCAGATGCTAACACAGTTCTCTATATTGCTCACCTCTTTTTCAAAGAAATGCAAGAAACAGAGGGAAAAAAAAGGTGATTTAATTGAATTGCAACACTGACTGGTGGCAGAATTGGATCAGAAATCAGGTCTCCTAAATCCCAGTCCAGTGCTCCATCAACTTCACCACCAGCAACTGGTGGATGCCCAGGCTCCAAGGTCAGAGATTACAGAACTGAACATCCCTGCGAATGAGAGCAGGAGTCCCACAACAACCCTGAGAACCAGCACAGGACTCCCATTCACTCATGACAGCTATGCAGTGCAGAGATGAAACTGACTCTCAGCTCAACTGTGCGCCAGTAACGCCTCCAATCTGGAGTCTCCCATCAGCTCTATGTGCTTTCACACTGCAAAGCAGTACCATCAAAGCCAGGCACGTTCATTCTGTCGATGGTAGCTGAGGTTCTGGAATTTCCTATATTTAGCTGCCTACGCTGGAAAATGAAGTCAGGACTGAACTCTGTCAGCAGCCTCCCCATCCCACACTCTCCCTCTTCTGCCTTTGCCAGCATATGGATAAGGAGGGAACATTGGTTCTGCACTCATGCTGGAGGCTGCAATCCAGGCAGCAATGCGAGGGGTTAACTGGTTAGCCTGCAGCTCTGAGCAGGGGGAGGGCGCCTGCACTCATACACCCATCTAATAGTTTGTACAATTTATTCTGAAAGATACATTTAAAAATAGACTCACAGGGGAGAGGAAACAATTAGAGTCACCACTGACCCACTCAGCATTCACTGGATTTGCTTTGTTAGCATGGAAACAACAGGGCAGCGCTTCTGAGGCCACTGCTATATAAAATGAGCGGAAAACAGCTGTAGCTTGGGGGGGGGAACAGCAGCAGACAGATGCAGGAAAGCAAGCTGGAGCTGCTCCAAGGAAAGTTAAGAGTCAGAGGGTGACAGCATGAGCATTGCAGCCAGGAGCCACAGAAAGCTGATGGCAGCAGGATAGAAGAGAGAACACTAAGCCCAGCCCTGATCTCACCTTCTTTCTGTTTCCTCCACTGAAATTCCAGCACCACGTCATCATGTCCCACAAAAGTATGAACAGGTGTGTTCAAGTCAAAGACATTCCAGAGAAGTAGGCTGTTCTCTCGTCGGAGCTGCGGAACCATCACTGTCACCAGCCCATTGCTGAAAGGCTTGAGAGAGAAACACCTTTTGGTTAAGGTACGCTACCCTGCTGTTAGCATGCTCTGTAGTTCTTGCCTACTGCCATCCATAAGAACATGCTGATTTTAAATGAACTCAGCACTAATCAGAACCAGGCCTAAAGCAGGAGAAGTGAGAAGGCAACTGCTGTGTAAAACTGGCATCTTAAGAGGGAAGAGAGATTCAGAGCAGCTCACTTCAGGTCAGCCACTTCTTCCTGCTTCTCCCTCACTTTTCAGCTGTGAGGCTGAAGTGGTTGCAGCATTGACTTTTCACATGGGATCCTTACTGCAGTTTGCCATGCGCTGTAAGAACTGCTTCCTAGGGACTGAGCCCTGGCAGCTGCTCACAGTCGCGACTCTCAGAAGAGCACTATAACCCATTCTTACAGTCCCACAAAGGGATGTGGAAAAGGGACCAAAGCCCCAAGAGAAGTACTCACTTCAGGACATATTCAGATGTCCAGAGAAGAGAACAGGTATGACTAATGTTAAAAGCCTTAGCTTCACATAGCTGTGCATTTGTTCTATCAAAAAGCACTACTTCTTGGATATGACATGCTATGCTATAAGAGCCTCATTTGCCACAGCTGGAGATTTGGGGAGCAGAGGAAGCCCTCAGACAGGGCAAACATCTGTGCTACGTGTACCAGTGCTGGACATGAGTGAAAAAATAGGACAGCAAGAGCAGCAGCTGCTTTCCAAGCCTCCTGCTCCCAGAGCCAATCACTCACACCTGAGTTTCATCCCCAACAGGATGATGCCAAAGACTGTGATCTCACACTGCCAGTGATTTCTTCTCCTGAATGCCCAGACTGTAGGCATGACTTTTCCATAAGGGACTTTAAAATCAATTTAACACCAAGTGGAAACGTCAAGAAGCACTGCAGCAGTTCTTTATTTAACATGCCTTCATGAATTTGCTCTCACAGCACAAGTGGGGCTGGTGGGTGTTTCTCACTCACCGTGTATCTCGCCTTCCAGACAGGAACCTGGCAGGGAAGGATATTGAGGTATTTCCGAGGCTGACGGTAATCCCAGAACTTTAAAAGGAAAACAAAACAAAAAAAAGCCCAAGCCAGACAACAAAACCATAAAACAAAGGCACAAGGTAGCTGACCATACTTTTAAGCTGCAGCTTTCTATACTGCCGAAGATATAACATATAACAGGGTGAGAAATATGCCAGGGTGCACACAGCATCATTAGTAACCCCATTCATTAACAACAGAGATGGCCCCAAAGGATGAATACCAAGTGATCAGCACCTGGCAGCAGCTCTTAGAAAACAAGTGACTTGGGGTCATGTCCACAGTGATCACAGCTTGAGTAATTAGAGCATGGAGACAGGAAGGCTGCTTGGGCTTTCAGAGCTGCAAGGTACCCTGCAGGTCTGGACTAACCCACGTGCCAGTCCAGACTGGAGGCAGGCCCACCTTGCTGCTACTGCCAATTCTGTAATGAAGAATCTAACCTTTTGCTTTGATATAATTAGAAATTAGAAATAGAAATTGCATCAATTGCATTCACCTCAGACCTGAGCTAATCATGAATAAATCTCATTTGGCTGACATACCAAGCCCACTATTCTCCCCCAAGTAAGGCTCTGCACAGCAACGCTTGCAGACAAACTGAAAACCCAATTTGACATGAGTTTGAGAACCCCGGGGGCTGGAGGATGTCTCCCACCAAGTTGCCGTAATCAACTTGAGGCTGGCAACTCCACATTTTGGGAAGGAGGCACCGCTGGCAAGCAACAGGCAGAGGCAGCTGTTTTCAGTTTCAAATCACTGCAGCTATGTTAACTATGGCAAGCACACGTGCACCCATCCTGCAACCACTTCTCTGCATCTACTCTGTACACACACCCTTGCTTCAATACAAACAGGCTGCCAAAAACAGACATAAGGATCCAGATCTTGCCAATGGCAAGTGCTGCCCAGTGCATCAGCAGAAGGAAATCTGCTCTGCCAACCTGATGCCTCCCAGGCAAAAGTCCCAGAAGCAATACTTACTCTGACAGAGTTGTCCTGGCTGGAAGTGGCCAGCGTGTACTCGTTGTCAGGATGCCAATCCAGACCATGGATTTTAGAGAGATGAGCTGCTAAGTATTCTACTGCAGTGCTGGGTTTCTGGAAGGAGAGACATTTTCCTTCTCAGCAAAGGACTTCTGAAATTTGGTCTAACTCTTTGGCATAAAAAGCAACACTTTAACAAGGGCAAGAGGTAGAACACCCTCCTGCCAGGGGAAGACATTAGCTCAGTAAAATAGCTGAAGGGGCTCTGAAAGGTGCGGTGAATTCCACAGTCACCAAGTGCAGCCCAGCACCACAGTTCAGTAACATAGTTAAGTACTTTGAGATCAGCAGCAAAGCGTAAACGGGCATAATTAATGATCAGAGGGAAGGAGCACCTCTCCTACTAAAGAAAGGTTGAGGAAACTGAGCTTGCTCAGCCTGGAGAAGAGAAGGTTGCAGAGAGACTTCATGGCAACCTTCCAGTTCTTAAAAGGAACTTTAAGCAGGAGGGAAAATAACTTTTTACATGGGCAGTTAGTGATGGGACTAGAGGGAATGTTTTTAAACTAAGAGAGGGGAGATTTAGGTCAGATGTTATGGAGTAATTCTTTCCCAGCAGCTAGTGAGACCCAGACACAAGCTGCCCAGAGAAGCAGTGGATGCTCCATCCCTGAAGGCATTCAAGGCCAAGTTGGATAGGATCCTGGGCCTTGATCTGGTGGGTGGCAACCTGCTCATAGCAGGAGGTTGGAATTGGATGAGCTTTAAAGTCCCTTCAGTCCAAACCTCTCTATGATTCTAGGATAATTTCCGGGGAGGGATGTTATCAACATGTTCTCTTCTGTCTCCTGGTTTCTAGACTCCCTTGTTTAAATTCACCCCACACAAGAGACTGCAGATAAAGCAGTAATTTTTTCCCCAGTGTTTATCTGTGACCAGAGGGAAGTCTGCATAAGGGAAGCAGGAATCTGCACATTCACTTCAAGAGACCATCAACTCACCCTTTTGTCCCATATTCTGACATCTCCATCATGGCTTGTTGCTAAACAGTTGGCGTTCTTCTTGTTCCATTTGACCTGGGAAGCTCCAGCTGCAGTACAAACAAAGCAGGTCAAAATGATCAATTAAAAAGTGACACAGCACACTTCTTACCCATTCTTAGAGCTGCTCCTAGCACAAGGCAGTTCAGAGGAAAGGTATCCCAGAAGCCAGCACGAAGAGTAGCGTGAAAATGAATAACTTCTCATTTCTGACCTTTGTGTTTGTGCACTGAAGACACCGATGCAAGTGTGTTCCAATTGCATGCTTACTGTACCACGGGCTGCACTTGATTAAGACACTTGTGCCCATTAGGTCATATGGAGCAACTTCCAGATGAGAACTGCACATTCATTACTCCTCTCCTCAGACCCTCCCACTTTTATTTAGGCTATCTCCCAATTCTCAGAGCTGGGATTCATCTGACTTGTCAACACCCTCTGTACGACCAGATGCCACACAGGGCATTGGTAAAATTTATCTATTATTAGAGATGTGGGAAAGACTGCAGTGCACCCACGCTGGGTGGACCAGAAGGCCAACCTAAGAAACTGTAAAAAATGCACCACAAATCAAAGACATAACACAGTAAAGAAACTGTGGGATGGTCCAGGAATTATGAGGGACTCAGTCAAAGACCTAAAATCAGAAGCTGGTTGTAAATTTCCTATACCAAACTTTGGTCAATGTGGATTGCTCAGACACTGTAAGAAAAATACACGTTCTGTTCATCCTTATTCTGCCAACATTTTCCAAATACTTTAAGCCATCAGAAAGGTGAGGTTCAATGAGAAATCTGAATGGATCTCCTAGCCTGCTGCTATGCCTTCATGACCTACCTCCTGCTGCACAGTGAGCAGATTCATCCTGTCAGTCTGACTAAAAGCTAGTCCAAGGGTAAAGAGCTGCCAAGAAGCTGCCAGTTGATTGAGCTGATCCACTCACTGAAGGGTACACAAATGTCTGGACTAGCACTAAACAAAATCAGGCATGGGAGGAAGGAGGCTAGGTACTGAGCTGGCTCAGCTGACCTATGAAATCTCACCCCAGGCACCAGAACAGAGTGCTGCCTGCCACTGATTCAGTGTGATTTTAGCTGCTTTTCTCCAATCCAGGAAGGTTTCTGCACTGCTGTGGTTGAGAGGTTTATCAGCTGGGAGGGATAGGGGAGTCACTGCAGGTGTGCAGCCAAAGGAGATCTAAGCTGTAGAACACAAGATGCATGTTATGAGGACTACTGCAGCACCGGGAACACTAACTCATGGAAAAAAAAACAAGTTTTGTTTGTCATCCATACCTTGCTCCACTCCAACAGGCTGCTGGTCAGAATGGACACAGCACTTGCCAGCAGGCAGCATCACAGGTGGCTAAACTGGACACTGCCAGCATCCACAACTGCCTCTCCAGAGCAACTACAGCTCATAGAAAGCATCTTCACGTCATTGCTGCAGCTCCCAGCACAATGAACACGCTCCAGCAAAGCACCTAGCCAGGGGGTAGGCTGGGCAGATGGTAGCATTCAATACCACTGCCTGGAGCATGATTTAGGTTCTCAATTCAATCAAACATAAAAGGAAGGGAGAAATTGCAGGCAAGCAACACAGAGAAGACAAGCAGTGTGGTTAAGCAGGGTAGAAGCTAATCACGTTTAGAAGGTACACGTGCAGTTTGACTGCCCTGCTGAAGGTTGCAGGTACTTAATTTCATCAATCTTTCACTGATGAAAGTCTTTCCAGCTTTTAAACAACCCCAATGTGAGTTCATTTTTCCTTCCGTTTCCATGCCACAAACCCCGCAACTCCAGCTAGCTGGCCAGCAGGCAGCAAAGAAATGCAGAACCACCTTCCATCCACCCCTAAAAAGCAGCAGCACAAGGAAATTTCTGCACTTCACCCTCATCTCACATCCCTTCTGCATTCTGCTCCTCTAGCAGGAGCTGTGAACTGAAGCCTCTCAGGCTGCTCCTACATAGGACAACCACATATGGTGGCACTTCCAGTATGTTGGGCCACAGAGCATGGAAAAAGGGAGAAATAATAGTAGAGGCATACAACACTGAATTAAGCATGTCTGTATCATACATACACGGCATACTTACCCACTGCAGAGAGCGAGACTGTGGGCTTCCTGGTATCTCTGAAATACAACATGGATAAAGTGAGTACCATGGCACAGACAAGAAGTCCAGCCTCCCCAGTGAGTTCCTCACTGTTCCAGGACTAATTTTATTGTAGCCTCTTGGGGGTTAATGCTCCTTCTGCTTACTTAAGTGATAAATCTAGAGCTGAAATATGCCCCATTAAGTGGAATAAACAAAGAGGTAACCAGCTGAAGGACAACAGTCATTATTGCCACCAACCACAGCAGCACAGTCAGGCCTTAGGAGGGAGATGTAGGGGACATGAAGGAAGAGAAACACATGTACAGGGTGGCATGCTGCTATTGGGCAGGCAAAGGGAACACTGGGCTCACTGAAGTGTTGCCACAGGAGGCAACAAAACAGCCTTTCCCAGAAAGACTAAAAGGAACAAACAGAGCAGCTGGAAAACTCAGCAAAAGCTACTGCTGTGTTTGTCAGGCCCCAGTACATCTTGAATCAAGGCAGATGGAGCAGAGACTTCAGAGTAAAGGCTTCATGTCTGTGATACAATAACAAAACTAATAGGAAATAAAGCCAGCTGCACAGACAGATCAATTTCTGTGGCGGTATAAACCAGCGTGGCACCACAACAACATGCAGCAGCTGGAACATGAATCTAGGCAATAATTCAGCTCTTGATGTTGCTTATCAGGAAGTTACCTGCCCCTTCATGAAAAATACCACTGGAAACAAGGAATGTTGCCTTCGACTTGCTAGGCTTCTGAACAGCAGAATGTTTTCTGAAATGAACTGCACCTCTTCCACTAAGAATTTCTGTCTAATCTGAAAGTTTTTTTGCCCAAAAAAATTATGTGGGGAACTTCAGCTACCCTTCCTGCAGGGTTATCTCCCTGGAGCTTCATCAGAAACAGCTGCTTCACCAGGATGTTCCTTTGCTGGAGGCCAGAAGCCCTTGGATCTCATTGCCCTCAGGAAGCTGAGACATTATTAGCACACGTGGGATGTAGAGGTTAGTCAGAAATCATCTGAGCAGGCATTTTTGGACAAGTGATACAAGTAAAGACAAACTGCTGGAAGGGCACAATAGAGTTAAATCAGGGCTTCCGATAACAGCCTTAAGAGACTTCTTTTTTTTTCTTGATACTAAGATAATATGGCAGGAAAAACACAACTACCAGTTATTGTCTCGCTCTGTCTTTTAATTACACATTAATAATATATTGCCACTCTCAAGCACCATTTAACCAAGGATGTAGGCGCTTCAGAGGAGCTAAGCAAGCCTCAGGGTATCCTGGTGCAGTGGGGTTATGTAATTATCCTTCTATTATAACTGAGCAAGGAAGGCAGAGAAGAACAAAGTGACTTGCCAGGGGTCATAAAGCACTGCTGTATGGTCAGCAAGGCAATTCAGGAGTATCAGTGCCAACTCCTTATTTCTCAGGTTTAGAACGTGAGGTTTTAACATTGGTGGCTTTGGACAGATCTGTTACTGTAAAATTACTCGGGATAGAAAGCACCAGGAATCCAGGGAAGTCACAAACAAGAAAAGGTTCCCGACTGCTGCTCCCACAGCTGAGGGAGTGTCAGCCACAGTCACTGCATTCAGAGGAAAACAACTTTAGAATATTGAAATGATGTTTATTCACCCAGCTCAAGAGGGAAAAAAAACGTTGAGGAAAATGCCTGAGTTCCAAGAAAAGCTTCCAAGGAAAGATCTGTAGTAGTTAAGGAGATAAACCAGTTGGTATTGCTGCCAATCAGAACACCTGTTGCTTAACCATGCCTATCTGCTTCCCTTCATTGTCTCTAAGCTGGCCTTAAAGCAGTTGCTCTTTGAGACTATGGAAGTACACGTAGACCCTGAAAGCATGGCCAAAAGCAGAGCCCCTCAGCACGTGCAAGCTGCAAATTATGGAAACAGGCCCAGTGATCTCCCTGCAGTGCAGAATCATCCTGATTCTTACTTGATGTCCCAGATGTAGATGTATGTGTCAACAGAACTGGTGACCAGCAGGTCTGGTTCAAACACTGACCAGTCCAAGTCACTGCAAATACAAAGAAATAGTAGGTCAACAGAGAAGAGCATCATTAGCAGCTATGTCTTGCAGGCTCCAGCACATTTATTTGACAAATTCACAGCTACTCCATGACTTCCACTCAAACTTTTCAAGTAAAAAGCAAGATCTTAATCATTTCTCTAGGTAAATTCCAAGAAGCGCTGAAACTCTTCTAAGTAAATTCCAGTGAAACATCATCCTAGCCCTGAACTTTATAGCTATCCTGTGTGTTCTCTTTCCTCCACAGGAAAAGGCAACTCTCAGTGAGTTCCCAGTTATCATACATTGGTGGCACCAACCCTTCATTCTGGAATGCGAATGAGCTGGGCTCACCTGGGACATAAACAGCCTCCAGGCAGCCCAAACAACTGCCATTTCAATCTACTGCCATTACTGCCTGAAGTCAGGAGCTGGAGTATGACAATGCTACTAAAGTGTACCCTTAGAACTACAAGCAGAGATCTCTCAAGCACCTCTAACTCACTGAGAACTTCATCTTTGGGGTTATTTGCTTTAATTCAGCTGCTACCACACAGAAATATGGCTGGAATTCAATTTAATAAACATTCTGCTGTTTCCCCAATGATGGTTGCTGTTCATTGCAAGGACAGTTGCCTAAGGCGATGACACAGGAGCTATCGAAGGCTAAACTAATATACTGGGGAGAGCCAATTCACATCTGCCAGTTTCTCCAAATGGGAAAGATGGGGCAGGAGGGACGGTGAATAAAAGGAAGCTCAGAGTAGAGCCTGAGTAGAGCCAGGACTGAACCACTCATCTGCTATGAAACTGCCCAGTTTTCCACCCAGCAGTTCACAGCACCACTTGCTCCTCACCTGATTACACGTGTGTGTCCCTGCAATGACGTGCAAACTTCCCCATTACCTTCCTTCCACTTATACAGGTCAACTCGCTGGTTGCTCTGAAATACAAAGGAAAAAGTGAGACCATGCCAGACAAACAAGGCAGGACACAGGACCGGAATCCTCATGTCATGACCAGGATCCCTTCCTTTTGAATACCCTGCTAGCAATCAGTCCCACTCTGAATAACAAAGCTTGACCAAAAGCAGAACAAAGATGAACACACAGGTTGCAAGGCCCCTCAAGAGCCTACACTCCAAACATACCCACTCAAAATTGGAGATAAACAAGAACAGGAAAAAAACACATTGCAAAACAATTCCATAAACTGATGTTCTCAGAACTTTTATTTCTTAACAACAAGCTGTAACTGCGGGCAACAGGCAGGCATATTTTCTCTGCAGGAACAGCCTGGCAGCCTGTTCATGTTCACAACCAGTTTTCAGCAAAGGGAATGATGGATCACTGCTGGTCCTCCTCAGCTCTTCCTCGATTCCCTTCTGCAATAATCAGGGCCGCTGCCAAATGAGAACAGCACAGTCTAATGGTTTCAGGGTCACCTCCTCAAGGGTACTTCCATTTTGCCAGTTCAGGAAAGACTAGAAGATGTAAGCATTTATCACTAGCTGCAAACCACAGGAGCAAACCGAATAAATCAGTGACAACATTATTCAGGGTTTCTTCATTCATTCCAGGAATAAATTCCCCCCCAGCCACAGCCACACCATTACTTGAAACTAACCATTGTATTTTCAGTCCATGTTCTGCCCTACTGAAAATTCACCTCAGCTCAGGTCAACGCTCACCTTTCTGAGACAGAAATCGCCTTTTTGGGTGCCTACATAGTACCAAGCCCAGCAGGCCTTGAGCTGTGACTGGAAATTCACAAACAAAAGCCAAAACAGAATCTCAGAATATCCCCAGTCAGAAATGACCCATAAGGACCACTGAGTCCAACTCCTGACTCCACACAGAACCAAATAACAGGACTTTAAAATTTCATTTGTGTTAGTCCCTCACTTCCAAGTACACAAGCAGACAGAGGTAAATAGATAACAGCCAAATCTTACATTTTGTGGCTTTTTTTTTTCCTACCCCAAAGTTGCTGCTTAAGAGTCTGAACTAGCAGATAAAACACCCCAGCCTTCCCTGAAATGGGAGGTCTCCTCCCAGCTCATCAATAATATAACTGCATTTCTCTAATAGCTCACAGAAGGGCTGCAGAAGAGCTTGGGGCAAGGAAAACTGCTTACATGTTTCTCATTGAAAGAAAGACTGAAAGGGATAGAGTGAAATTACCCAATGGAATTTGTCCAGGACTCCAGAGCTGATGCTACACGATAAGAATGTCCAGAAGTTTCATAGGCTCTTAGCGGAAAGTACTGCCTGTAGTGCAGGCGTGGTGGGATGACAGCTCCTTCCACCAGCAGCACTTCTAGAAAAGTGCTTTCAAAAATTGCTTCTCCTGATAAGAATCAGCATATTCCTCCAACCATTTAATTGCCCTCCTGTTCAAGCACTTTTGACCACACAAAAGGGGTAACAAGGATCTAGAATGGAAAACAACAGCATTTCTGAAACAATGACTTAGGAGTCCCCAGAAATGACCCAGAAGGCAGACACAGCCAAGCACAGCAAGAGGACCTGTTTCAGTTCTTCTGGAAATAAGCCAAAGAAGAGAAGCCCTTATCCAAGCACAAGGACAGGCTTCCCCTCTGACTGCACCACCTCCAACTAACTGCACTGCAGAGTGTAGCTTTCTTCAAGCAGAAGGGAAGCCTTTTGCACTCCCTTTCCATCCACAGTGATACAGAGGTACACTACATGATACACCAGAGATGGCTCCATACAACAGCCTCCGCAGAGGACTCACAGAGGACTGAAGGCCAGAAGCAGCAGCATACTGCACCTCCACAGAACTGAATCCAAGCTAAGTTGCCTTCCCAATATAACTTTACCCCCATAGGTACAGCCTTACATAAACACATAGACACTGCCTCTAGACCTGGCACCTTCCACATATAAACAAGACTAAATTCTAGTCCTGGGACAAGGCCAAACTACATCAGGACCAAAAAGCCAGCTAACTGCAAGATGGTTAAGGAAGTGATCCTGATCCAAAACAGAAAGTTGTCTGATGTTGTCTTGAGGATTTGCTATCTGATGTGCATCTGTTCCCACTTGCAGGAAGGTCCTGCTCAGACTGGACATAACCAATCACTGAATATTGCATTCACAGGGTGTTTGAAAAGAAGCTTTCCTGCTCTACTCACAACCTGCACAGAGCATTCCCTATTTGCTTTTCATATGCCATATTCAGAAGTGGCACCAAAGGACACCATCTGGCAAGGTTTGCTAGCCCTCCACTTAGAAGATGACAGCTGCTGAAGGCACCTGAAAGATGTCAGTCTGATACCAGAGCTAGGAGGAGAAAGACTAGGGTCCAGAAAATATCAAAAGACAAACCGATAAAGGCTGCTAACTTGCAACATTGATCCACTTTAAAGACCATTTTTAATTTCAATAATAGTTCCAGAAAGAAAAGGAACAAAAATCATCTTCAACTGAGTTTTCACAAAATAACTGAAGAAACCTTCACATCTTACTTTTTTCAGGACTCGTCTATAAAAACAGAAGCAACTCAGCAAACACCGTGACAACAGGCTGCACCCAGCTAGTGCCAGTAGCTATCAGCCCCAGGGCTGCAGCTGGCAGCTGAGCACGCTGTGTGAACAAGCTACATAGCGCCACAGACAGAGACCAGAGCTAAAACTGCACTCAAGTCTCAGATGGCCATTAGATCAGCACTGTTTAAACATGGTTTGCACTGGTGCTTCTTCACACCAGCTCATTTACTTCTCCACACATTCTACAAAAAGCCCTTGCTGACCCAGTCCCTGTCTTACAAGCTCAGATTGTTACAGTGGTGAACCAGTATTGACTTGTGCTATTTACAGACTGCCTGGTGTACCACAGCCCACCAGGAAGGCAGGGAGGTGAAAACAAAACAGCACAGAGCAAGAAATTGAATAAGTGCACAAATCTCATAACAGAATGGAGGTTAGAAACAGAACAACCCCTCCCCCTTCCTTCCTTCCAGAAGAGGTCTATATGGATGCCTGATTTATCTGGCAAGGTGCTTTATAAAACGCAAGGAAGCGAAACTAGATTCAGCACTTGCTGACCAATCACTGAAAACCAGCAAGCCAAGTACCTCACCAGCAGTAAATCAGAATTAGGCCTTCATCTTGCTACAAGAATTGCAGAGGCATCCAACGCCAGCCCCACACAGCCTTCCAAGTGTGCACAATTCCACCCATAAAAATCAGGGGAGCTTTACAGCTTTTAAAACAAGTGAACTCACCGAAGCTGCAAAATAGTACGAGTAGTTGTCGTGGGGGTTCCACTGCACCGCCCCAATGTCCCACTTGCTCTGTCGGGAGATCTTTCGATGGCCCTCGTTTGGTGCATCCAGATTGACTATGTAGAGGAAGCGGCGGCTGCAAGGTACAGACACAAAGAGGTTGCACTGCACGGGGCTGATCTCAAAAGCCCAGGCTCACATGGAGCTTACAAGGAAGCTGAGGAGTGCCAAGGGAAGAGTTTCACACGACACATGAGAGCACCTTCCTGAGAATGCTACTTCTGGCAACAATTCCAAACAGACAACATTTAGAAACAAATAAAACAAAAGCACTGGAAATCTGTAAATGCAACGGGCAGCTCAGACTACAGAAAACTTCAGATAAGCAGGACACAAAAGCAAGCACTGGGAAACAGTGCAAAGACATACAGACACACTTTGCTGGACTAGTGCAGTAGCAGAGAAGAGGTGGCTGAGGCTGGGAGCACAGAGTGCTGGCTGCACAGGAGCCAGCTTCCCCCTGCAGAGGCTGATCTGAGCAATTCAGCAGGCCCTAACAAACACAGCTGAGGGTTTTCACAACGTGACGTCTGGAGGCTTCTTCAGGAAGTTCAAGCAGAACCACACAGATCTAGCTCACCTGTATGAATGTGGGTGGACACAGCACTGCACTGACTTGGTTATACTGTTGACCTGAGCCAACTCTATATGCAGAAGAGAAGTGTCTGCATGCTGCTGAACCTGGGCTCTGTTCCCTGCTGGACATGGCCAACTCCCCATAAGCTGGGTGAGATATTCCCTCCATGGTGTGATTCATTTCTCAAACAAGATAAAGCTCCCAGAAATTACTGCGAGCTCACTGAACTCTAATGGAAGGCCAGTACCAAAACATATGGAACTGTATATAATTAACCACATCAGCATCACGTGTGTCAGCTGTGCAGCAAGCATACAGCTGCTCTGAGCATTGAATTCTCCCAAGAGAAAGAACACAGAGGAGACCTCTGTTGCCCTTCCAGAACTAAGTCCCCAGGACAGGGCTCCCTGCTCTGAACAGTGAAGATGCTGAGGCCTCTGAGGTTCCTAAGCAGCTTTAAAAGAAAGGTGGCAAATCCTGAACAACTACTAGAGAATTCTGAAAAACAGCTGGTCCTAACAACGAATAGCAGACTGCCCTCAGAGCACTGCTGGCCCAGATAAACTTGAAACTGGGTGGCTGTGAGGAAAAGATATGAAGTTAGACCCAAACTAGCTGCTCAGCTGCTGCTCCTGTGCATGCATAGCTGCTGCATGAAGGACCAGGGCTCTGCGTGGTGTGGAGCTTCTGTTAGCAGAACCACACACGCCCTCAGTAGCAAGCCACAACCAATGCAAAGCAAGCACAGTCCCTTGGTGTCCCCCTTGTATCCCACTGCAAGTCCTACAGCTGATTTATCAAAGGCAGAGAGACATAAGGCAAAGAGACTAGCATGCACAGGAATGCATTACTGTCAGATCAGCTCTGCTAAGTCCTCATGAATGGAGGGGACAACCATGAATTATGTAAAGGGAAATGGGAAAGCAGAAGTTAGAAAATAAGCCTGAGAAAACCAAGGCAGGGGGTGTTTGGCTCTTCACGAGCATCACCCGGCACTGAATCTATAAAGTAAAGGTTGGTGACAGAGAGGAGCTTGGCTCCTCTCACCAAGCACACCACGGGGGTCTTTGGGGCAAACTTCATCTTAAGCAAATGACAATCTTTATTTCAAGCAGAACTCAAGCAGTGCTTTCTGATACTTCACCTCCCACAGCAGGTTTGGGAAAGCATACATCAATAAAGTCACAGCAGCATTTTATTTTGTTGTTGTTATTGGCTTTAAACTCTGCATCCCACTGGAAACGTTCCCCAGAATCCTCTTTGTGAAGCCTTGAACAGAATTCAGCTGCACCTTTCCAAAACAATTCATCAGCCCTTCAGCTGAGGTCAGCCTGAAGGTTGCTGATTTGGCTTGTGGAAGTGACTGTCATACATTTCTAATGGGGATTGTCACACTCACCCTGAGAGTACTGCATGCTGTCCCAGGCAGTCCACTGACATAGCAGTTGCCTGTTAAAGACAAACAGAGAACAAGACTAAATTATACCTGTCAGGTCAGCTTCTTAGTCAAACACACAGCTTTGGGGAGGAGCTCAGGAAAACCTGCAGGCTTCTCTTCAAGGCATACATTGCCCTAAGAGTCAAAACTGATATCTCTCAGAGGTGGCAGGAATAACATCCCTTAAAGGATCGTGGATGGGTGACAGCACACAGCAGTCAATTTTGGAATGCAGGACAGCACAGAAAAAAATACTCTTTTTTAGAACAGATGTTAGACAAGATGTGGCAAACACCATTTCGGGCACTCGCTTTGCTCTCTCTGCTCTGGCAATCACTGCTGCTGCCTTTCAATCAGCAATCTCATATAATCCTTATTAATCAACCTCTATCCTGCTCAGGGACTTTTTCAGCCTCTCTCCTGTTGCAGGGCCAGATTTAATTACATATGTACAGGGAGATAAAAGTGCAGCCATTTGCGTGTGGCTGGTCTCCAAACAAGGGATGGCTGAGAGGCATCTGAATTTACTCCTTGTGTAGGAGGCTAAGAGAGAACTTAAGCACCATGAGGAAAAAAAGCCCAAAAACACAACCACCAAAAAAAAAATGTTTTGAATGCCGTCACCCTCTCTCTGTTCAGGATGGAATTGGATGATGATCTCATTTACTTGCCAACAGAATAAAGGAAAATATGACTTGAAAAGCCAAGCAGTTCGTCCCATAAACATAGATACATCTTCAAAGCAGTTCTAAGCATTCACAGTGCAAAAACAGAACATGCCCCACATTCTTCAAACTCACTGCTGTAATCTTCAAAGCTAACTCTGAAGGCTGAGCACGCCTCTGCTGCTGTTGGCGGCTCTGCCAAGTACACTGAGCATGGATTCAACAAGACTTTGGGATGTCCCACAGCTGCTACTTACAAGTAGCACTTAAATCAGACAATATGACGATCCTGTTCCATTTCAATCACAGCTGCCAGAAGATTAACCATCATAAAACCTGGTTTCTCCAACCATTCTGAAAGCTGCCTGCCCAGCACAGGAGGAAGGCTGTATCATTTGCTTGCAAGTGCCTCAGCTGAGGTAGAGACAGCTGCATCAGGGATTGTTCTTCACCAGAGAGCAGAGGACCACAAAGAGAAGAGCTGTATCTACACCCCACCAGGCAAAGCTTCACTGCCTCTGCTACCTTCCTAGGTAGCAAATCTAGTTCTCCAGCAACGTTTTCCCCATCCTAAAGCTAAGACTCTAAATAAGCAGCTGGTTTCTAAATCTCTAAATGGTAACAAGAGAATTCCAGCTCCCTAAATTTCCCTCGCAAAACAATGTGGGTTATTAAATTTATTAAGAAATCACTCAGGACAAGGAATTTTGCCCAGATGATGCATATTTCTCTTGTGATGACTTAGAACGAGGATTACTGATACCATTACTGGAACCAGAGCTTTCTCACGTGACAAAGTGCTCGTCAACTGCCATGTTTCACACAGATTTGGCCATCTTTCCCCAAAATGGAATGACACTAATCAATTTAAAGTGATTGACCACTTTGTGTACAAGTTTATTTCTCTAGCATTGGCACCAGAATCTCATAAATCCTTACAAATAGTTTTTAATAACGAACACTGGTAAACTGTTTTTTCAGGCTCCAAATGTCATAAGATATAACGAGTAATTAGAATGAAGTAAAAACCTTCACATGCCTGGTTGCAAATATTTGGGCCACAAATAAAGTCATTTTAAGGCAAGATCTTCCCTACAATATTACAGTCTCTTATCCAGGCAACAGGAAAAAAAAAACCCAAGCAGCTGTCAGACGCGTGCGATGTGCTTTGCATAATGACACGTCAGACTTCACAGCACAACTTTCCAGACAGGGGAAGCTGAAATGGAACCAACCTGAAACTGCTGCTTTATCCTCAAACAACAATTGAATTAGCTAGAATTACAGTGTATGAGTACCAGTCCCCTGAATAAGCACATCTGAAAAACAACTCTGAGCCTACAGGGCAAGCAGCATCTCAGCATCTCACCTTTTCATACGTGATCTTACATACATTTTGAATCTAGCCTCGTTATCCTTCTTCACCTGAAATACAACAGACCAACCTGTTTTGTCAAGGCTTTCAAGAGTGGCAAACTCTCAGCAAGACAAACCTGTGTAGCTGACCTCACTTCTCACAATGAATTGCTACGAGTGGTTTGCAGCTGGATGGTGGTAAGCTGTATGCTCCTGCTAATAGCACAGACAGCCTGAGGAGAGCCCACATGTCACACATCAGAAAAACATCAACTACTGCCTCTGTCAGTTTGTAAAGAAAAATGTCACCTGTGGGCAATACTGGCCCCAAGCTACCCTACCATTTTCAGCCAAAAGTGTTGCTGGTTGGGTGCTGTAGTTTTCACACAACAATTTGATGTGGAAAATAAAGGTCACTTCTTGCAGACACGTCACACCTTTGACTCTCTGGAGTTGTGTCTGTTGTGTGGTAGGGATGTTGGAGACAGCACGGCCACCAGGCAGAGCTCTAGGTCTGTACAGGAGGCAACAGCTGAGATGTTTCAATTTCTCAAGCTCATGTTTCCTATCTGCAAGCTTCTGGAAAAAAAAACAACAAACACTCAAATCCAAATACGTAAATAAGTTCATCCTGGAGCCAGCAGCCCTGGATACTGCAACTCTCTGGTTTCACATGAGAGAACAGGTGGGTCAGAAAGATCACACCAGCATTAACCACAGTGACCAAATTACCAGCAGTTAGCCTCCCTGCTAGTCATAGGCCTGGATTGAAAAGAACCACAATGCTCATCCACTTCCAGCCCCCTGCTATGCATAGGGTTGCCAAACAATAACACCATGCTGCCCAGAGCCACATCCTGCCTGGCCTTGAATGCCTGCAGGGATGGGGCATCCACAGCCTCCTTGGGCAACCTGTTCCAGTGCGTCACCACCCTCTGGGTGAAAAACCTCTTCCTTATATCTAACCAAAACCTCCCCTGTCTCAGTTTAAAATCATCCCCCCTTGTCCTATCACTAAGGTATGCACCAGCACCACAGCAAGACTGCAACCAACTGCTGCAGAGGGTTCAAATACCTGTTCCTCCCCACTCCGCTTCCACACGCAACTCATTATGAATAAGCAATCAAACCACAAGGCACATATCTCCTGAGCCAAACATACTTTGAATCTCCTGTCTGGGAGCAAGTACCTTCATATCTCAGCTTCCTGAGAGCAAACCCTCACCAAACGAAAGGACAACCTTACACATTTCATCCAGGAGGAAAGCAAAACCAACATCAAGCTTCTCAGTGCAGAGCTGACAAGCTCTGTTGTCTTACAGAGGGTAGGCTGGGTACAGTATGCAGGATGTAGGGGCCTGGCTGGGAATGGTGAGCACAGAGCTGACACTGATCTAGGATGCAAGGATGAACTGCAGACCTGTTTTTTGTTTTCTGGGTTCACCCACCAGCCTCAGCTCCATGAGGGAAACGGCAACACCACAACAAAACACTTTTCTGCAGAACAGTTTCTAAGAGAGCACACAAGCAGAGCCTGAAGGGAGCTCTGCTACAACCAGCAACCACAAAGCAAGAGCTGAACCCTCTGCAGTTTCAACCCTAACCTGCTATTCCTGCTGACTACGCTGCACCCAGCAACTCTACTGCAGCCAGCAAATAACCTGCGACAAAACGAAGAGAGGGTTGAGGGAAGTGGCAGTGTCTCTTATGGGGCCTGTCAACAGAGATGGGTAAAACGGACGCGTTTAGAATCAACACTGGAAATAAATCGCCTCGTGAACTAACGCGTTTCCCCGTGAACCGACGACAGAAACACCGCAAATCCCACGAGGCCGTTCGCTATCCCAGCACCCCGGGCCGGAGCCCTGCCTCTGCGTTCTCGGAGAGGGGCACGGCAAGCAGGCCCAGACCGGACCCTCCTCGGCAACCCCGCGCCCGCAGCCCTTCAGCCCGGCTCCGGCCCCACAGCCGCCAGAGGCGGACCGCAAGGCACGGCCCTACGGCTCGGCGGGGCGGGAGCTCGCACCGCTCCTCAGGGCCCGACCTGGGCGTCTCGGAACTCCACCACCACATTCTCGCTGCTCCAGCGCGCCGCCATCTTAAGCCGCCCCAGCAACGCCCCGACGCCGGCCTCGGCGGGGCGGGGCCAGCGGGACGCGCACGCGCGCTGCGCGCGGCCGCCTGGCGCGGGAGCCGCTGGGATTTGTAGTCATTCGGCGCCCCGCTCCCCGCCTCAGCGCCCGGCCCGGCGCCGCAGGGACATGGCGGGGCGCTCCGCGTGTAGGCCGCGGCGTGCGGCACGGCCAGCCCGGGGTGTGCGGGGTGCGGGGCAGCGCCGCGTGAAGCGGCCGGGCCTTATTAGGGCTCGAAGGGACGGGAAGGCCGCGCGGGACCCCGCGGCTCCACGCGGGATCGGCGGCCGCGCCGTGCGGGCTGAGGACCCGCTGCCGAATGTGCCGGCAGCAGCGCAGGGGTTAAGGGCGGCGGGACGGGGGGGGGGGTGGGATGCTGGGGGCGGGAGCATGCGTGCTGCCGGCCTCCATTGTCTCCGGCGCGGCGCCCAGCAGCCAGGCGGCGGCCGGCAGCGAGGCCGGGCCCGGCGCAGCCCCGCAGCCGCCGAGCCCCGCGGGAGGAGGTCCGCCCGCCCGCCGCCCCCATGGGCCGCAGCTGATCGCCCGGCACGAGGGAGCCCCCCGCCCTTCGTCTCGGCCCCCCCCGGCTTCGGCGGTCTCGGCGGGCCCGGCGGGGGGGAAGGATGCCCGGGGCGGGGATGGGTTTTCGCCCGTAGCTCCCCTCGCCCTCCCCACCCCCTCCCCCCCATCCCCCCCCTTTCCCCTCCCCGTCCCTTCCCCCGCTTCCTTCCGCCGCCTCTCGCCGCCCGGCGCGGGCCCTCGTTCCCCGCGGGGGGGGCGGGGGGGGTGCTGCGGCTCGGCTCCCTCCGGCCCCGCGCTGCCCATGGGGGGCAAGCAGAGCACGGCCGCCCGCTCGCGGGGCCCTTTCCCGGGGGTGTCGACGGATGACAGCGCCGTGCCGCCGCCGGGGGGGCCGCCCCCCTTCGGCCATTACCGGGCGGGCGGCGGCGGCGCCATGGGGCTGCGCAGCCGCTCCGTCAGCTCGGTGGCCGGCATGGGCATGGACCCCGCGGCCGCCGGAGCCGTCCCCTTCGGGCTGTACGGCCGCGCGGCGGGGGAGGCCGAGCGGGCCCCGGGCGGCGGAGGGCCGGGGACCGACTCCACGTACGCCCATGGCAACGGTTACCAGGAGACGGGAGGCGGTCACCATAGAGACGGGATGCTCTACCTGGGCGCCCGGGCCTCGCTGGCCGATGCGCTGCCCCTGCACATCGCGCCGCGCTGGTTCAGCTCGCACAGCGGTGAGTGCCGGAGCCCCGGCCCCTAACCCTGCCGACCCGCGATTCTTCCTGGCTCCCCCTTTCCCTCATATCGCTCGGCCCCTTATGCGGGTTCCCACCTGCCCCGGATCCCCCCGGCTCTGTCTTGCCCCGTTTCCTACTAGCCCCAGTTTTCCCTGGCTTTCCGCAGCCCTCGTTCCCTCCTTTCCCCTGATCCCTACAGCTCCGGCTTCCTCTTGTTCTCCACTTTCCCTCTCTTCCTCCAGCTGCTGCTTCATTTTATCCCCAGCTTCCCCCATTTTCCCCTGGCCCTATCCCCTGTCTTCTCCCAATTCCCCCCCCCCCAAACCGATTCTCCCCAGCTTGCCCCTGTCCCAGTTACCCCCAGCCTTGGCTTCCCCCACTTCCTACTAACCCCGATTCTCTTTTCCCAGCTCTGGTTTCCTCCATTTTTCCCTCACATCTTCCCCTGATGCCCCCAATTTCCTTAGTTTCTCCTTGCCCATTTTCCCCATCTCCCCCCATCTTCTGGTTCCTCAAAGCCTCAGCTTTCCAGCTTTCTCCATTTTCTCTTGGCCCCTTCCCCTGGTTCCCACTAGTCTGCCCTTCCCCCCATTTTCCCCTGTCTCCTTCCCCTCACTCCCCCCAGCCCCAGCCTTCTCCCAGTTTCCCTTGGCCCCTTTTTCTCGCTTCTCCCAGCTCCTGGTTGTCCCCAGCTTCCCTACTTGTGACCCTGCTGCCCAGTAAAGAAAGTGGGAAGGAGAGCTGCCCTGCTTTGCTCAACCCTAAATGACTCCCCCTCTGCTCCTGGGGTTGGGGTTGGTACTGTCCGGTTGTGTCAAGGTCAAGGCAGAAATTAGTGGTGTGAGGAGGAGGCTTACTGCAGGGGAGATGTTCTGGCCCTAGAGATGTGCCATCTTCCCCGGACTTGAAGGGTTAAACAGCCTTGAGGTTGGTGTGAGGATGCTGGGGCTCGAACCCTGGGTCTTGAAGACTGGCTGGAGCTCCTCATGCAGCTTTTGGAGCTGTGTGTAGGGATGTCAGGGAGGGACAGCAGTTCTCATGCCTCAGGTACTGGGACAAGGCACTCCAAAATAAGATGTAGGAATGTTTGTCCTTTGTTTCACATGGTAAAGGGCCAGGGAGAGGCTGGAGCGGGTTTCCTTGTTCTAGCCAGTTGGCACTGTTGTGATACCAAGGAGGAAGCAGAGGAGGAACTACCTGCCTCGTGGGGCTGGGGAGCCAGCTGGGTGCTCCCACAGGAAACGTGTGGGGCTGAGGGAGGGCTGGGATTGCCCCCGTTAGCCCCCAGGGCTTGGACTGTGGTGCCTGGGAAGAGCTGTGTGTGAGCAGCAGGGCTGTGTCACTGACCCAGTTCTGGCTGGGCACAGTGAGCAAGGTGGGAGGTCCTCCCCTCCCTCCTGGCTGGAGGGAAGTCATTTCAGGGATGTCTCCTCGCGTTTCCTGGAACAGTGTGGGATTTCTCTCCCTTTACTGCCTTTTCAAGTGTTCTCGACACATGACGTGGTCTGGGAATTTCATAATATGTCTTGGGACAGTGCCTCATTTTCAGGAAGGCCTGAAGCTGAACTAGCGGACAAGAGCAAAGTGCCAAGCAAGGCTCACGGGGCCTGTTTTCCTACATCCATCTTGGGCTTTTTCCCCTTGCCCGGGCTCTGGGGGCTGCCTTTCTCCGAGCTGTGTGGAGCAGGATGCCCCAGGCCCTGTTGATCCAGAGAAGCTGACAGCATGCAGCAGGGCCTGAGCGCTCCTGCAGACTTCCCACTACTGTGACCTTGTGCTGCTGTGCAGCATCCTTTGGGTATTCTGAGTGAGGAGAGGGGCTCTGTTCCCTCTAGCCAGGCTTTGGGTCAGCCTTGTGCTGCTATATGGAGGTTGCACTGCAGGAACGCCTCATAACAGAGCTGAGTGTAGAGATGGTTGCTCACAGGCTATGACATTTCGGTGGTACTTCTCAAACTGCAATGCCAAGAGGCAAAAAGCTGATTGTGAAAATAAGCTGACTGCAAAATGGAGTGAGCTGTTTGCAGCCGCTGATGTGAATTGGTGCGATGCTGCTCAGTGGAGCCCACTGCCCTTGGAGAATCACAGTGCGGGCGGTAGGAGCTGCTGCAAGAGCCGTGGGTTTCTCTGATGCCTCTTTTGGGGCCCTCTGAGAGTGTTTTGTCTGCACTGAAGCGTGCACAGGTGGCGGTGAGAGCCGTTCAGTCCGTGCCAAAGCCTCTCCTGGTGGTGTTTCTTCCCTTTTGCTAATTAATAGCAAAAGGATGCTAACAACTTCTTGTTGGAAAACTTGGGGTTTGTGAAGCTTCTGTGCTCTTCTGCGTAGTGTAAGAGGTTAATGGATCATCTGGAGATGGTATGGAGAGGGGAAGGGGAAGGAGGCCAGCTTAGGATAGCAGGAATGTTAACAAACCTCCCGTGATTGCAGCAGGGCAGGCTGGCAGCATGCGCTCCTTTCTTCTTCCATCGACCTGCTCCACTCCATCAGCCCCAGCAGTGTGCCGGTAAATGGAGAGGAGCTTTGATGTTGCTGCGCGTGACTCTCCCTGCTCAATCCAAAGGATGTCTTGAGGGCGGGGATGAGGAGACCCGTGGGCATGGCAAGCTGAAGCAGGAGGACATGTGCCTGGGGAGTGTCTGCGCAGCCCATTACGCGGTACAGGTCTGGAGAGCAACTCCTGGCCCTGCTGCCTTCTGCCTCTGCACAGGGAGGGGGTAACAGGGCTGCAGACCTGGCTGCTGCCTGTGTCAGCACATGGGAAAGGCTCCCTCTTGGGCTTGTTCTTCCAGCACTTTGGGGGAAGCGCATCCTTTGTGTCTCAGCAGGACAACGAGAAGCTGCTGGGGGTAAGGCGCTGTTGCTGCAGCACAGTGCCTGCAACAGTGGATGCGTGTGTGGGTTGGCACCTCATTTCTCTCCTTAGCTGTGCTGCTGGGTCTGTGTCCCTCTGTCCCCCTCTCTGTAGTGACTGCACCTCCCTGGGTGAGCGGATCCCATTTCCTGATGAGGATTTTCCTAGGTGTGTCTACCATTCCAGTGAGCTGCTCCATTTCCACCTGAAACTGCTCTGGGGTTTCTGTGTCTGTGTGGGCGTTTGTACCTTGCCTTGCTGGGAGATGGCAAAGCAGCTTGTGCAACTCTGGAGCTCTCTCTTGGTTCCTGACCACCCTGCCCCTGCAGCTTTGTGATGGGGAGACCTTGGCAAAGCCCACGCTGGGAGGAAGAATGCAGAAAAAAGAGACATGCAGCTCAACACCACGTGTCTCCTGGGTTATGTCGTTCTCTTAGTACTGCTCTTGTTACTCAGCTTCATCAGAGGATCTCAGGGAGTTTGCAGAGGCTGTTAGTAGCTTAAAGTTTGTCTGGAAGTCCCTCTCATTGCCCAAAGCTCTTGAGTGTTTGAAGCTCCAGCAAATCCGTATCTCGCTGTCAGCCAGCTAGCCCAGCAAAGGGCCTGGCTCACCTTTCTGTGCAGTGCCATCAGGGGTAGCACACCAACAAAGTAAGCTGTTTGTCCTGGATGTTGGGAGCAGCAAGGAGGTGAGGTCTCCTCTGCTCGGTGGGATGTTGCCTTCCAGCTGCTTTGCATCCTTTGCTGGGCAGGCCTGCAGCTGTGAAAAGAAGCGTTAAGCAGTGTTGGATTCAGCCCTGGGGAAAGGACTCCCTTGCTGGAGGAAGAGCTGAAGATGGATGGATGGATGTCCTGGCATGGGGCACACCTGTGGTGCGTCCATGCTGGTTGTCTCTCCGGTGCTAAATGACCCTAGCTCAGGGGCTTTCTACATCACAAAAGGAAAGCTTTGTTCTAGCTCGCTCATCAGTGAGCTGCTGGAGGGAGGCTGTGCTCAGCTATGGCTTTCCTGCCACCATCTCCTCAAGAAGTGAGCATCATGCGTGCTGCCCCTCACATCTGCAGAAACCTGCTGTGGCAAACATGGTTTTGCCAGTGGAAATTTCCAGAGGAGGTGCTCCTCAGACTGTCTTCATGTTGGTTTGGTGCTGGTGTCTGTGGGGGAAGCAGTACAGGAGCAGTCCTGACAGCCCCCCAGGCCAGCAGTATTCAGCAGGGGAGCGCTGGGGACAGGACAGCTCTGCTGGAAGAAAGAAGCCCGGAATACCAGAAGGCAGGAAATTCAGGCATGGCTTTAATGCACACTAGCAGCCTGGAGATGAAGATAAGTGTGTCACTGTTGGCATGGTGCGTGAGCAGCCGGCAGCGGTTGTTATCCCCCAGCTCCACAATGAGAGCCCTGTGGAGTCCCTTGGCTGCTGTGCCCAGGCGCTGCTTACCATACTGCTAGCAGGCTTGGCTGGGTTCGTTCCCCTCTAACCCTGCATGTAAACCAGAGCAGGAGAGCTGCATGCCCTCCCTGCTGTGTGAGTATGCTCCAGAGATGCGGGAGCGATGCTCTCGTGCTCCTGGGCTGACCCACTTCCAGCCAGGATTGTCTTCCTGGCCTGTGGCATAACTTTGTCCCGTGCTGGTTTGTTTTGCTGACATGTTTGTTCCAGCAAACAACCATAAAGGCTTCTCTTAGTCATTAATGCTCTATTGGGGTGCCGATAAATTAACGTGGACATCTCTGGTAGAGGAGTGGGCCTGGGGCTGACAGCTGGCCAGCAGAGCTCTGAGAATCACAGGAGGATGCTGTTAAATGCCGGAGAAAAACCATTTGGAGAGGGGCAAAAAAACAAGTATTTTCCTTTCCAATTTGATCTGCTGCGTGCCAAATCAGACGGCACAACTCAGCATCTGAATGAGCTCCCTGCACCGGGGCACCCACTGCTGCTGGGGCACCCACTGCTGCTGGGGCACCCACTGCTGCTGGGTGTCTGCAGTGCACCTCGCCCTGCTGCTGTGCTGAAAGCCCAGATGTGCCGAAACCCACGTCTGAATGAACGCAGGCTTTCTCCTGGTTCTCTCCTGGCAATCCAGGAGTACCCGTGAGCGACTCACAGGAGCGGTTCTGCAGGCAGCACCCGAGGAGGCCCTGTGCGCTGCCCTGTGCGCTGCGGAAGCCCCGCGGAGCCGCAGCTGCAGGAAGCTGTGCCTGGGGCCTCTCCTCGTGCTGCTGCGCGGCGTTTCCGTGGGCAGAGCCCAGCCACCCGCGTTTCCTGCCTGCGGGGAGGGGAGCTTTTCTCTTGCTGCACTTCAGCCCTGGGCTGGGAGAAAATCTGAGAGGTGGCGTCGCCTGCTGAGGCTTCTGCAGGGGCTGGGGCTTGGGGCTGGATCGCTGCTCCTTCCCTTCCTGCCCCTGGTGCTGTTGGGGTGGCTGTGGAGCAGGACCAGAGGGGGAGTTCCAGCCTGCTCACGCCGCTGTGGGCCTCTCGCTCACGGCAGAGGAGTGAGACCACGTGCTCTGAGCCGCGGCCTTGCAGGGGAGCAGTGGAAAGATTGACCCTTCTGCTGATTTTAGCAGGAATTTCCAAGGAATTTCCCGTCCAGCTTGCTGAGGCCATGCTGGTGACAGAGGGACTATCCCCCTACCAGGCAGAACAGTAGAACTGGGCCGTGCCCTGCCAAGGCTCCGCAGCACGAGGAAATGAACCGAAGCGGCTCAGCACCATTTCTATCCCTGGCAGGAAGGCCGACGTGACAACAGCGGTATTTTTAGAGTCCCAGCTGCCTGCAAGGCACGAGGAGGAACGCGGCAGCAGGGGATTTGTAAGGGCTTCTGCCTGTGCCTCCAGCCTGCCCCTCTCCCTGGGGTCTGATACCTCCTCCCATGCAACCCCAAGCGCTCAGCTGGTAGCAGCCATTTGCTCAGGGTTGGTTTGGATGAGTTTTGGGCCCCACAGGTTGGTGGGGAGCCGGGAGCAGCTCTCTGGGGGCTCAGGTTTGATGCATGGGGGCTGGGAGGCAGTGAGGAAGTCCCACGGCTGTGTTTCTGGCAGTTCTGTGGCTTAAAGCCTAGAGAATTACATTAGAGCCTGGTACAGTAGGGCTTTGGGGTGGGTTTTTGGAGAAGGCTATTGAGGGAAGACCTGTGTTTCTTGTGATGGAGTAATTCATTTGGGAGCCTGGCTGTGCTAGTCACAGAATCACAGAATCACAGAATTATAGGGGTTGGAAGGGACCTCTAGAGATCATCGAGTCCAACCCCCCTGCCAAAGCAGGCTCCCTACACCACGTCGCACAGGTAGGCGTCCAGGCGGGTCTTGAATATCTCCAGAGAAGGAGACTCCACCACCTCCCTGGGCAGCCTGTTCCAGTGCTCCGTCACCCTCACCGTAAAGAAGTTCTTGCGCACATTCGTGCGGAACTTCCTATGCTGGAGTTTCAGCCCATTGCCCCTAGTCCTGTCCCCACGCACTACTGAAAAGAGACCAGCCTCGCCACTATAGCTCCCACACCTCAGGTATTTATAAACCTGGATCAAGTCCCCTCTCAGCCTTCTTTTCTCAAGGCTAAACAGACACAGTTCCCTAAGTCTCTCCTCGTAGGGGAGATGGTCCAGGCCCTTCACCATCTTTGTGGCCCTCCGCTGGACTCTTTCCAAGAGATCCCTGTCTTTTTTGTACTGGGGAGCCCAGAACTGGACACAGTATTCCAGATGAGGCCTCACCAGGGCAGAGTAGAGGGGGAGGATCACCTCCCTTGACCTGCTGGCTACGCTCTTTTTAATGCACCCCAGAATGCCATTGGCCTTTTTGGCTACAAGGGCACACTGCTGGCTCATGGCCAACCTGTCGTCCACCAGGACGCCCAGGTCCCTCTCAGCAGAGCTCCTCTCCAGCAGGTCTTCCCCCAACCTGTACTGGTGTATGCAATTATTTCTACCAAGATGCAAGACTCTACACTTGCTTATGTTAAACCTCATCCGGTTTCTTACTGCCCAGCTCTCCAGCCTGTCCAGGTCTCTCTGAATGGCCGCACAGCCTTCAGGCGTGTCAGCCAATCCTCCCAGCTTCGTGTCATCAGCAAACTTGCTGAGGGTGGCCACTATCCCCTCATCAAGGTCGTTGATGAAGATGTTGAACAAGACTGGACCCAGCACAGACCCCTGGGGGACACCACTAGTCACAGGCCTCCAGCCAGACACCGCACCGCCAACGACAACCCTCTGCACTCTGCCAGTCAGCCAAGTGATGGAGTTGCTTTTTGTCCGAAGTGCTGCAGAGGAATGAGAGCCACCATTCAGACCATCCATCGCAGGGAGCTGTAACTGGGAGGATGAGGGAAGGCTGTCCCTGTCCATGCGGCTTAAATTTGCATCTGGGGGGAGGTGGAGCTGCTCTTGTGCCTTGGGTGCTGTGGGGGGAGCATTCCATGGGGCACAGAAGTGGTGTCCTGGGTGCTGCATGGCAGCTTGAGCCCATCGCAGCCTCCCAAGGTGATGCCTTGCTGGTGGTGCTCACAGGCAGCTTCACATGCGAAATATTCTGGAGGCAAAAGGCAGTCTCACGAACTGGCCCTTTGGATGCAGGACTCCTCTGCTTCGCGTTGCCATTCTGGGGAATGCTAAAATTAGCTGTGTGCTATTCCTTAGGCAGCCCGTTCCCTGCACTGGGGGTGTTCCTGTGGTAGCACAGGGCTGGCAGGGGGACCAGAGCACAGCGTAGGGAGATACCACCTGTGACATCAGGACCTGTGTTTGGCAAGTGTAACTGCGGCCACAGAAGGGCTTCTGTGTGCGCTGCCTCCACCCCCCAGGAAGGTGGGATGCTTCCTTCCCACCCTGGCCCTGCCCTTCTGGCTTTCTGCACCTCCCTGCAGCTATGAATCAGGAGGAAGGATGCCTGTGTGGCCTTAGGAACAAGGCCGGAGTGCTCGGCTCCTTCCTGCCTACGTGTCTCTCCTTGCGTGCACCCCATGCTGCCACCCACACCTCCATGGCAGTGTGGGCACGTGGCACCCCGTGTCCTGCAGGACTGTGCTGGGTGCGCACCGAATCAGGGGCTTCTTTGGCCACCTATCAAAGTGGTTTTCAAAGTGGCATTCACTCGTTAGGCAGGAGCTGAACCAAGAGTGCTTTTCAGCTCTTTGGCTGTTCCCGTGTCACTTGGGAAGCTGTGGCCGGGTGTTACACACCAGCCTGAAGGCCAGAGGCTGGGAGGTGTCACATCTCCAGTGGGACCCAATAGTTCTCTCCTTTCTCCTGCCTGGCCACATCCTCACCTGATGCGGGGCAGCTCACTTTGATTGAAAATGTGCCTTTGCCCTCCCAGAGCCCCAGGATGGTGTGGTGGTGCTTTTGGCCCCATCAGTGTTAACCATGGGGCTTTTTCAGAGCTTTTAGGACCTGCTGGAGGCTTCAGAGGTTCCCAGCTCTGCTCTGCTTGGGTCTCTAAAATTAACCGTGTAACCTTCCTAAAAATACTCTGAGGGCACCAGCCCCTGGAGGGCCACGAGCGCTGCTTGCTCATGGTTTCTAGAGCGAGCCATCGGAGAGATGAGGTCACCCAGCAACGTGTGCTTCACAGCCCTGGAAAGCCCTTGTCTTCCTCAAAGCCTCCTGCCAGGTTGCCTTGTCCTCAGAGCGCATGCTGATGGGGTGCAGTGGGGTCCCATGCCATCCAGGCCAGGGTTGTTGCTGAGAGCCCATCCTACATCACAGGGGCCTCCCCTGAGCATCATGGTGGGAGGAATAGCTGAGCCCTTCCCCTCCTTCTCTTTTTTGAGGTGTGTGGGAGGAGGATGGGAAGGGCTATAGGAGGAGGAGGGAGGGAAGGAGCTGAATTTTCCATGAGCAGCTGTCTGAACGTTATCTCCTGTGTTTCTTGGGCTGGTGGCTTCAGCAGGATTAATTAAGGAAGGTTTTGGGGAAGGCAGTAAATACCAGGGCCCTGCAGGGGAGCCAGCTCCGAGCCCCAGCATCCATCTCAGCACCTGGAATGCAGGTGGATGCTCCAGAGCAGTGACCCACACAGAAATGGCCCCGATGGCTCCATCCACCTGCTCTCCAAGATGTCACCTGGCAGTGGGGTGAAGCCCTTCCCCTGTGGGTCACTGTGTCTGCAGCCCGGCCCCTCACGGTGCCCCTCGCCCACGTTTGGGGCCAGCTGTCCACCTCGGGGACCCCCAGCAGCATCGCCTCTGCCAGCTGCTCTCGCCATGCCGAGCATTTGTGCAGACAGCTGGGGTGCAGCGCAGCCCCCGCCCTGCAGCCTAATTGTGCTCCTTGCTCTGCTCTGGACCGGGGGGATTCATGCCTTTTCCTGATGCTTTTTGTGTTGTTTTTCCCCCCATCTCATAAAATGTAGAGCTAGGAAAGTCCTTGGCCCAGCTCAGCACCACTCGGGGCCTCTCCCCAGGGGTATGCCCTACATTTGTGCGGCACCCCGTGTCCTTGCTGTGGGGTCACAGAGGGAGGGCTGCATGCCTCTCTTTGCCCTCCTCGCGTGTCTCAGAGGGTGCTGCTGGATCTGGAGCAGCCGTTGAAAATAGCACATCAGCACGGAACAAAAGGGGGACCGCAGTTTTATCGGCACTAGTGCTGGAGAAAACGAGGTCTGATGGAGACGTGGCCCTTCCTGGCAGCTTGCTCCAGTTCAGGAGCTGCTGAGCGGAGCTGCCCAGTAACGTCACGGCTGACGATGGGGCTGGTGCAGGAGGGACGGGGCTGGCAGTGCTCAGTTCAGCCGGGGACGGGAGTGCGTCCCACACAGGGAGCGGGCTGGGAGGCTATCTGAGCCCTTGCTATAAATACACCGGCAGGGTAAACACTCAGGAGAGGAAAAAATGCTATTTAAGCCAACGGGTGCTGCTGCCACGAGATATGAATTGGTCAGGGGTAAATTTAGGCTGGCGATGAGATGGCAGATTGTGATGGGCCCATCCAGCTCCAGCCTGGGATCCTTTGGGGAGTGGGGTGCAGTCCTGGTTACCTCTGCCACTAGTGAGTGCTGAAATGTGGGGCAGTTCTCTGCCCTTCTCAGCTCCCTCCATTCCAAGGACCCTGAAACCCCCCAGCCCCATCTGCTCGGTGGCAAACAAGAACTCAGTTCATCCTCATTTGTGTACGTTCTCTTTCTTTCCCGAACAGGCTTTGCATATATATGAAAAAAAGCTCTTAAGCGGCACTGCAGTCAAACCTGATCTGCTTTTAGAAGCCGGGTCCTTATGTTACCCTCTCCATCTCTGCAGGCAGGGATTGCTCGGCATTCTGGTGCAAACCCACGGCAACGGCTGCATGCCCTGGGCTACATCTGCTCAAGCTCAGGGCTGAGCATGGAGCGCAGGAGCCCCAGGAACCTGCGACTCTGTTGGGGTTCTGCTCCCGGTCATCCCCGTGTTGCTCCCAGCAGCATGTGTGTGTGCTGTAGGGCTGAGTGCCCACGGGGTGCTGAGCTGGAGCCCCGTGTTAGGAAGTGACTCTGAGGAGCTGGAAGGATGCAAAACCATCAGGTTAATGCGCTTCACAAATGGCTTGTAGCTGCTTTCAGTGAGCAGAGAAAGGGGACAGGGCTGGAGTGGGCTTAGAGTGATGGGGGAGAGGGGTGAGCCAAGCTGTGGTTGAAACTAGAGCCCAGAGGACCTGGTGGAGCTCGGGGTGGTGCTGGGGGCCTTCGGGATGTGAAATGGCTTCAGGCACCTCCTGGGTGGACAGAGCTGGCTGTCATGGAGGGGGGGACACATCCCTGGGTGCTGCGTGCTCCTCGCCCTTTAACGCCTGGGAGCAGCTGGGGCCACGTGTGCCGCACCCTGGCTGGCTCCCCTGCCCTCTGCGCAGGGCTGGGGGACGAGTGGCACGCCGGCTGGGTGGCTGTCCCTGTGCTGCCTCTGCGGAGCACCCGGCGCAGGATGAGCGTGCAGCCGGCAGGCGCAGCGTGGGGGCAGTGGCACCATGCAGGTGGGGGACCCTCCGTGCTCCCTGTGACGCAGTTGGGCTCTCCTTCCTCCCCCCCTGCTCAGGAGCTCTTCCCTCCGCTCTCCTTCCAGGTTTCAAGTGCCCCATTTGCTCCAAATCCGTGGCTTCTGACGAGATGGAAATGCACTTTATCATGTGTCTGAGCAAACCTCGCCTCTCCTACAACGGTAAGGGCTGGGGGGGGGCACGGCGTCCTGCCGGCACGGGGACACTGTGAGCGGGCAGGAGGTACAGGGTGCAGTGTGCCAAGAGGGCTGCGCTCCAGCTGCTCGCTGTCCCCGCTTGCTTTTCCTTGGGACCCTTCGTGGCACAGACCTGCGTTGCTCACCAAGGTGTGCTGTGCCCAGCAGGGCTGTATCCTGTCCTGCAGGGGTGAGGGCAGGTGGGGCAAAGCCCAGCTCAGTGAGGAATGTGGGGATGAGCCTCTCCCCGGGCAGGGACACAACACCCGTGTCTCACCGGTGCCCTCCTCCCCTCCAGACGACGTGCTGACCAAGGACGCTGGCGAGTGCGTGATCTGCCTGGAGGAGCTGCTGCAGGGGGACACGATAGCCAGGCTGCCCTGCCTCTGCATCTATCACAAAAGGTAGGCAGGCGCAGGGAGCTCTGGTGGCCGGGTGGCAGGGGTGACCCGGGGTTTGGCACGGCATGGTGCTGACCCGCTGTCCTCCCCGCAGCTGTATAGATTCCTGGTTTGAAGTGAACAGATCTTGCCCAGAGCATCCTTCTGACTGACCTGTTGGGCGTGCTTGCTGACTTCTCTCTAAGGTGAGTCCATGGTGGGGTGGGGAGTGGGGGGTGAGGAGGGGTCCAGGTGTGTGAGCCGGCCACGCTGCTGTGCGCGCAGTGCTGATGTGGCCTCGTCTCTCGGCAGGGCACCTTGCTACCTGCTGTACCTCCTCTCCCCGTCCCTCCCACCCGCCTGGACTTTTGGGCTGACGTTCAATTCCTCACAGACAGCGAAAACTCAAGAAAAGATCCAACCAACCAGAAACTTGAACCCACTCGGGACAAGGGCGAATCTTGTATTTTATTTCAATATTTTTATTTTCCGTCTGGTTTTTGGGGGGAGTTTTTTTGTTTGTTTGTTTTTTGGGTGGTTTTTTTTTTAATTTAAAGATTAGGAAAAACAAAACAAAACAAAACAAAACCCCACAAAACAATCGGCCGACCGCAACACCAAACCGTGGGACAGCCAGGAGAGACGGAGTGAGAAGAGCAGAGCCACCAGCTCTCCCTGCAGCCACGAGGAGGGATCCAGCGCCAAGGGAGCCGCCGTTCTCAGCCCAACGCTGCCATGATGTTTGGCTTTTCTCGGCCCAACGCTGCCATGATGTTTGGCTTTTCTCCCCGCGTGGAGCGGAGCTGTTGGGGACAGCGGCCAAACGGAGCACGCGGCAACTTCTCACCGGGCTCGCCTGGCGCCCGCGGGCTGCGCTCGGTTTTTGCACTGACTACACGGGAATTTCCTCCTCTCTCCCATCTCCCTTTTGGAGATCTCCAGCCCGGCCCCAGCAGCGCGTGATGGGGACTCTGCCCCACGCCGGGAGCGGGGCCACCGCTCTGCCCCATAGCGGGGTTTGTCTTTCAAGTGTTTACAATGAGAAAAAAAAGGAAAAAAAGAAAAAAAAAAAAAAAAAGAAACAAAAAAACAAAAAACAACCAAGAAAAAAAAAAAAAAAACAAAAAAACAACCAACCGAGATATTAAATGAAGCTTCGTGTTGACTGGCGTGTTCTTCAATTTGAGCTTCCCTGCCCCGGTGATGTTTACAGACTGGTCACTCTTTAACTCAGCTATAACCACTCAGAGACTGGACAGCCGCAGCATCCCTCCCCCTCCCCCCGCCGTTGCCAAAACCTCCCCTCCTTCCCATCGAACCCTTTGGGGAGGGGACCTGGGGGTCCTCGTTGGGCCTCGCCAGCGGCCGGCAGGTGAGGGCTCCCTGTTTTATGGCCGCACCCCCATTCCGGTCCCCTCCTGGCGCAGCGGGCACGTTGTCATTGGTGAGACCTCCCCTGGCGGTGGCCGTGCCCCCGCACGAAACGTTTCTGTATTTATATATATAAAAAAAGGGAGGGTTGGGGGGGAAATGAGTTCAGAGCTTGGGGGAGCTTCCTTCATTAGTCAAGGTGTTTTGATATGGTATTAAAACAATGTTCAATAAAATATTCACTGTTATTTTATTTCACTGGCGTTCTTGGTGAAGCGGGGGACCGCTGAGGGGGTACCGGAGCCCCCCAAGGTCTCCAAAAAGCAGGAGGGCGGGTGGATGCGCCGTGCCTTGCTGTGGGTCAGGGCGCTCACAGCACCTTGCCGGGGTTCATCAGATGGAGGGGGTCCAGTGCGTCCTTGATGCGGCGCATGGCCGCCAGCCCCACAGCACCCCGCTCCTCGCGCAGCAGCGCCCGCTTGCCCAGCCCCACGCCGTGCTCCCCGGTGCAGGTGCCGCCCGCAGCCAGCGCCCTCCTGAGGACGGGGACAAGGCAAGGTGTCAGTGGAGGGGCCGTCGAGGGAGCCCCGCACCCACCCAGTGCTGCAGCCCCACCTCCCCAAGCGCTCAGTGAAGTCGTGCACGCGCTGCGCCTCATCCGGGTCGTCGGCGTGGAAGACGAGGATGCAGTGGAAGTTACCATCGCCCACGTGTCCCACCATGGGGCCTGCGGGGATGGGGCTGAGCGGGGCTTGGGGCACGGTGCCCAGCACGGGGTGGTGGTGGCATCACTCACCGGTGAGGCCAGAGTCCCGCAGGTCCCGCTGGGTGTCCAGCACGACGTCGGGCAGGCGGGAGATGGGCACGCAGACGTCGGTGGAGTATCCCTGGGTGGGCAGGGCAGGGCATGGCGCTGGGCACAGGGATGGGGACAAAGAGGGATGCAGTGCTGCCAGACCTCACCTGGCAGCCAGGCCGCAGGGCCAGGGCGGCAAACCAGGCGCTGTGCCGCGCAGCCCAGAGCTGCTCACGTTCCTCCGGTGCCTGCGCCCAGGACAGGACAGAGCCACCGTGCAGCTGCACCAGCTCCTCTGTGGCGGTGGGAGATGGTGCCAGAGCGGCAGGGACCACGGCAGCTGCCAGTCACCATCCTGCACCAGGACCCCATTGTGCCCCCCCCACGGGCACCCCTCTCCAACCCGAATCGCCCCCCTCTCCCCCTCCCTGTCCCTACCTGCCTGCTGCTGCTGCTCTGCCAGGCTGCGCTGGGAGCCGTGCAGCTCCAGGAAGAGCATGGCCACCTCCGGCAGCTCCAGCCGGCTGTAGCGGCTGCAGGCGCCTGCCATCACCTCATCCAGGAGCTCTGTTGGGAGGAGACAGCTGGGAACACTGCTGAGGTGTTCCTCAATCCCTCCCTGTCTTCATCCCCATCCCATCTCCACACTCCTTCCCATCCATGTACCATCCCCATCCCATTGCTGCCAGTGTAACCATCCTCATCCTGTACCTGTCCCGTTCACATCCCTGCCATCTTCTTGTCCTGCAAATCTCACCCATGTCCACATCCCTTTTCACCTCCCAGTCCCATGCCTATCCCCACTGCATAGAATCATAGAATCGTTTGTGTATGAAGGGACCTTGCAGGCTCTGCTCGCCCTCCTGCGCTGAGCAGGGACACCCACAGCTCCATCAGTGCTCACAGCCCCGTTCCCTGACCTTGGCTGTGTGCAGGGATGGGGCACCACCAGCTCCCTGTGCAGCCTGTGCCACTGCCTCACCGCCCTGACTGGAAAGAACTTCTAACTTAGCTCCGGTCCGAAGCTCCCCTCTGTTAGTTTGACGCCATTTCCCCCTGTCCGGTCACAACAGACCCCACTAAACAGTCTGTCCCTTTCTTTCTTCCAGCCCCTTTGGATCCTGAATGGCTGCTATCAGGTCTCCCCATCCCCATTCCCGTTCTCAATCCCATCCAGTCCCCATCCTACCCCCATCTTCCCAGCAGCACCCACCAATGCGTGCCACGGGCACGGCTGCCTGCAGCACCTGCACGGTGCAGCCCACAGCATCCCGCACGCTGGGGAAGGTGCAGGCAGCAGAGACCACAGCCTCAGGCAGGGGGTGCAGGCGCAGCGTTGCCTGCGTCAGGAAGCCCAGGGTGCCCTCAGATCCCACGAACAGGGAGGTCAGGTCGTAGCCAGCCGCGCTCTTCCTGCGCAGAGAGAGCTGGGCGGGTGCTGGGCGGCCCGACCCACGGCCCCATTCCATCACCCCATACCTGGCGCTGCGCCCCGGCCCGGCGGTGTGCAGCAGGCTGCCGTCCGGCAGCACCACGCGCAGGTTGAGCACATTGGGCCGCATGGTTCCATAGCGCACAGCGTTGGTGCCCGAGGCACCCGTGGCCGCCATGCCACAGAGCGAGGCGTCCGCCCCGGGGTCTGCAGTGGGGCCAGAGGACCCGGTGTGCCCAGGGGTCAGCAGCACCACCAGCACGTGGCACCCCTGGGGCCGGAAACCCCTGGGACCCCACCACCCCCAGCCCTTGGGCACCCCCATCCCACGCCTGCCTCTATTGCACCAAGCATTCCCCACATCACCCAGCTCTGGAAGCATCCCTGCCAGCCCAGAGCTGCCCAGCCCTGCCAGCATGCCTTGTCTCCTGGTACCCCTGGCCCCGTGGCACCTCCATCCACCCCAGTGCTCCCAGCACCCTTGACCCTATGGAATATCCCAATGTTCCCAGTATTCCAAGTTCTCCCTGGACACCCCAGTGCCCCCAGCACCCTCGGCCACACAGACAGCCCCAGTGCTCCCAGTGCTCCAAGTTCTCTGCAGCCATCCCCAGCCCTCCCAGTGTTCCCAGTACCACAGTCCCCATGGCATCACAGTACACCCAGCGCTCCCCGCACCCTTGGCCACGTGGACAACTGCAGCGCTTCCAGTTCTGCCCACCATCCCATTGCACCCAGCATTCCCAGTGCTCCCAGTGCCCCAAACCCCTCAGCCTGACCCTGAGTGTCACCCTACGAGTGTCACCCCACGAGTGTCACCCTACGAGTGTCACCCCACGCTGCCCAGCACCCCCAGTACCAACGGGGAACCAGAGCCCGGTGCCACGGAGATGGGCATTGAGGGCCTTGCGGGTGACGCCGGGCTCCACCGCCACCGAGAAGTCCTCGACGCTCAGCTCCGAGATGGCGGCCATGTGGCTCAGGTTGAAGCAGACGCCGCCCTGGCACAGCACGGCATGGCACAGGCAGGAGCGGGCGGTGGGGGGCGGTGGGGGGGCTGGGGGCCGCATACCTGCACGGCGTTGACGCCGCCCTCCAGGCCGGTTCCGGTGCCAAAGGGCACCATGGGCACGCGGTGCCGGTGGCACAGGGCCGCCATCTCCTGCAGCTGCTCCACGTCTCGGGGCCACACCACGGCGTCGGGCGGCGCGCACCTGGAGCGGAGCGCAGCGCTCATCGCCGGCCCCAAGGCGCGGCCCCGCGGATCCGCGCCCGGCCCCACCTGTGCATGGACTCGTCGTGCCCGTGCTGCCGCCGCACCGACTCCGCCACCGAAACGCCGGGATCCCCCGCCACGGAGCGCAGGGCCCGCAGCAGGTCGGGGGGCAGCGGGGGCTGCGGGAGGGGGGGCTGCTCAGCGCGCGGTCAGGTCGGCACGTGAGGAGCCCCCCCAACAGCCCCCGTCCCAACGCACCCGGCTGCAGCACCCGCGCCGCCCCACGGCTCCCACCAGCCGCAGCGCGTGCCGCAGGGCCATGTTGGCCTGGAGCTGTGCCCGGGGCTGCGCGTGGTCCCGCGTTCCCAGTCCCCTCCCGCCGGCCTTAAGGTGGCTCCGGGCGCTGCACGGCGTCCTCTGACCGCAGCCGCACAGCCCTGCACGGCGTGGGGTCAGAGTGCAGCACTCCGCAGCATTGCAGCCAGGAGGCGGCACTTCATGGCAGCGTCCGAGTCCAAACAGTCCAAGTTCCCCTGCACAACCCGGTGTCCCTTGCCCAGCTGGATGCAGCCCCACCGCTACCCAGGTAGCACACACCTCCCCACAGCTCCGTTGGTGTCTCCATGTCCACCCACACGCCCTGCTCGCAGCCAGCCATGCCCAGCCCAGGGCTGCACCAAGAGCACAAGAACATGTTCTGGGAGTGGATCTTTATTTGGGCCCTCAGTTGGCCTCCAGCACAGAGTTGATCCATTCGCGGAGCTCGGTGACACGAGCGTAGACACCCGGTGTAGAGGTGGAGCAGGTGCTGCTGCCCCACGAGACGATGCCCACCAGCGTCCAGGCACCGTCCTTCTGGCACACCAGCGGGCCCCCGGAGTCACCCTGCGGGCAGAGGGGTGAGGATGTGGGTGAGGATGTGGGGATGGAGCCGGGGGGCTGCGGGCATGGGGAGCCGGGGAACCGGGGGCCACGCGTTGGGGCACGGGGCACCCACCATGCAGGAGGAGCTGCCATCAGCCCCAGCGCACACCATCACGTCGTAGATGCGGAAGCCCCAGTACTGCTTGCACTGCGCGTTGGTGAGCAGGGGAAGGGCCGCTTGCTGCAGGATGGCCGGCGTGTTCTCATCTGTCAGGGAGCAGGAGGCAGCCATCAGTGCCGGCTCAGCCCGGGGCTGGGGGTAAGGAAGGACGGGGATGGGGCCGCGGTGTGCTACCTTTGGAGTTGAGGAGCCCCCAGCCCGTGGTGACGCAGGTCATGCCGCCGGGGAAGTCATCGGTGGGCTGGGGCAGGCAGACGGGCGCCACGCGGGCGTTCAGTTGTGCCGGGGTGGCCAGCTTGATCAGCGTGATGTCATTGCGGATGGTCAGCGCGCTGTACTTGGGGTTCTGGAAGACCTGCGGCAGGAGCAGCAGCACTGACAGCGCCAGCAACCTGACTGGGGCACTATGTGCTGGGGGGTGCATGGGGACACGTGGGGCAGGAGCCACCCTCGGGACCGGCCATGCTCAGAGCTGCCCCAAGGTGGGGTGGAGGGACCACAAAGCCAGCACCGGTGGGGACCCCAGGACCCAGGCAGGGATCCCACCAGCACAGGGACTGGTGGGGCCCAGTGGGCAGAGCTCCATCCCTGGGGCACCGGCACACAAACACAAGCACTACCAAGGGACCAGAGGGACCCGGCACCACAAAGAAGGACTCCGTGGGGATGCGAGCCCTGATACAAAGGGCACCGAGGACCACGAGGGGACCCGACCCCGCGGATGTGGGGCACCCATCCCTGCGGTGCTGCCGGCACTCAGCACGGCACCCGCAGACACGCAGCCCCGTGCCGGCCGTACCTTGGCGATGCCCAACCTCTGCACGTCACCGGAGTCCGTCTCCTGGTCGTACTCGCCCAGCACCACGGTGTCGGAGGTCCTGGGCAGGGCAGGCGCTGAGCCCCAGGCACACGGACAGCCCCGGTACCGCGTCCGCCCCGCGGCTGCCTTGCACTTACTTGACCCCGCAGTGGGCAGCAGTGACCACCCATTGCTCGCTGATCAGCGACCCGCCGCAGAAGTGGAAGTTGCCGTAGCGCTGCCGGCGAGAGTGACTGTCAGCCCCGCAGCTGCGTGGCCTCGTCCCCATCCCCGTCCCTGTCCCCGTTCCCGTCCCCGTCCCCATGGTGCGTGCTCACCTGCAGGGACACCTGCCATGGCCAGGACCCAGGCACCGCCGGCTCCCCGTTGACAATGCGGTTGTAGCCACGGATGACGGGCGTGATGGCGGGCACACCGCAGCCTGTGGGACGGGGACAACCGTGGGACCTCGGCCACCTCAGCCCCGCGCCCCAAGCCCAGCCCCGCGCCCCCCCCGGCTCCCTGCCCTGCCCCACGCACTCGGCAAAGCGGCACGGGCAGAGCCCGCCAGCGCCAGGCAGCCCAGCAGCCACAGCAGAGCCATTGCCACTCGCAGGGGACAGGCTGGGCACGAGGCACAGCGCTTCTTATGGCCGTGGCTCCACGCTGACCTTGCGCCGCGACCTCCGGAGATAGGCGGCACCGTGTGGGGCCGGCACCTGGCACCACGGCCATCATCAGCCCTGGGAACTGCGGCCTGGGGACCAGCCGCTGCCAGCCGGCCTTCCTGGAAACGTCCCTGACGGGCGCTGTGCCTGTGTGCACCCACTGCCTGCTGGGCCAGCCTGGCAGCATGCTGCCCCTGATGGAGGTGATTGCAGAGGCTGGCCATAGCTGAAGTACTGTTGTTGTAGGGCTGGGACCCTGCAGGCTGCTTTGGCCGACCGAGGAGCTCAGCCTGGTGCGTTTTGTTCCCATATTCAGGTCCCTGTTGTGTCACTGTTCCCTCATGCAATGGGGATCACATTGCCACGGAGTTCTCGGTCCTCTTCATCCTTGGTTTTGGGTCTCTGTAGTGTCCCCAGCACCCCGATGACTCGATGGAATCCCAAAGCTGCCTCTGCTACCCCATGCCCAGGTGTAGGGCAGTCCTGCAGAGCCCTGAGCACCATCCCAAGATGGAGGCCAGCAGCTGCTGCAGGGGAACATCAGCCCTGGTGTCCCCACGGTCTCTGCTCCCAGCACTGTGCTGGCTACCTGTGCCCTCACTCCCATTCACACCATGCAGAAGTGCTTCCCAACTTGCAGAGGGAGCCCAGTACTCAGTGTCCTAGACAGCAGTTTATTCCTTGGAACCATGCTCAGGTCCTGGCTCTGTCTGCATTAACACCAGAGACACCATTCCCACTGTGCTGGCAGGGAACGCAGCCAACTGGTGACCAGCAGCACAGCGCCCATCAGCTATGGCCAACCTCAGCACGGAGGCAGGACCTCCTCCATCAGGGGCAGCATGCTGCCAGGCTGGCCCAGCAGGCAGTGGGTGCACACAGGCACAGCGCCCATCAGGGACGTTTCCAGGAAGGCCGGCTGGCAGCGGCTGGTCCCCAGGCCGCAGTTCCCAGGGCTGATGATGGCCGTGGTGCCAGGTGCCGGCCCCACACGGTGCCGCCTATCTCCGGAGGTCGCGACGCAAGGTCAGCGTGGAGCCACGGCCATAAGAAGCGCTGTGCCTCGTGCCCAGCCTGTCCCCTGCGAGTGGCAATGGCTCTGCTGTGGCTGCTGGGCTGCCTGGCGCTGGCGGGCTCTGCCCGTGCCGCTTTGCCGAGTGCGTGGGGCAGGGCAGGGAGCCGGGGGGGCGCGGGGCTGGGCTTGGGGCGCGGGGCTGAGGTGGCCGAGGTCCCACGGTTGTCCCCGTCCCACAGGCTGCGGTGTGCCCGCCATCACGCCCGTCATCCGTGGCTACAACCGCATTGTCAACGGGGAGCCGGCGGTGCCTGGGTCCTGGCCATGGCAGGTGTCCCTGCAGGTGAGCACGCACCATGGGGATGGGGATGGGAACGGGGACAGGGACGGGGATGGGGACGAGGCCACGCAGCTGCGGGGCTGACAGTCACTCTCGCCGGCAGCGCTACGGCAACTTCCACTTCTGCGGCGGGTCGCTGATCAGCGAGCAATGGGTGGTCACTGCTGCCCACTGCGGGGTCAAGTAAGTGCAAGGCAGCCGCGGGGCGGACGCGGTACCGGGGCTGTCCGTGTGCCTGGGGCTCAGCGCCTGCCCTGCCCAGGACCTCCGACACCGTGGTGCTGGGCGAGTACGACCAGGAGACGGACTCCGGTGACGTGCAGAGGTTGGGCATCGCCAAGGTACGGCCGGCACGGGGCTGCGTGTCTGCGGGTGCCGTGCTGAGTGCCGGCAGCACCGCAGGGATGGGTGCCCCACATCCGCGGGGTCGGGTCCCCTCGTGGTCCTCGGTGCCCTTTGTATCAGGGCTCGCATCCCCACGGAGTCCTTCTTTGTGGTCCCTCGGGTCCCTCTGGTCCCTTGGTAATGCTTGTATTTGTGTGCCGGTGCCCCAGGGATGGAGCTCTGCCCACTGGGCCCCACCAGTCCCTGTGCTGGTGGGATCCCTGCCTGGGTCCTGGGGTCCCCACCGGTGCTGGCTTTGTGGCCCCCCCATCCCACTCTGGGGTGCGGGCGCTGTCAGTGCTGCTGCTCCTGCCGCAGGTCTTCCAGAACCCCAAGTACAGCGCGCTGACCATCCGCAATGACATCACGCTGATCAAGCTGGCCACCCCGGCACAACTGAACGCCCGCGTGGCGCCCGTCTGCCTGCCCCAGCCCACCGACGACTTCCCCGGCGGCATGACCTGCGTCACCACGGGCTGGGGGCTCCTCAACTCCAAAGGTAGCACACCGCGGCCCCATCCCCGTCCTTCCTTACCCCCAGCCCTGGGCTGAGCCGGCACTGATGGCTGCCTCCTGCTCCCTGACAGATGAGAACACGCCGGCCATCCTGCAGCAAGCGGCCCTTCCCCTGCTCACCAACGCGCAGTGCAAGCAGTACTGGGGCTTCCGCATCTACGACGTGATGGTGTGCGCTGGGGCTGATGGCAGCTCCTCCTGCATGGTGGGTGCCCCGTGCCCCAACGCGTGGCCCCCGGTTCCCCGGCTCCCCATGCCCGCAGCCCCCCGGCTCCATCCCCACATCCTCACCCACATCCTCACCCCTCTGCCCGCAGGGTGACTCCGGGGGCCCGCTGGTGTGCCAGAAGGACGGCGCCTGGACGCTGGTGGGCATCGTCTCGTGGGGCAGCAGCACCTGCTCCACCTCCGTGCCCACTGTCTACACTCGTGTCACCGAGCTCCGCGAATGGATCAACTCCGTGGTGGAGGCCAACTGAGGCCCCAAATAAAGCTTCATTTCTCTGACATGTCGCTTTTTGTGCCACCAGGAATTAGTGCTGTACCTGAGCCCTACGGGCAGGGCAGGGCTACTGAGCACACGGTGGTGCTGGTGGTACAGGGACACACATGCAGCACAGCGTGGCAGGCAGAGCAGCACAGTGCTGTGCGTGGAGCCACCTTAACGCACAGCAGGATGGGACAGCAGGGACACAGAGCCAGGCCCACAGCAGCTCCTGGCCCCACTACTGTGTGTGCTGGGGCTGACTGAGAATGTCAGGCTGCAGCCAGAGAGGGTGGGACTGGGGGGGCTCAAAGCTCCTATGAAGGGCCCAGAGGGGTCGGTGAGGGGTCCCAGGGGTTACCAGCCCCAGGGCTGCCATGTGCTGGCAGTGCTGCTGACTCTGGGGCATATCAGGTCTCCTCACCCCATTGCAGACCCCAGGCGGATGCCCCACTGCAGCATGGCAGCCATGGGAACCTCTGGAATCATACAGGGTTAGATGGGATGCATGGAATAGGAATGAGATCAGGATGGGGATGGTTACACAGAGAGGGCCTGGGTGGAAATGGGACAGGGATGGGAGGGCTGGTGGGATAGGTCTAAGCAAAAGATGAGCAAGGATTGGGTAGTGTGGGATGTGGGATGTGGGCACACAGGTGCTGTGGTCCCTATGGTGCAGGACACAGTGGTGTCTTGGCTGAGGATGGTGACCAGCACTTGGGCACACAAGAAGGGGCTGGGGAATCACCGTGGGAGCCGAGGCAGGGCACACAGGAATAGGGCAGGGGGTAGGTGCACAGGGTCAGGGCTGTCCCGAGCACCAGATACATGCTGGGGCACTGCGTCAAGCCCTGTGAGCCCACACCTGGGCTCTGGGTGCCCGTGGCCCAGGGCTACCATGGCACCTGCTGCCCTGGCACTGCCTCTGCCTGCACAGCAGTTGCACTGCAGCCCAGGTGCAGGTGTGAGGAGCACAGCAAAGTGTGGGTGGCTGTGGGCTGTGCAGCACCGCACCTTCACTGCTGCTTGTGCCCACAGCCAGTGCCACATCCTGTTCCACATCAAGATGCTATGAGCAAGTCCATGTTATCGCTTTGCCATAAAGCACGTGGCACCCCAGCCATGCTCCAGCACAGCTGCTTTTTGGGGACAGGACACCCCAGTTGCTCCCACAGGGTGCCCGCTCCCAGCACTGCACACACACAGCCAGGTGCCAGGGGAATTTCTAGGCAAATCTTTATGCTGCTGTGGGACCAGGGGGTTGAGTTTTGGGGGCGGCTGCAGCTCCATGGCTCTGGGAACCGTGAGGAAGGAGGAAACTTCCCCAGTGTTCAGAAGGCACCAATGTCGGTTTGCATTTCAATTACAGTCGGTACAGCAAAACCAAGACTTGAAATGCAAAGGTTCGAGACCCTCCTCCCCCTCGGCTGCCCCTCACCCCTTCCTTCCCCTGTCGCTCAGGACAGCATTCTTCATCTCCCTGCCGCTGCTGCTTGCCTCGCTCTGTCTGTGCCACAACACTACGACAGCTGGCTGATGTGCCGATGGAGCCCACAGCATCACCCCAGGACACTGGAGCAGCCCCACTGCCTGCCCCACTTCAACTGGAGCAGAGGACGAGCACAGAAGGGAGAGATTGCACCCCTGGGCACTGCGGGCATGGCTCTGAAACCAATGTCGAGAGGATGAGAGGGGAGGGGGATGACAGCTGAGGCCCCTCACCCCTGTGTGAGTCTCTATGTACAGGTCTGTTATGCCGAGCAGAGAGCCACGGGAGGGGGAACGGCACAGGGCCATCACATGGCAGCCAGCTGGCCCAGCACCATCCTGAACTGCTGCGTGCTGTTGGCGAGGTCCTTGACGCGCTCCACCATGTCCTTGGAGGCGGCGGGCGACGGGTAGTGCAGCGCGGCCGCTTTGGTGCTCACCACGATCTCCTTGAGCATCTCACACAGGAGGTTGCTGTAATGTGTCACCTTGTGCCGCACGTCCTGCGCCTTGGCCTGGCGGGACAGCGTGTCGCCGATGAAGACGAGCTTGTGGGCGCTGAGGATGATGAACTTGCTGTGGGCCACGAAGATTTTTGGGGGCTGGTTGGTGCTGACGGCAGTGAAGAAGGCGTCGATGGCGTTGGTGAGCGTGGTGAGGTTGGCCTCACACTGCTCCAGGTAGAAGAGGAGCAGCTGGTGGTCGGCGGCACACAGGGCACCACCGCCCCGCACAGGGCCGTAGTGCTGGGGAGGGCTCCAGTTGGACAGGTCGTTGTCAATGGGGCGCGTCACCTCCTGCTCCAGCCGCTCAAACTGCTTCAGCTGTGGGGAGAGATGGGTGTGAGGACAGGCAGGGTGGCCACCGAGCCCCACAGCGATGGCTGCACCCCAGGGGATGCTGTGTGGGACAGTGCCCCGATCCTATCTGGATCAGAGAAGAGCCAGACAGAGCCATGGGGGGCTCACGGCTGTGGGCACGGGGAGCAGGAGCCAAACCCTACTGCCCTCCCCACCCTGGGGTCCCCACTGAGCCATGCTTATCCCCCAGCCCCATTACCTGCTGGTGCTCCAGCTGGTCCTTGCTCTGCCGGATAATGTTGCCTTTCTCCAGCAGCTCCTTCTGCGTCTTCTCAAACTCCTCCTTGCCCTGAAAGAAAGGAAGGAGGGTGAGAAGGGGGAAAACCACGAGCCCTGTCAGGATCGAGCCCCCAGCCCTGCACCAGGACGCCCTCAGTTCCCACAGCCGCAACAGGAGGGGAAAAACAAGACCCAGGGGAGGAGACACAAAGCCCACCTCGTCACCCAGCGCCACAGGGTGCCCCCAGCCCGCACACACCTGGAGGTGCACGTAGTCGTAGTCCTCCATCCAGCCGCTCTCGTGGTTCTCGTAGGGGCCCTCGGGGGACTCCTGTGCCAGCAGCTTGGGCGGGGAGGGCAGGGGCCGTGACTGGATGCTGCTGGCCTTGTCAGAGGGGTGTGTGGGCCCGTGGCCATTGCCTTCGGGCGCCGGCTTTGTCCGTTTGAAGAGCAGAGAAGCGTTGCCGTGCAGGAAGGAGGCAAGCTGCTTGGTGTCATCGGGCACGCCACGCGAGTACATGACGAACAGCTCCAAGTCGTCCGTGCCCGGTTTGCCAGCCACCAAGGCGCTGGGAGCCCAGTGGCACGCATCCAGCGCTTGGCTGTGCCGCCCCAGGGCCTGGTAGACCTCCTCCATCTTCTGCAGCTGCTTGCTGAGCTTGGCGTACAGCGAGCGGTCCGAGGCCTGGGCAGCATTGCTCACCGCCCCCCGGGCAAACTCCAGCAGCTCCCGGAGGGCCGTCTGCACGCCCTCAGCCGCCAGGCGGATGCCGGCAGCGTTGGTCTCCATGTGCTCGGGGCTGCGCCAGTTGGTGCTGATGAAGGACATGAGGCAGGAGACGGCACCGCTGACGCCGAGCTGGAGCTTGGCCAGCATCTCCATGGCAGCATCCAAGTCCAGGGAAAACTCCCTGCCGGCCCCTTTGGCCGGCTCCTTTACGGGCACAGTGTCCAGCGAGGAGGTGGAGATGTTGCTGCGGGTGCTGCCCGTGCTGGAGGCCGAGAGACGCTTGGTGTCAGCCGCCTTGGCCTCGCGGTCCACCTGCGGTGGGACATCGTAGATGTACTCACCCTCCGTGTCCATTGAGCCCTTGCCGGGGGCGTGCAGGTCCCGCGGCACGTCGTACACCTCCTGCAAGGGGAAGGCTGACCCCCCCAGCTTCTTGAGGCTGGGAGGCACGTCGTAGATCTCGTGGGACAGCGAGGGCTCGGGGGCGGCTTTCCCGGCCGCCGGCGGCACGTCATAGACATCCTCCGGCAGGTAGGGCTCCTGCTGGGTGAGCACCGGGGGGTGGCGGGAGGGCTCAAAGGCTTTCTGCTTGGCGAAGGCGGGGGGCACGTCGTACGTCTCCTCCCGCACGGGGCCGTCTGGCACGTCCTTGCTGACGGAGGGCGGCACGTCATATACCTGCAAGGGCACCGCCACGCAGCGTCAGCACAGCTGGAGCCACACAGGCACACCAGCCCCCTCCCACATGCACACTCCCCCGTGCCCGCTGCGTGGCAGGGTCTGGCTGCAGCCCGGTGCCCATAAGCAATGGCTCTGGGCGTGTCGTGGGCACGTGGAAGGAGAGGTGCGCAGCGCGACCCAGCAGCACCCCAACCCTCACGTGTCTCTTTTGGTGCACGAGTTTTCCCTGCGGCACTTACGGTTTGGTGCAGGTTCTTCTCCACGCTGGGGGGCACGTCGTAGATCTCCTGCCCTGGGTCCTGCCCATTGGGACCCTTGACTGCCATGGGGGGAGTGTCATAGACCTGCTGGGAAGAGACAGGACGGCGTGTGAGGGGCAGGAGAGCAGCTCCAGCACACACACAGCGGGGACCGCGGCTCAGCCCAGCACTGGGTGCCACATCCCCGCAGCCCGTCACCCCGCTGCCAGCCCGCAGCCCCACAGGCAGCCCCACAGGCAGCCCCACAAGCAGCCCCAGCTCCCGGCTGACCTGGCTGGGTAGCGCACCGCGCGCGGGCGGCACATCGTAGATCTCCTGGGAGCCCGAGGAGAGCAGGTGGCGGGGAAAATCGTATTCATCCTGCTCACCCTTGGGGGCGTCATAGACGTACGCCTGCCCCACGCGGGTGGGCAGCAGCACCTAGGAGAGACGGGAAGGGCTGAGCCTGGCACACCCCCCGCTCCTGCCCTCTCCGAGCCCACCCGGGTGCCGGATGCGGAGCAACGAGACCACCGTGCGGTGGGTGCCCACACGAGGGCGCTCCCCGGCCGGCCTGCCGCTGTCACCGCTCCGTGCAGTGACGCCGGAGGGACGGAGATGAGATCACCGGTTATTTATAGCAGCGAGCCTCGGCTAGAGACAAAGCCCAGCCGCACGGCCGCCCTGCGCGAATGAGAACGGAGACCTGGAGATTAATCGGGGCGCCGAGGGACCCGCCGATGCCTGGAGGGCGAGCCCAGATCCCCGCCTGCATCTCGGTGCGATGTGGCGCGTGGCAGCCATAGGAGGCTGTGGGATGCTCGCAAGCAATGGGGTGCCCCGGCCACGAGGCACGGCGCTCGGTGGCCCCTTTTGCCCAATGGATCTTCCATGGAAACGCAGCTCATCACAGCCAAAAAAGCCCTTCACTCCCCCCCTCCTCCATCACCCCACACCACAGACCGGAGCCCGAGCAAATCCCAGCCCCGCGGCATCAACCGCCACCGTAACCAGACCCCCGTCCTACCTTTCCAGAGGGCTTGGGCCCTTCCCAGCTCCTCGCATCCAAAGACGGGGGCACTTGGTAGATGTCTTGAGCCTGAGCCACCGAGGGAGGAACCTGGTATATCTCCTGGGGGGGGCTGGCCGAGCTCACAGGGTACGCGTCCGCCGCCTGGCTCAGGGACGGCGGCACCTGGTAGATCTCCTGCCCGGCGCTGGGGAAGGCGTGGGGCGGCGTTTGCTTCGGGAAGGCTGGAGGCTGCTTGGCCGGAGCCGGGGGAAACTGTCCAGCGGGTGCAGAGCCTGAATACAGGCCCTGCTGGCCCTTGCCGGGAACCGGCATCAAGTAGACGTTGTCCCCTTGGGGCACGTAGGAGGGGTGCATGGCGGTGTACTGCGAGGCGGGCGACAGCGGGCTGTACCCCCCTTGGTGGTGGTACGGCAACGTGGGCTGCGGCACTGGCGGTGCCTGGCCCTGCCCCGGCCCGGCCGCCTGCTGCTGCTGCTGCTGCTGCTGCTTCTTGTCGTACATCCCCACCAGGATCTTGAGGCGGTTCCCCGGCACGATGCCCTGCCGGCCGTGCAGCGAGCAGAGCCACCAGCCGTCCAGGCCCTGCGTGTTGCGCTCCAGCACCGTCATGATGTCGCCTTTGCGGAAGGAGAGCTCGTCCGGAGACTCGGCCACATTGTCGTACAGCGCTTTGGCCAGCACGTTCTGCAAGACAGCCCCGCGCCGGGACGGGTCGGGGGTCATCCCGGATCGCCGCGCCGCCCCTCGGGAGCGCGAAGGCCGCCCGGCACCCGACGCGGCCCCGGCGCTCTTCCTCCTCGGCCCGGCTCAACCCGGAGGTGGTGCCGGGAAGGGGCCGGACCCCCCGCGCCTCCCGGTTTCGGGGACCTTCTCCGCCTTTCCCTCCCCTTCCCGCCGGGGAGGAAGTGCCATGGAGGTGACTCAGCCCGCACAGAGAATTCCCCCGGCCGCCGGGCGGGCATTGGGGCACGCGTGTGTGCGTGTGTGTCCGTGTCCGTGCGTGTGTCCGTGTGTGTGTGTGTGTCCGTGTGTCCGTGCCCGCTGCCGGCCCCCTCCCTCCGGGGACGCCGCGGTGCCCCGTGCGGTCACTCCCGCCCTCCCTCGTTGTCCTCCTGCCGCCGTGCTCAGGCCGAGCCCGCGGTGCCGGCATCGCTCCGCAGCCCCGCAACGGGAGCGTCCCCCGCTGCCCGCACCCCGCGGGACGAGCCGTGCCCGGAGCCGGACGGGCACCGCCGCCCGCCATCAGCGGCGCCCCGCGACACGCCGCCCCCGGGACCGGAGGGGGGGGGTGGTGAAGGGGGGAGTCGGTGACGGCCGCGATCCGCTCCCGGAGGCCCCGTCCGGCTCTTCCCCACCCGACGGGCCCCGCTCCCGGCGCTCGGGGCCCGGCCGCGCCGTTGAACACGGAGCCGCGCCGACCGCCGCGCCCGGTCCGTCCCCCGCCGCCCGGCCTCCCCCCGGCCCCGCCGCCCGCCCCGCAAGGTGACCCCGCTCACCAGGTAGTTCATCTTCGCCCGGCGGTTCGGCACCGCGCAGCGAGCGGCCCTACAGCGAGGCGGACAGCCGCGACCTGCGGCGGGCGGCCGGCCGGGATGGCGGTGGCGGCGGCGGCGGCCGCGCCGGAGGGATCATTCCAGCGCCGTGCCAGCCCGGGCCCGCCGGCCCCGCCCCGCCCATGGGCTGCGCCGCACCGACGGGAGGCGGCGCTGCGGCGGGAGGGAGCGGGGCCTCGCTGGGGGCCGGCGGGGGAGGGGAGGGAAGAGAACGGGGAGGGGGGAAGGGCTCGGGGCCGGGGCCGGCAGTCCTATCGCCGTCCGTCGGGGCTTCCCTGCCCTTTTAGGGCTTTTCCTGCCCGTGGGAGGCACGAGGCCGGCTGGGCGCTGCCCGTCGAGGCCGCGATGCCGCCCCGCAGCCGTCCGTCCCCTCGGGGGCGGCGGAGTTGCGGTCGCGTCCGCAGACCGCAGGCGGAACTCGGCGGCTTCCGCTCGGCGGTGACGGAGCGGGGCCGACCCCGGGCGCTGCGCGGCTCCGGGCGGCCTCGACGAGCGGCCGTCACAGCCGGGAACCAACGCGGCCCACCCCGCGGGGAGCGCCCCGTGCTGCTCCCAACCCCAGCCGAGTTCGGTGCCGAAAGGGAAACCAAGGGGAAATGCCGCGCGGTCCGGGCGCAGGGAGGTGCTGCGGGGCCCCAGAGTTGTGCGCCCTGCGTATGAGGACGGGATCACCACTGACGGCACAAGGAATGGCTTCAAACTAACAGAGGGGAGCTCCGGACCGGAGCTAAGTTAGAGGTTCTTTACAGTCAGGGCGGTGAGGCAGTGGCACAGGCTGCACAAAGAGCTGGTGGTGCCCCATCCCTGCACACAGCCAAGGTCAGGGAACGGGGCTGTGAGCACTGATGGAGCTGTGGGTGTCCCTGCTCAGTGCAGGAGGGCGAGCAGAGCCTTTAGGATCCGTTCGCACTCAAACCGTTCTGTGATTCGATGATCCCATGACATGTCGGTGAGCCCAGCCCGGCACCCGGTGGGGGCACAGCAATGTGGGACCGTCACGTGTGGTTGGGGCGGCACTAGGCCCTGCGTGGGGCTGGCACTGCCCGGTGGGCGCAGAGTCCCTGCGTGGAGCTGCCCGGCTTTTGGCTTCTGGCTGTTGGCTGCGTCCTCGCGGCTCCATCCTGCGGAAAGCTGCCTCCTGCCTCCCGGAGCAGCAATAGGAGCAGCAATAGGAGCAGCAATAGGATTACACGGACTGAGTCTCCTAGCAATGAACGGATAAATAAATCCTGTAAGGCAGCCGGGGATTTATTAGACTTCAATATCGGGGAAATAATGAGGACATTCCCGTTGGCTTGTAATATCACGGGACCCAACAGGATCACAACGGGGCTTTATCCCCACGCCTTCCCAGGGGCAGAGATGTTTTGTCAGGCTGCAGATGCAACCCACGGGGCTGCCCTGGCACAACCCACAGCTTGTCCTGGGAGAAAACAGCCACGTTCCCGTTCTCTGCAGCCCGCGCAATGGGGAGGACGGGATGGATCCCACACGGGACCCCACAGCGGAGCCACGGGGCGGGCACACACAATGGCAGCCTTGTCTGGGGCCGAGCACAAGGGGCCGTTCAGCAGTGCCCAAACTGCTCCCAGCCCACGGGGACACGGCGGCCATTCAAGGGGAGCGCAGTTGGGGGCGCTGGGCCAGGCCCTCTGCGGGCAGGCAGGTGGTGCAATCAGCCAACAGAGTGCTTTGCTCTTACATTTTATCCCTTTTTTCCCCCGTTTTTCTCCCCCAGTTCCTAAGCAGCCAAGCTGTGTTTTCTGGAGCCCTGTAAATCACTCCTCATCTTCAGGAAAGGGAGGCAAGAAACACATGATCCAAGCGAGGAAACACGCAGGACGCCGGGAGAGCTGGCAGAGGACAGCGGAGCTGAGTCCTGTGCTGGATCTGGAGCTGCCACCACCCGCTGTCCTCCACCCTGCCCGGAGCACAGCGGGGCTGGACAGCGTGGGGTGGGCTGGGATAGGCGGCAGGGGCGCAGCCATGCCCTGCTGCTATGAAGCCACTGGCCTGGAAGTGTCGGGAGGTGCAGCCGTCTGTCCCAGCAGCCCCACTTTGGTGCCTTCCCATTTCAGGCCCACAGAAGCAGGTTGATAAGGGCTTACCCTGTGTGTAACACGGCCAAGGGCTGCGGCTCCCTGAGCACGTGGTGTTTTGTTCGTGTCCATCCCCAGCGCATCCCCAGCACAAGGGCTGACTCAGCAGCCCACATGTGAGCCCGCAGCTCAGCCCAGGCTCAGGGCTGAGGCACGGGGCCAACGCCGGCAGCAAGGACGGGGCCGGTGCTGGCGTGGAACAGTGCAGGAGATGGCTGTGGCTGCCCCTGCCCTGCAGCATCCCGGGGGGACAGCCGGGAGGACGGTGGGCACGCAGGAACCACGCAGCGATTTCCACAATCACGGTCACACGTTTGTAACAGCGACCCTCACTTTCTCTGCCCCTCTGCTTCCCAGAGCAGCCAGGCTGTGAGCACACAGAGCACCAGGATGGAATACTTTATTCACGTGAACAGACCCTAGGCTGGCCTGCCTGCTGCAGCTGCTCTCAGCTCCTCGACGGAGCAAACAAGGGAGGATTTCTTCATCTGCTTGCTTCAAAACCCCCAGCACCGTCAGACCCCGCAGACAAGTGCAGACAGTTCAGCTTTGTCTGGGCAAGAGTGAGGAGGGGCAGGGGAGGCTGCAGGGCTGGCAGAGCGGGGAGCAGGGCTCCAGCCCCACAGCCCGTGCACGTGCAGCAGCCACAAAGGCTTCCTGCAGCCCCTCTCACCACCACACACGTCAGCAGAGCTGGATTCTGGTTAGCAGGGAAGCACGGCAGCACCCAGTGGTGGCAAAGGATCGGCACCACGGGGTTGCTCCCGTGAGCTGCCAGGTGATGGGACCCTCGCAGCACACCCTGCCCACTGACAAGCACCCTCCCCAAACATGACAGTAAAAGGAAAAACCTGCCAGGATGCGCAGGCTTGGGTAGAGAATATTTTCTGTGCCCAGCAGCCAGGCAGGGGGGGCTGGCGTCCCCCAGCTGGGGCACAGGGCCAGTGGGACCCCACGGCCATCCCTGGCCCTCAGGGCTTCATCCTGCTCAGTCTGATGTCACGCTCAATCTCGAACTGCCTGTGGTCCACGCGCTCCAGGAACGCCTTCCTCTCGATGTACCTGTGGGGAGCAGAGGCAGAGCTGGTGTTAGCAGCACCTATGGCCGGGACAAGGGGACCTAAAGGGACGGGCAGAGGGAAGGGGTGGCTGCCTCCGCCCTCCCGCTCCGTGCACCAGGCATCTGCAAATGCTAAGCACTGCAAGGACGGAAACGAGCACAAAAAGCACCTTGCTGCTTGTTTATGCCGTGCAGCTGAATTTTAATGCACTTTGCTGCAAACCCTTGCCACGGACAGCCCGGGGCTGTGCTACTAATTAACCTACAGAGGGAGCGAAATTGCAATTCAAAACAGGAGCGGTAATTGAATCATCACAATTGTTTCGTATTTGTTCTGCAGTGGCAAACACTGGGCTGTCACCACAAGGTCATTGTGCTCAGGCCCAGCTCAGCACAAGGCACGCGAGCTGCTGTGTCCGGCTCGTTCCTGCCTGCAAGCAGGACCCTGAGGAAGGATCAGCATTGCCGTGCCCTGCCATTACTTCATCCCAATTTGTGTCAGCAGCTGAGCTCCCTGCGTCGGTCCCCGGCAGCAACCCTGTTCACATCTCAGCCCTCCTTGTGCTGACAGAAGTGGGTCAGCTCCTTGCTGCCATGCCCAGCTCGGTGTCAGCACTCGGTGCCACCAGGATGATGCACTGCCCTTGGAGGAGGCTCTGGCCACCTGGCCCAGGTGAGGCGAGTGGAACGCGTGCTGAGACCCCTGCAGCACACCGGCTCAGGAAAGGCATTGGGGGAGAGCTGCTTCCTGTTGTCCCCAAGAGTGACCTGTGCCTGGGGGCAGGACAGGAGAGGCCAAGGGAAGGAAGCCGGAGGGGTGTGGAGGGGGGAGGATTCCATTGCATATCACAGTGTCACAGTGCCTGGGCATGCTCGTTTTTTCTTCCCCCTCCTCAGCTCAGCACAGACCGCAGGCACCGTCCATGGGGCAGCTGAGAGCAGAGCCCTCTCAGCAGGAGACAGTCCCTGGGCAGAGGCTCACTCCAGGGCACTGATGCCGATCACAGGCCAGGAGCAGCCAGAGCAGGAACCTCAACGTCACCCCATGGCCAGAGAAAAGCGCTGTGGGGGACACAGCAGAGTAAATCATCGGCAGGCACGGAAGGGGGCAGCTGTGATGAACTGCGGGCAGAGGGGGTGCACCTTCCGGGAGAAGAGGCTGCCCCTGCTAACAAGGGCGCTGTGAGGCTTCCCCGGGTGCCTGCTGTCCCCTGCCACTCTCCATCCATCACCAGGGTGAGCCCTCAGGCGCTGCCTGCTGGACCTGCCCTACAAAGCTGGCCCCATTTGGAGGCTGCTGTACATTTCCATTTATTAAAGACATCAGAGAGACAGAGTGAGACCGCTGCATCCCTCCCCAGCTCCAGTCCCTCCCTGCAGAACCAGGACAAGTCCCTGAGGTCTGACACAGCCTGGGTCCTGCTGCAGAGGAGAACAGGTCTGGGACAGAAGATACGAGGGGTGGGAAAGCAGAGACGAGGGCAGGTGGGTGCAGGTGGGGGGCAGCAGGTGTCCCCCCACACCTCGGGCACCATCAGCAGAAAGAAGGGGTGGTGGTGGTGCCATGCAGTGGGGACACGTGGTGTTTCAGCAGGGACACAGTGCAGATGTGCCCGTCTGCAAGGCAAGGCGGGGAGCAGAGGTCCGTAACGCCCGCAGTGCTGCAGTGAGGTGGTGCCCTGCTGGGTTGAAGGGTCAGAACCGTTCCCTGCGGTATTCACAGATGTGTCAATGATTGCTCAACTGATCGCTGAAGGAGCAGAGGCTCTCAGCCTGCCTAAGAAAGCAGCCGTTATAAAACACCCATCTGAAACTGCAACCCAAAGCTGTCAGAATGCAGCTCTGAGTTTTTCTTTCAGACAGAATAAAAGCACAGCTAGATAAGAATACACTTTTGCAAGCTGTCCACTAAAGCAGTTACATATTCCCAAGCTTAGCAAAGCACTTGCAGTGGAAATGCCACTTCTGATTTTACTGTCCTTCCCCGCAGTGCATGTTATTAGCTTTCTGCTTTATTTACAGCATCATCATTTGCTTTTATGACGCTTCCATTAACTTCACTGGCGTGAGCACTGCTTGGTGCACACATCCGATGCCCAGAGCTGCCATGATCTGTAACGCACCTTGCCAGCTGCTCTGGGTTTGCATACATTTAAGTGCAGGGGGACGGCAGGAAGATGCAGCTGGAGCATGCCATTGGAGGAGCAGGATGAAGCCATTCCTCCCTATTGGAGACTTGTTTCTTTTTAAACAAAACTGGGCAAAGGCAATCATGTTTCCTTGTGGAGCACTGCGTTAGACCGGTTCGGGCCAACAGCAGGTGAGATAAGGAGCAGGCAGGCTGTACGTCAGCTGGGCTCGGGGTCACGAGGCTGTTAGCAGAGCGAGAGGAGTCTGCCTGTACCTGCCGCAGGCCTCACCTGTCCTCCTGTAATGCCTAAAGCAGCTTTCCGTACCCTTAGAATAAATTCTTAAGAAATCCCACGTTTCCTGGACTCTCAGTGGCACGCAATGGGCTCCTATGCACGTAGGAGTGGTGGGAAATGTGGCTCTGCGGTCAGATCCAGCCCCTCTTACCCGTCTTTCCCTCGGTTGTGGATCGCCAGCTCCTCCACAATGCCCTCCTCCTCCTTGAAGTTCTCCCAGTCCAGCTTGGACTTCTCCAGTGTGCTCATCTTCTGCTTTTTGGAGCCGATCTTCCCCAGGAGGCCGCTGATACCGCTCGGCCTCTTCACCCTGCAGGAGACAAGGAGCAAACCGTGCTTCAATACAGGGGGCCAGCGATGAGCAGCAGGGCTGAGACACGCCATGTGTGCACACGGTGGCCTGGCTGGTGGTGAGCAGATGGGCAGCAGCCCCAGCAGCTCCAGGCAGGGTCTGTCTGCCCGCAGAGCCCGCTTGGCCGCTGCCCTGGAAGCGCCGAGTTCATTACACGCACATCTCGAGTGCTGGCTTTTTTGTGAAAGGGCTTTTTCATTTATCTTCTTAAGAGAACAGAGAGCTTTCAGGCCAAGAGAGATCATTAAATCATCCAGCTTGACCCCTTGTATACACCAGGCCAAGCCATTCCACTGATCACCTCCGTGCTAAGCCCAGCTCTTTGTCTTCGGGTTAAAGTGTTGTTTTCTGGAAGGGATCCAGCCTCAGTGCGTCACCAGTGCTGACAGCACATCCAGGAATTAACCATTTCGGCGTTACGTTCCAACTCAACCTCAGCTAGCTGTAGATTCTGGCTGCTGCCACTCGCTCTGAGCCCAGACACCCTTTGGATCCCAGGCTGCTCTCATTAGTTGTGCACTCAACACACCTACATCTGAATTTCGCTGTGTTTTTGACAGACAGCTGGAGCTCTTGGTACCCCACTGAGACACACGCTGTCCCAGCCCCTGCACCACTTCTAAGCTTCTGTCCCCCTGCTTAACGTTCCAACCTCCTGTAAGACAGGAGGCACCAGAACCCACCACTGGGAACAGTCCTCTGCATGCAAACCTGCTCCTGGCCCATCTCACAGAATCACAGAACGGTTGGGTTGGAAGGGACCTCCAAGGCCCTCAGTTTCCAATGCCCTGCTGCGGGCTGGCTGTCCCTGCCAGCTCAGGCAGTCCAGGGCCTCAGGCAGCTCCATGGATGGGGCACCCCCAGCTCTCTGGGCAGCAGTGCCAGCACCTCGCTGCCCTCTCATTGAGAAATGTTCCCATACAGCCTACATCCCACGGGCAGCCCCATCCCGTGACACACCAGCTCGCCATGCACTGGGATCCCACACCGCTCCCAGCTCCCAGGACCACCTTTGTCCTTCCTCTCCTTGTTCACAGAGGGCTGAAATCCCACCCCGCATGCCTGGGCCCCAAAGCTCGGCTTTCTGCTGGGAAAGGCACACAGAGGATTGGGGTCAGCAGGTCGCTACCAGGGGAAGACAATTCTCAAAGCTTGGAAGCAGCAAAGCAAACTCGCATTAACCCCTTCTTAAACCAGCCTGGGAGAGGAGGGGGGGGAACAACATCCGTCAGCTCCCTGTTTACACACATTCCAGAGATAGCTCCACGTCTGCAAGGCCCTGCCTCTGCAAAAAGCCGGAGAGGAAATGATTCTCGTTCCAGAGAGATGGAGGAATGTGGGGAGGGGGCCCCAGGTGAGCGGCAGGCTGCTCCCCATGCAGCAGCAGGCACGTCCTGCCCCCGCACAGCCGCTCTGTGCAGCACACCCAGAGCTGTCCTTATCGCATCATTAGTGTGGTTTATGCTTCCATCATATGCAGCCCTCCAGAGCTAAATAATTCCACAGTTTACATGGAATTAAATCAAAGAAAATGACATCCTTGTGAGCTTCAGCCAGAAGATTCACAGTGCAAGAATGGCTGGCTGCGGTCACTTGGGGCTGCAGCTTCCTGATGTAGGTATATATGGGGGACAAGACCCTGAGTTAAGGGAATCTCAGTAAGCTCTGGGTCTGTGGGAAGAGGAGCAGGAGTATCCCAGGGCCTGGCCCTCTGATTTATTCTAGGCTGCACCCTGCAGGGGAGTGTGCCCGCAGCCTACAGGGAATGGGGCACACTGGGGGCTCTCCTGTTCACCTTTCTCCATGAATGCCCCATTGAAATGTCCACACCACCATCAAGCAGTAACAGAATCATGGGACTGTAGGATGGTTTAGGTCGGAAGGAACCTCAAAGCCTACCCAGTTCTGTGGGCTGGGTGCCTCCCAGCTCAGGCTGCACAGGGCCCCATCCATGGCCTTGGGCACCTCCAGGGATGGGGCACCCACAACATCTTTGGGCAGCACCTGTCTGGGGCAACACAGCTTCATCCTCACTCAGCCCCTATCTTCCCTTACTCTGTAGAGCACGACAGCTCCAAGGATCCTTATCTACAGGTCACTGGGGGAAGAAAAATGGTGCAAGAGGCCCTGGTGCTGTGAACAGGATAAAAATGGAGAGATTTGGTCCCTGCAGCTGGGACTGCACGCGAGCCTTGCACAACTACCAGCCCTACTATCAGATGAGCACTCAGGTTGTGAGCAGAGGAGGTATGACAAACAAGCAAGACCAAACAAACATTGGGCAAGCGTGCCCTGAGGCGCTGCCTGTGGCCGGCCAGGCAGTGTTTATGTGCAGCAGCTCACTGTGCCCTGGGCCAGGAGCTGGCGGACAGACAGAGGTTATTTGAAGAGAATCCAAGGGGTGGAAGACAAACGCCTGCCACACTTTGATACCTCAGATTGTTTCCAATATGTTACAGAGGCACCGATTTGTGCAAATAATTGGCGCTGTGTGCAAGGCAGCCATGGAGAGATGCAGGAACTGCCATGGGGCTGTGGGCTTCAGCAAGTGGCTTAAGGATGCCCTGAGACAGATCCAGGGAAGCACTACAACCTATCCAACCTGCAGTCTGGGCTGGCGGGCAGGAGCTCTGTAACATGAGGTATTCCATAATGTGTTTCTCAGGGCAGACCTAACTTCTCACCTTGATGCCCTTGGAGTGGGAGAAGTGAGGATGCAGAAATAGGGGCTATGCCCTCGGCCACCTCCAAAATGGGTGGGAGCCTCTGCAAAGCACAGTATGCACTGGGACAGCATCTGGATTCCTCTGGGGTGTTGAGGTGCAGGATGCAAAGCCACTGCCTGCTCCTGAAACGCTGCAAGCTGCCGTCAGCACTGGGATGAGCTGCTTTTTCCCTGCAGCATGGCTGGGCCAGCATGGCCTGAAGCACGTCTGCTGCAGATTCCTCGCTCAGCACTGAGCCTTTCATCACCCCGAATAAACCCAGCAGCGAACCTGGGGGTGGGAATTCCTACACCCGTGCCAACATGAAGTAAATGAGAGACATTAAAGTCCAATTAAAAACTTGCTTGGCCTTAAATGCCTCATCTGTTTAAAAATCAAGTAACGGGGCCTGATTAATTGCATTCATTGCCAGCACGAGGAATTATTACCCTTTTTGCACTCATTAAGGGTATCTGCTGTGGCATCTTTAATCACCAAGGCATTTAAAAGAGAGAAAGTAATTTGCTAAGACATACTGGATCCCAGGGATGGGAACCAGGACAATCGCCTATTGAGGACACGGAGCCACGCTCTCAATTTCCACAATTAAAAAGTCCCCGAGCAATAACAGAATGGGAGAATGCGGTCCCTGCAAAGTAAGATGGGCTGCTCTCCTCTCCGGATGCTCTGAGGCCAATCCCACCCATACTGCAGATTTTGGGACTCCATTGGCCTCCCACTTGTGTGAGTTTTCTTGTTATCATTTTCCAGTAGCTACCCAGAACAGCTCATTCCCTCACTTTCTGCAGCAGCCTTTTATGTCTTTGAAAGGGTTTCACGCCTGCCTCGCTCAGCCTGCTCTTTCCTAGACTAAACAACCCCTGTTCTTCCAAGCTTTCCTCATTCCTCACCACTTCCAGCCCTCTGACCGCACTTGCTGCAGCGAGAAACGCAGCGTCCAAACCAGGGATGGGCTCCAGCTGCAGGGCTGCTGGCAGCAGCACCAGGAGGAACGCCTCGCATGCCTTGCACTGCATGCAGCTCCTCGCCCAGCCTGTGATGTACACTCTGAGAACAGCTCTGTGACACCATTGACTCACGTCAAGGCAGTGATTCAGGGAGATTAGTGCATGCACTGCTGCCACCAAGGTTGTTACTTCCTTCCTTGATGCATGGGGAGGATGCCTGCTGCCCGAAGGCAGAGCTTTGCACTGCTCCTGTGCTGTTCCTCCCACATGCCTGCATGCTTGGGACCACCTGGGCTGGAAAAGACCTTCCAGATACTGAAGGTTAGTCCAATATCAACGTGACTCTTCTTTGTAAAGTCTTCAAAAGGGCTGATAATACCAGGACAAGGGGAAGTGGATTTAATTTGAAAGAGGGTAGATTTAGGTTGGATGTCAGGGGGAAGTTCTTTACTAGGAGAGTGGTGAGGTCCTGGAACAGGCTGCCCAGGGAGGCTGTGGATGCCCCGTCCTTGGAGGTGTTCAAGGCCAGGTTGGATGGGGCCCTGGGCAACCTGATCTAGTAAACATGGAAGTTTGGTGGCCCTGCCAGGCAGGGGGGTTGGAATTTCATGATCCTTGAGGTCCCTTCCAACCTGGGTAATTCTGTGATTCTGTTACCTACCGCACCCCATTACAAAACCATGTCCCTTAGTGCTATGACCACATGTCTCTTAAACACCTCCAGGGCTTCCAATGCCTGACTCGTATCCTTCGACAGCCTATCGCAGCCATCTCTGCATATTGGCCTCTGCTGCTCACAATGCCCATCCCACAGCTACTGAGGAGTAACACCTGGAAAAGGATGTCCCCTCTTTGTGAAATATATGTCTTTAGGGAAGTGTTCCAAGCCAGGCTGGATGGGGAGCTGGGCAACCTGATCTAGTGCCTGATGTAGGGGTCAGCAACCCTGCCCGGGGCAGGGATTGGAACTAGATGATCTTTGGGGTCCCTTCCAACCCAAGCCATTCCACCAGCCTATGAAGCACTTCTGGGGAACAGACAGCAGCTGAGCAAGCACCAGTCAACCAAGCAAGAGTGAGCCAGCGCCAAAAGAAAGCAGGCAGAGGGACCAGTGACACTTCACATTGTCCATCACCGTGGAATGATGGGTGCTCTACTAAAGGAGCCAGGAGCATTCCCTGCTCCCCTTTTTGGAATCACAAGCCCTCTACTCTTTGTTTCTGATGGTTCCCTGGGAGTATGCAGACTGCAAACCCTGCTGCTGCTTGGATCCTTCTGTGGACAGCAGCTTCTCTAGCAGAAAGGTCTTAATACATAAGAAGCAAACACTGAACACAAAATAGGTTGGTACTGATGTTTAGCCGACAGCCTTCTTCTTAAGGAACATTTATGGGAGATAGTGAAAGCAAACACATCTAAGAGCACAGTTGCTGATGCAAGCAAGCCATAAGAGCAATGCTCAGCAAGCTCTCCAGGTTGTCATCACCAGCTGTGAGCTGTGTCTGTGGCTGGAGGTCACCCCAAAAGCTCTGAGGGGGGGATGTAGGTGAGAGACTCACCCAGCAGAGAGAAGAGCACAGAGGTTTGAAGATATCTGTTCTGCCACGAATGGCTGTGAAGCTAAACAGTATCCCTTAACAGCAGGAAATGGTTTTCATACAAACTAACCACAGCTGGGCAACTGATGCAGCCAAGAAATACCTTCATTTTAAGAAGTGGAAGATTCCTACCCACTGCAGCATGGACTGCCTGTCCCACTGTCCTCCCTTCAAACCAAACCGTGCATCCTGTGAGCAGAGTGCTCACTGAGTACTGCCAGCAAGGACGCACTGACAGCTCTGCAAATTAAAGCACAGCCAAGAAGACATGGTTGCCACTGGCATGCAGAAGCCACAGTGATGTAACAGACTAAGTGCATGCTGGATGCTGTCTTGGTGAGGTGGCTGCAGGCACACTTGATGCTGGTGGTATGTGCAGCCAAAGAGAAATCAGTGGGGAACGGATGGTGTCACGTGGCAGTCCCACCTCCCAGCAGCAGAGAGCTGAAGGCCCGTCCAAGGGCAATGCTCTGGTATGCTGACAATGGGTTTATTGCTGGATTTATTATTAATCCAGCGTGGTGAATTTATGTGAAACTTCACAAACAGCACAAAATTGCTTTGCTAAAGCAGACTGCACCTCACCTGCATGAAGGAAATGTGTTTCAACATCAGCTTGCGACCAGCAGAACCAAATGGGTCTCCATGCACACCAAGATCAGAAGGCTGATGGATGCTGTGCCCCTCCATGGGCACCCAAATCAGCATAGCACCTCTCTAGCAGATGCTGGGGCTGAAGGCTCCTTCCACGGTCTGTGGAGTTCATGTTCTCCCCCATGCCGGCACCCAGGAGCTCGCTGGCTCAGCCAGCCCCTGCCCTGCAGGTCCCCGTATCAGCAGGAAGACCTCATTAGGGAAGGGACTGAGGCTTCCTGCTGGGGCCCACAGCCTTTGTGGCGCTCGTGGCGCTGAGGCCACAGAGCTGGAGGAAGCACGGCGTTTTCCTTGGGCCTTTCAGACAGAGTTGCTACGAGGTTGTTGTCAACAAAACAGGGCTGTGCTGACGGGGCCGGGCAGCACGGGCTGCGCACAGGCTGTCACCGCAGGACAGGGCACAGCAGCACAAGGCCCCTCTGTACCAGTGTCCCCGCAGCTGCCCCAAGCGGTATGGGCAGAGCAGAACCAAAACCCAGTGCCCTCCTCATCAGGGTGATGCTGGGGAGCCTGGAGCTGGCTCCTGTCCAGCACAGATGAAGGCTGTTCCAGCAGCACGCTCCTGCAAGGCACTGCAGCAGGGCCAGCCAACGACGTTACAGTATCAGCGGATGGAGCTCAACAGGAGCCTAATTGAAAGAGCTGCAGCGTTCAGCTGACTCCTGATGCTATGAAGACGTTAACGGCTCCAAGCCAGTGCTAAGCAGCCCTGTCTGACTGTCTGACAGCTCCAGCACTCAGCTGACGGATGGGAACCCTCCCCTCAGGACTTGGTGGGCAGCCAGAGCAACGGCCCCGTCAGCACCATCACCAAGGCCAAGTGCTGGACAAGCTGTCCCTCCCAGCTGGAGGCTGCAGCTTCCACCAGGGAGGTTCAGCAACTCGCAGGGTGATACAGAGCAGAGCTGCTCCTGCCGTTGGAGGAAGGGACCTGGTTTGTCTGCACGGTGATGGGCTGTGAGCACTGACCTGACCATGCACTGGACATGTGGAGACTGCAAACCCACCAACACACACCTACCTGTGCCTTGCCCTGTGGGGATGCACCGTCTGCATGCTGACTGCTCCCTGAGTGCATTCTCCACGTGTTTCAAAGACTCACATTTACTGCCTAGTGCAAAACCACGGTGAAGCTGAGCTGCTCAGCTTATGGTAGCCAAGTGGGGGAAGTGAAAGCTAAAAACACTCGTTAAAATCTTTTTAGCTAAAGCATCAGAACTCCCCAAACTGTTCTCACGTGGATCCATTTGATCCTGCAAAGCACATCGGTGCCCATATTTAGGCACAGCAATAAGAGTGAATGAACGACTCCCAGCACCCGCAGCTCCCACGACTGCGCTGAGCTCAGCGTGGAGGTTTCAAATAAAACAACCATGGCCACAGAGCTGGGCTGGGACTGAGCACATACGGCTTTTTATCTTAGAAGGCATTTGTTTGAGAACATTCGGAGCTGCTGGAACCGCTGGCCCTGACATGATTTCACCGTGAGACCTTAAAAACGTTGACATCTTCAAATGCAAAAGGACCCGCAGTCACAAAACCAGCCCTTAAAAAAGAACAGCCAGAAAATAACCACTGGTGATGGGAGGAGGAATTCTGCCTCCCTTCAGAGGCCGGCTCCTTCCCCTTTGTCTAACAGCAAACCTTTTGTTCGGGCTCTCTCGGTACGCAGGGAATGTCTCACTGCGTGGACCTGGCTTTGATCGGCGCAGGGGCTGCTGCAGACCGTGTGGAGCAGTGCAGCTAATGGAATTGTTCCAGCACTAACGGGATTTCACTGAATGCGTGGGGACAGCCGGGGCTGCTGGCATGCTGGCAGATTGCTCTTTACAGTGCCAGGCACTCCAATAGCCTGAGAAAACTGCCCCTCCATCAACACCGGACCCCCAGGGTTCCGCACTCAGCCCCATCAGCTTCCCACAGCAGCAGGCTTTGATCAAAACTGGGTGAGAAAGCCAGACAAGAGCAAGGAGGGTCTCCCCCTCCCCCAGCAATTAATCCAACAGCTTTAAGCAAAGTCCCGATGAAAACAAATAGACCGCCTTCCACACGCAAATGTTTGCAAAGCTCGGCAGCCTGGGACAGGGGAAAGTTCCCAGGAAATTAAAGCAGGGTGAGCAAGCATCCGGGCATTCTGGCACAAACGTATCGCTGTAATGAGTAACCAGCCTGAGCCACCCAGGGCAGCGGCTGCTTTGCAGTGTCATGCAAGGAAATAAATAGCATGACTATCATATATTAACTTCCAGTGGGAAGGCTGTCCTGGCAGCACATGGGCCTACAGGGAACCATAAACATTTGGGCACCGATACGAGTAGCCATAAAACAAGAAATAAAACTCGATGACATTTAATTGCTTCAGAGAAGGGCAGCATCAACGGTGCGTCCATCAGTTACCTCCCCCTTCACTGTGCTGCCCCATCACAGACCAAGAGCTGGCCAAAGGAGCCCATCAGGGTGGGCACTGCAGGGGCAAAGTCTGCCCTCAAAGGCTTTTGCTGTGTAGAAGCTCAAGTCCAGCCTGCTGAAAGCAATGGGAAGTTAACTGATGAAAGGATGCACTTTGATTTTGAATACAGCTGATGGCCGCAGCAGTGACTCAGTAACAAACCAAGAGACAAAAGCAGAGAGCCTGAAGTGTAGAGAATATGAGAAAATAAGATTCTCTTGTGGGTTCTTTCTCCAGGGCTTGGCTGAAGTGCTTTGAATGCCACTTCTGAGCCTTTAAGCTTCGGCAGCCGCACTTGGAAGCACTGCCTTGCTCTTCCCAAGGATGCACCTGGCTGGAAACAGACTGCCAGTCCCCAGAGGGACCCAGCTGTCACCTCGCTCTGTTGTGCCCTTCTGGCTGGAGGGCAAAGAGAATGGCCGGGCATCTCCTGCACAGAGCAGCAGGTCTCATGGTCACCATCCACCCACCAAAAGCTGCTTGAGAAGTGGAATGGGGACACCGAGAGCCCAGCCAGGTTCTTGGTGACACAGTGTCTCTGGAATTCATTGGTGGGCATCCCACAGCCTCTGCATGGGAGGATTTCCCAAATCCTGAGCGACCCATCAGCTGCTGAGGGCAAAGCAGATGTGCATGTACCATCCACCCAGGACCAGAGCTGCTGAATGAAAACCAAATCAACTCCCATCCATGTTCACAGCCATAGGGAGCAGCTCTGGGTCCCCAGCTCTAGGATAGGTCACCCAGCCCTTCTGTAGCAAGGCTTCTGTCCCAGGGCCACAGTGCAGCGCAGCAGCACTGAGTAAGGCAGGCAAGCTGCCAGCAGAGGCTTCGATCTCCTTCAGGGAGCTGAAATAGTTACATGGTAAATGCATGAACCATGGGAACAGCTTCCCAAAGGATGTGGTGGATCCCAAATTGTAAATCTTTCCATTGTGAGTGGATGCCTCCTTGGAAAATGCAGGCTGCAGCTTGACCACAAGTGTGCAGGGAAATGCTGTGACCCCAGCATGGGCACCCAGCAAGGACAGTGTGCATCCCAGCTGGGACACAGCCAGCCCAGGGCACACCATACCTCCTCCTCTTACCTCATGGCTTTCAAATGCCTCGCTCTCTTCAGGTCTGCTGCTAGAGATTTGAGGAGTCATTACCAAATCAAACCTCAGCCATTCCTTCTAGGAAGCCCCTGCCACAGCAAATCATTACGGTCAGAAATGACCCCTAAGACCATCTAGTCCAACTGCCCTTCTCTTCCCAACCCAAAACCCTTCTGTGAGCACAAAACCCAAGCAGGGTAAAAACCTTGCCAAGGGAAGAAACTGTCACGTCATTCACATCTGAGAAAGCAGCACAAAGGAAAGGCACCAGTAAAGATGGTCACATCTCTGGGTCAGGAGGAGCTGGGAAAGGAGCACAGAGCGCCAGTGCTGCTTTTTTCTTTCTTTCTTTTAACTTAGCCAGCAGTTGCAGAATTTGGGCTTTGTTTAAAGCCTTTTGCCCTCGCAAAGGAAACCTCCTCCCCTCCTCCTTCCCCCTCCCAAAGAAAAGGCCACTGAAGTCTGTGGGCAGACATCCTGTAATGTCACCTTACCAAGAGGTGGCAACCTGACTCAGCTCAGCCAGCAGCTCCGCTTCCATGTGGGGCTGCAACTGCGGCATGTGGCCCCAGGTTGATCCCTGGCTCAGGTCACACCACCAGCAGCACAGCCCAGGGGCTCTGCAGCAGCACAGTGGGGGGAGCAGGGAAAAGAGGAGCTGGATGCTGGGGGTTAGGCAGATCTCATTACTCCTTCTTACTTCATGTGCACATTGCTGCATGCAGAAACCTTCTCTCTGCAGATGCACGTTGCACCCAGACCACTTTTCAATGCTCTCCCTGTGACATGATTTGATACAAGGCACTGCATTATCTGCCTGGTCAGAACAACCAGAGGCAGACAGCACTGAGCATGAGGCACCATGCACTAAATGCTGCTTTCTGATGGCTTTTCTACACCCACCTCAATTTATAGATTAATCTGCTGCACCAGTAATTGAAGCCATTGGATGGGTAGCATGTAAAAGCACCATTAGAGGGAAGGCTGGAAACCTGCTTGTGATTTACCAAATCACTACTAGGTCTCTATAGGCTTGGGCACTTGTGAGGGGCAGGTGCTGTACATCAGCTGCATTCTCTCTTTGCCTTCATCCAGGTTTAATATCAGCAATAAAACACCCCCTGCATTAGCTCTAATGTAGCAGAGCACACACCACTCTCCTTCTCATTTCTCCCCTGCTGTGTGGTATCATGGCTTTGGGATGCTATGCATCAGCCAGTTGAGATGGGGACAGGCACCTAAGCAGTGTGAGCCCTCTCCATGCCCCACAACAAGCAGGCTGCTGGGGCTGAGCCATGCATAGCACAGCAGGATTTGCAGAGGAAGGAACGTGCCTGCCTCTGCTCCGAGAGCCCCTCCTTCCACATCGCCCTTCCTGACCCCAAATCAAAGCACCAGCAGCAGCCTTCCCACCACCCCAGCACAGAGCGTGGCAGCTCCCAGACCCCCCCTGAAAGTACGGCTTGGCGAGCACGGAACATTTCTTCAGCTGGCTCTCAGCTTAGTCTGCTTCACAACAAAAGGAAGCTGCAGTCCCTCAGGGCTCAGATTTTTCCAAATGGAGTAAACATACACAAACACAATATTTGTATGTGCAGTAATTGGGCCAAAGGATGCACAGGCAAGTGGGTGGCTCACCGGTGGTCCCGACATGTGATAACACGCGTGTAACCCTGGAAACCTCCAGCTAAGAGCCATAGCTCCAACCTGACTGCGCTGCCTTTGAGATTAAAAAGCAGCCTTTGTTGTCTGCAAGATTAGCATTTCAGAAAAAAGCACATTCCCAGCCCAAGGGGCTGCTCCTTAACCCAAAACCTTGGCTCCCTAACGGCTGAATGATGCTCTGAGCCCCACATTCATTAGGCAGATTGTATTTGAGCGCCCTACGTGCAGCTGATCAGAGCATTATTCCTTAAGGGCTTCATGTGGCAAGAGTGCCTCGCAGAGAGCAATCTCGTTTAACAGCCAATTAGCAGAGATGTGCTCTTCCGAGCTAAAAAAGAAGAAGAAAAAAAGGCTGTGTCCTCAGCTTTCTTCTGCCTTGGCTGTTAAACCGAGGCAGCAGATCACTCCTGCAGCCCATCGCTTCTGGGACACGTGTACAACTTACCCTACGGCTTCATCCCAACCTTGTGTAAGACCCAGGACAGCGATATTGATGATAAGTACATTTCTTTAGGCTAGAAAGGGACTGGGTAGACTCAGGAGACAAAAGGGGAAAAACCCCAACTATTTCCATACAAAGCACTGCCTCTGAATGTGAAATCAGAACACTGCAAACTACAATCCCCCAGTAAATTTCCCTGGAGGATTCGGATACCCAGACCCCATCTGTGAGCATCTGAATCTCACCCTGAGGGCCCTGATGGAATCTCCTGCCTCACAGTGAGGAGAATGGAGCTGCCCAAAGTCCAGTGGGCAGCATGGTGACAACATGCAGGTAAGAATCAGAGCTTCCTATCTGTGCTATTGCTACACTAACTCCAGACAGAAGCAGCATCAGCAAAATAATAAATTCTGCTGCAAGAAAAACTGACAGCTCTCACCAGTTAAATACATGCCCGCAGGCACAGCTTAGATGCAGGATTCTTACGTTAAGAACAAAAATCCCCTTCACTTTTTTTCTCCTTTGTAGTGGAATCCTCCAGGAGCACCTCCAAGGTGGGGTGTGCACCTGAGCAGAGCTCAGCTATCGCAGAAGAGCAAAGCCTGCATCTGTAATGTCCCAAGGAGCCACTTCAGAGGACAACTGTTGGTTTAACCTGGCTCTCTCGCTTTACCGGGCTGAGGCAGACCTTCCCCTGCTGGCATCCTGACCTTGCACATCTGGGTGAGCTGTGTGATGCACTGAGCACTCCTTTCAGAGCTCAGGGGAGCAAAGGATGGCCAGAGCACAAACACGTGAGCAGAGGGACCAAAAGTGCAGGCAGTACCAGGAAAGGTGACCTAAAGGCATTAGCTCTCAGGGTTCAACCACTGCAATGAGCTCTTTTCCATCCCAGGAGTCACTCGAGAGAGCAAGGACACAACCCTGGGATACAAAGAGATGAAGCAGCAGGCTGGGAGGCACCTGGTGCACCTGGCTCCCAGCTACACCTCCCCAGCAGGATGACTTCCTCCTCACCTTGCACCTCTTGCCATCAGGCCTGGCCCTAAGGCTGTAACAACTGGATAAGCCTAAAAAGCAAAGGAATGAAAGCACAGCAGAGAAAATCCCTGGCCTGGATGAGGCGTGCAGCTGAGCTACTGGTACTTCCACAGCACCCCAAGGCTTTCTCAGCCAGGCACAAATACAGGCAGGGTTCAGTGCAGTGAAACATCAGACAAGGAATGCTTCTGTAGCTGCTGGACATCTTCAGGACTTTCACCCTCACTGTGCCTGGAGCTGCAGAAGAACACAGGCAGCTCAGTTTGGTGGCATTGAGCACATGGGGACTGCTGTACCCTGCTCCACCTCACCCCAAGGCTGCCTCTCAAACAGCCATCCACATCCCATCCTTCAGCTCACAGCAAAGCAAGCATCCCAAGGCACCAGTGAAGGCTGTTATGCCATACACAACAGCTCACCACCAACCTGAACTCCCTTGAAGTAGCTCCACTGCTTGCTGTGACCTGTTGGCGTGGCGTGGGGCTGGCTGCTGCTTTGGGCTGTGTGGGAGCTGCTCACACCCTTCTGAACAGGGGCAGAAGCTTTACCTCACACTGGTTTCTATGATCACCATGACTGCAATCTTATTTCTAAGATTGCACAGCTACTACAAGGAGAGTAGCTCTGTTCCTGCAATACCCGGCTGCCTTTGAGGGGACACGAGAGCTGCCGGCTTTGTTTTACACCAGGTCCCAGCAGCACGAGGCTAACTATGTCCTTTCCCAAAAGGGTTTGTCAGCCAGTGGAGACGGCAAGAGCAAACGACTACCGGGATTTTTCAAAGCTTCTCGCATTACAGGCACTGAGAAGAGATGATCCTTCCCTTTGTTGCTCATATTTAAAGCGTGCAAAGCCCCACGTATTTAATTCCCACGTACATCGTTCAGTCTCTTGCATTGCAAGCAAGGCTATGTCATGAGAACTCCAACACGACACATCCTTACCCATCAATTTTGGGAAGTGGGGCAGGGCTGTGGTAAGCAGGAGCCCAAGAGGGCCATGGTTTTACTCCCTGTGGGATCTCCCTACCCCCAGCCCACACAGAGGAGGCAGCAGGGAAGAGAGGAGCGTGCTGCTGGATGCTTCAGCCCCTCCTCTTTTTCCTAGCTGCAAAGACAAGTTTCTTATTAAAAGATAAAGAAAAACCCTTTCATCCTCTACGCCCAGACCTAAATCTTTAAATACCTAGTGAAATATAAGTAATTGAGATGTGCTGTTAGCAGCTGTGGGTTCAGTCATCCCTTTCATGTTTGCAGACAGAAGCTGAGTAGGACTAAGGGTTACTTAACTTAAAAATGACAAAGTTTGATCGCTGTGCCTGGCAATGAATATTAAAAGCAATGACAAGATTGACATTATCTAGCTGCATTGTAGCTCCTATTTTTTTTCCCATTTAAATGCTCCATTCCTCACTTCTTACTGCAAAGATTCACGGCAGGCATACACAGCTCAGGCTGACCTGCGTTGAAGCCCAGTGTTCTGGGTACTAAAGACAATTAAAAGGGCTCAGCTAGCAAAGCTGCACAACGACCTGAGAACAAACGTGAACACAAGCCTTCCTTGTGTGTCATGTGCTGCACACACATCCCAGGCTTCACAGAGGACCTGCTTGACTTGGGAAATGTGAGACAATGCTGCTAAGCCACCTCCTCCACCTTTTGCAGCCTGTCCTCTTCTCTTGGAAGCAATAGTATGGCTGCAGAATGAAAATGGAGCTCTCTGCATGCTCCATGAACAGCATTCACTGCAGGTTCTGCTCAGAAGGATGACAGATGTTTCCCTGAATGCACAGAATCCATTTTTCCCTACAGCTAAGCTACTACAGCAGCTAAGCAGCCCTAACTGAATGAGTGGTGGTTAAAAACAAGGGCATGCAACCAAAGAAGCGAGCTGCCAAGATGCTTTCACCCTTTACGCAGAAGGAGAAAGCACTGCTGCCTGCACAGACTTGCTCCAGTGCCCAAATTACTCTCCCAGCAAAACACACACGTTATTTCCAGCTTGAGCGCTTTCAATCACTGCTCACAGCTGCTCTGCTGTGGGCTGGGCTGTGCACCTCCCTCCTCCAAGAATGACATTCTCCCGCAGAACACTGCAGGCTAAGGTCAAGTCCTATCTTACACCATGCTCTCTAATCCAAAAGCTGTACTCCAGCTCCCACGTTCATTAGAGCAATGGCCCGGCCATGTGACCTTATGACAACTGGTGCTGGCTGGTGCTGGAGTAACAGGGCAAAAGCCTTGGGCTACTCAAGGCCAAGAGGATACCTCCAGCACGGAATGAGCTCAGGCACTTGTGCAGCTGCTGCCCTGAGCTCTGCAGGGAGCATGGAGTCTCTCAGGGGGTTCCCCTGTAGGCTAACCCTGGGCTAGCTGCAGAGCAAACCCACACAGAGCACATATAGGCTAGCAGCCCCATCTGCAAGGACATAGCTGCACTGCTCACCCCTCTAAAGCAGGGGTGCTCTTGCAGTGCCCTGGGCTCCGCTGCTCTGCTCCATCCTGCAGGGATGCAGGAGAACCATGGGCTGGTGCCACCAGACCCCAGTGTGTCTCTGAACTCACCTCTGTGTAGTGCCTCAGGGAAGGGATGTGATCATTGCAACTCTGGCCACCGCTTGCTACTTTTTTCCCCCCTTGTCCTTTGAAGAAAAGGGACATTTGCTACCAGTCAACCAAGAGGAAAGTGTTTTCACCAGCAGGTGCTCTCCTTGGGCGTCTTGCCATCAAGCACAAATTGAGGTGCTTGCTCAAAGCAGACAGTCGGGCATTCAGAGCAGAACAGAGCTGGGCCTGGCTGCTCTGCATGAGGATATTGTTTTATTGTATGTGAAAAAAGGTAATAAAGTCCAGCACTGGGCATAAACAAGCTGACTGTACATAATGGACATTGTTAGGTGCCTGAATAGGTCACTGACTCAAAGGAAAGTTCAGCTCCACAATGCAGGTCTTGGGCTCTGCCCCTCTGAATACCCAGCTGAAAGCATCCCCACACACACACATCCCATGCATTCGGTACAGCTGGATCTTTTTGTATTTCTCACTGTCCATTTCCTCCTGAATTTCGCTAGTTTCCTTCCATTCGTATTATGAGCCTTTGTTCTTTCTCTGCCCTCTTCCTCCTACTATTTAGAAACATACAGATGCAGACTAAGGGCAAGGAAGCAAGCAGAGTCACAGCACATTAGAAAAACAACTTTCATAGCTTGCACCTACCCATTCTAAAAACACGTTACAGCAGCATTAGTTCTGCATGGAAGCAGTGATCCCCCCGTGTGTGCATGAAGTAGGACCCTGGCAAACTTCAACGACAGCCACAAAGGTTTGTCTATCACACACTCAAGTTAAAACAGGTCCCTTCATGGAATTAATTTCATCTTAGTATCCGGTAGTTAGAATCGTATCATAGAATAGCTTGGGCTGGAAGGGACCTCAAACATCTTCTAGTTCCTGTTGTCAAAACCCTGTCCTCCAAGGCCCCACCATAGTGGAATATTCCTCCTTCTATCAACAGATGTCAAAGCACAGTTGCACCCTGTTTGGTACTTATCCCAACCTGTAACACAGTGTAACTGGGACGTGTCCCAAGCAACCAGTCTGAGCATCCCCACAGCCTTCCAGCAGAGAAGACAAGTATTCATGCCTTGGGGTTAGGTCTGACGCTGACCGCTTTGTCCTTCCAGCTTGGATAAAAGAAAAATCATCCACTAATAAGAAGAATTTTGTAAGCAAAATGTAAAAAGGCAACCCAGAAGCCGGGGCTGGTGGGAAACCTTAGCTGGGAGGGCTGGGAGAAGGGCAGGCAGATGGAGCTGGTGATGCACCAGATGATGCTGGTGATGGTCACTGCGTCTGGGTTTCACTGACCTTGCTTTGCTCCAGAACTCCCAACCTGCCGTACACCCCATGAAGTCAAAGCCCTCCCCTTCTGCCAGCACCCGGACAAGTGCAGGTGCTGCCCTGGACAGACACGCTTCATGTTGTACCAGTTTCCTACCTTGCTTTCCAAGTATTCAGAGGCAACCTGTGTGCACTGTAACTAGCATAAGGACTTTGGCAGCACTTGAGACTACCAGAGCTGTCAGCTCCTTCAGCACTAATAATCACCTGTCAAAAACGCAGAGCAGACTGGGGAAGAAATAAAAGAGGAAATGATTAAGCACCTCAAGCTGTAGCCAAGGCAATCAAGAAACTGAATTCAGCTGCTTTAATAAGTACCTTTTAATGCAACATGTCCCTCCTCCTGCGCAGGAGTCCTACGGTGGCTCCACAATAGCTGTGCCTGTGGCTTTAAATTTGCTAACAAACAGCCTAAGCACTCATGCACAAGATGGATGCCGGGGAGGGAGAAAAGAGAAAGACTTCAGATTACAACCAGAACAGCATTTGTCACTTGCTGTAGATGGTGTGAGAGGCAGTTTCCAGGCTCTTGGACTCGTGAAGAATATTTTCTGTTCCATTCCTGATGTGCTTGGCTGCTTTCTGCCAAAACCTGTTTTAAATCCATTCACGAAACCAGGCCGAGCCAGCATAACTTTTAATTCTCCTGGTGGAAAAATGGCACTGAGTGTATTTCTGGGAATGACAGACAGCCGCCGTTCCCAGCGCTGCCACGTGAAACACTGCTCCCTGGCCACCGCCCTCCTCAAAAGCCACTTTCTCCTTGGCACATCACCTAGATCATCACTTCTTGCTCTACGGAGAACATAGAAACTCGATGAGATTCCTTTTCCTCTTCACATTAGCAGCACTTGGCCAACCCAGCCAGTCCTTCATTGCTGCCGTGCCTGCAGCTGGTTTCATGGGGATTGGCAAGATCTGGTTTAGGCACAACAATGAGCCCTGGATAACCCAGGCTCCAGCGTTGCTCTGAACAGCAGGGGCAGTGGGAAGGGAAACGAAGACTCACCCACCACCATTTTCATCCCCTGTTCTCAGCAGATGAAGCACAGCAAGGCAGTGATGCATTCATGCAGCATGGAAGAACAGTGGAGATGCTCCTACCAGGAGCTGGGTGCAACGGCTCCAGAGCTGGGACGGTCTGAGCAAAAAGTGGAAGGCTCTTTGCAGATCCCAGAGGGATCTGGGGAAGTCCCATTGTAAGGCAGGACCCCATCCAGAAAGACCATGCATGGACCCAAACCTGCAACCAGCCACACACTGCTACTCGGGTCCATCAGTCACCCCGCAGCAGATCCCAAGACTCCAGTTCACATGAGTTTAATCCTTTAAGGGCAGGGGCCACTGTGCTACACAAGCCATGTGAAGGACATAGCATTTCTCCAGAGATCTGGGGAGGAAATCCCAAACACTTCTCATGGAAAAATCAGAATTATTCCAGCATGTGACAGGAAACCCCTCTTTCCCAGTGTTTAAGTTAAGGCTGTAGTGGGCTGCAATTTTTTATGAAGCTTAAGTTAAAGGACGCAGTGACTGCTAATGAAATGGGCACCAATTCTGTTACAGCAGCGACATTTTTTGGCAGAAGCATTTTAAACCTACCCTCCTGTTCCACAACCAGCAGCGGCCGAAATGGAAGGACTGCTGAGTCAGCTCCTGCTTTGGGCCTCACAATGTACTCTGTGTTTTCCAGCAGGCTATAATCTACCGGGGAAAACTGTAGTGGCAGGGAGGGGTGAAAATAAAAGCTTTAAAGAAATCTGGAAAGAAATGCGTGAAACTGAAGCTTCCATTTAATTTAAGATAAAAATGAAGATATCACAAAGTAGTAGTGGGTGAGCTATGACTGCAAGGACTACCAGCACTAGCAGCTGCATGTAGAGATGCACTCTGATGACACAAAGGCTCAGCTCTAAGCCACAAATGATGCTGCCCCCAGAGTCTCCACGATAGATCTCTATGCGAAGCAGCTCTGGGAGCAGCAGACACTGCAAGTCACCCAATGCCCAAAGTGCCCAGCTATCCCAGGCCCTTGACTCCAGCACCGCCCAAGGGCATGCTTGTAGGGGGAACCTCTCGACATGGCTTATTGAGACAGCACTGAGACACAGAAAACACCCTGCAGCCAGCTCTCCATCTTCAAAGGGGGCTTCAAAATGTGGAAGCAGTGCTGGAACCTGTGTGCCCCAGCAGGTGTGGCTCAGCAAATCTGGTTGCAGGACAGCATGTCAGACCCAGCACAGCAAGGCTTGGAGCCAGCGAGGATTTGGAAGCGGCACGCTCAGTCTGCACAAAGCCATGCCTTTGCTCATAAGCCCTCTGAACAGCAGCAGGTATGCACAAGCCACAACATGGGTCCTGTGTCGGAGAAGGGGCAACAAACCCCAAGATTAACTGCCTGTGGCTCCGAGTCCTAAAATAATTTAGAGATGAGAATAATGCTGAAAGCTGCTTTGAAATTCCCAGCCCTTATCATCCCTTCTGGATGTCTGTTGGACTTGATCAGCTGACAAAGCAAACTAAGCAGCCATCTCCAAAGAGAGGTGCTGGCCATTACAGCAACCTACCACATCCAGCTCACTATATGCCCGAGCATTTCCAAGGAACGGGGTCTTCACCTTTTCCTCTGCAACAATCAATCAATAGGCGCCTGGATTTCTGGGCAGCTGCTTTCTTTTCAGTTACATCACAAATCAAAGTAAATAAAATGCTCTCAGCCAGGGCCTCTCCCCAGACTCATTCCTTTCTGTATTTTCCCATTCCCATCCTCAGCCCTGCAAGTCCACAGCCTGCACACCCAAGAGGACCTCCACCATTATTCCTGCATCTGAAGCACGTTAGCACTTCACAAAGCCCTTTCTTTTACTTCACACAGTGCTGGGATCCCCGTGGCATTCAGCACAATCTCTGAGCTAATGCTTTGAGGCTTCCCACACTCACAACCCCAGCTCTGCTATACTGGTATCGATATTTAACATCAACAGGCCCCTTTCCTTCCAATACAAGCTGTGTTTTCAGCTTTATCAGCAACAGTAAAAAAAAACATATGTGTGTAATCCAGGCTCAAGGTGCACATATAATAATGGAAAGGCTGATGCACCAGCCAGGTGGCAGACACCCAGCCTGACATTTATCTGTTCTCACGTATGAGGAAGAAAGATGGATCACTCACAGCTAAGTGGCTCTGGAGTTTGCCCTTGGTCAAGCTGGGAAGCGTCACAAATCAGCCACCATGCATCCACAGAGACAGGTAGACCTGGAGAGTGCTGGAGAGCAAGAGGGACAGCGGCATGCTGCTGATTAAACAGCTCCAAACACAACCACATCCTGATGACTGCCCATGAGAGCAGAGCACAAGCAATTCGCTGGCTTCTGGAAAGTCCTGGTGTGTTTTCACCTGGTTCAAACAATTTGCTCAAAAATCAGTTCATCTCCAAGAAAGAGAAGGGTTCTTTATTTCTTGAGGTTTCCTGGTCAAAGCCCTCTCCTAAAGCGAAGCTCACTGGTTTGGCACAGAGGTGACCATGCAGAAACGTGCCATGCAGAACTCAGGATCATCTCCTGCCTTCACCCCTACAAGAAGTCTTAGCTTAAAGCAGTTGGGTAAAGGAGCTCTGCAGTCTGCCATGTTGGGTTTGGCCAAATGGGAAGCTCCAGATCAGGCTCTTATCTGAGGAATCTGTTCTGCCAGAGGTGCTGGGTAACCCTGGGCACAGCAGCCTGCAGGTGCCCTCACTTCTGCCTTTAACACCCAAGCTGCAGATATTAACCAAACCTCAGCAACACTATGCAAAGGCACCTCCAGAGGGTACGCACATGGGACACTCAGTCCCAAGGACTTTCACCTACTTGAGTAACCATCAGCATACATCAACAATGCACTGCTTTGGCTCAAATTGCCTAAGAGAATGATGCACTGATCGCATGGGCACTCTCAAGCCTTCACATCCACCTGGGTTTGTTGGATGGCTGTGCCCCATGGCAGTCACAGCTGGCACAGCCTAGGGTTTATCAATCAGCCATCAGCACTGCAACACATCACAGGCAGCACAGAACTGGGAGGAAAAGCACAGCAACTCAGTACAACCACACATTTTGCTCTGAGAAGCCTACCCAGAGCATCACTTGGGAGTTCCCAGGACCATCCTGGGATTCTTTTGTTGGAAGTCTGTTACAGAAAGCAGAGGCTCCCTAGTTGTGTGGCTGCTGTCCAGCTGCTCCCCTGCAGCTCAGCGCACAGCAAACAAAGCAGCAGCTCTGGCACTGAGATGCACGTGTGGAGGTAACGTGCCAACTTTTGCCTGGGTTTCCAGCCCCAGGATGCCTCACTCCAGGTTTATCACAACCCAGGGCAGAGCTGATATGGATTCACGTTCTGAGTCCTGCCAATGTGATCTCACCACCTCCTAAAGGAATAGCATGGCCAGAAATCCCATGGTCAAGGACAACACTCATGCACGTTTACAAGTGTCAGACCTGACCCTCACTGAAGGTGACGTTAGCAGCCAAGGACAAGGCGGCATGGACACCTGCAAGCCCAGTACAATGCCAACACTGCAGCCCATGGAGCAGGGAGGTATCAAAGCTCTCCAAAGGCCGCACTGCCCCAGGACACCACGCAAGGCCAGGAAAGTGCTCCTTGTGACTGTATTGCTATCTGCTTCCCACCCAGCTCGCCTGCTGCTACAGGAAGGAGACAGGAAACTCTTTTTTTTCCCCCCAAGAGGAATCTGTAATAAAGAAAATCGAGGAGAGTCCACATCCCTCAACAGCTATGACAAACAACCTCTTATCTACTATCACTTTTCCTCCTGAAGGATTTGGAGAAAAGCTAAGTGGAAAACCCCTATTCATTTGGTGGCCCTGCAACCAAAGCACTGACCAGTGGAAAGGTGCGAGGTATCCTGTTTGTGCCACATTACTTCAAAGGTTTAGGTGTTTAAAAAAAGAACCCTTGTTAAATACATTGGACATGAAATCATAAAGCAAGGAAGGAGACAGCTATCTCATATAAGCTCCAGAGTCAGCCCAAAGCACACGACCTGTTTTGTACTGATCTGTTTGCAGAGGCCATGTAATCCCCTAGAAGTGGTTTTGTTTCCAAAACAAATGCTACACACTCTTCTTTGAGAAAGAAGGGAAAAAACTCCCTCCAATGCAAAGAGCCCAGCACTGCCGGCAAGGCACTCCAGTGCACACATGTGAGCAGGAAAGGAAGCAGAGAGCCCTTCCAGCTTTCCAAAGGGTTACTGCTAACAGCAGGGAGGGAGAAGGGATTTTACACATTAGGAAAAACGTCACAATGGTGCTGTGCTTAAAGCAAATACTGCACCAGAGGCTCTGGGCTGCACTGTCTGTCTCACACTTCTCTACTGCAAAGTGTGGTTACAGGGCAGGATGAAGGCTCTGGCAGCAGGGTCAGCACTGCAGGAGTCTTGGCAGCAAGGAGCAGTGTGCCAGGTGCTGCACAAACAAGTTTCCTCCTCTGGGAACTGGCATGCTCCAGTTGCGTGGCAGCACGCTGGCTGTACCTCCAACATCTCACTTCAAATAGCACAGGTCCAGGGGGTAGATCCACACCAAAGTGCCTGAACCTTCCTGAGATCTAAGTAAATAACAGGATTAAGAGTCTAAATACCTTTTTGGGCTCTGGCCTAAGCAACTTGCTGTGCATTATGCAGGGGGCATGGCAAAGCAAAGGACATCCCCATATATCCATCTCCAGAGGGCTGCAGATACTGCGTACACCAGCTGCATTACCAGGCTTCCTGCAAGGAGAAATCTACAGGTCCCAAGTGAGGAGAGAGGCATGCTACATACCAGCCATCCTGGAAGGAAACAACAAGAGCATGCCAGAAAATTACTCTTTCAGTGCTCTCCCAAGAAAGTCTAATAATCTCATCTTTCATGCGCTTACGCCTCTGCTTTCTGCAAGGCCTCGCTGTGCGCTGGCAGGCGGCTCCCTGGGAGCCAGGAAGGTCAGTGTGCCTCCAGCAGGGGAAGGGGCAGGGGGAGAGGAGCACTGGGCCGGGTTCCCACCAGCTTTGCATTATGAAAGCCAGGAGCTGCAGTCAGCCAGCCTGTGCGGGTTTGCTTTAACCCCCTCGGTGCTGCTGAATGAGCATTTGCACCCACCTCCTAATGCCACACAGCCATATGTACACTTACAGGTCATGAGTGTAACAGGCAAGCACCTCAAGAAAAGACTTTGCTCCCTTTTCTGTGCTTTGCAGCTATCAGAAAGGTACAAATTTCCTCTTGGTTTGCATTCATGGGTGCTCCAACCCGGCCTGCTGCTTCCTGCTGCTTAGTGAAAAAAAAAACCCAGTGCTGCAGTCCAACACTGCACATGCCCAGGACTTGTTACTTCAAGAAATACCATCATTGTTCTCAACACCGTCAGCTCAGCAACGAACAGACATCTGCATTGTCCCTCGGCTGCCTGGAGGCTGACAGCAACGGCACTGAAGCACAGGTCCCAGAAGGATATCAGAGCTGCTGCACAAGAGCAGGTCAGAAAGTCCTTTATCTACCTTTGTTGATAACCAGCAGTAGATGCAATGACAACACTGAGAAAAGAGGGCACAAAGGTGTCTTTCTCTGGGATTCCTAGAAAATAGAGCAGTTGCCAACAGAAATGTTAAATAATCCAGCTCCCTGACACAGAGGGTACCAGATCATCACGCACGCTTCCACACGTACTGCAGAGCAATGGCTGCAGTGCCACTGCCAGCAGTGCTGTTATCTGCACAGGCAGAGGGTCCTTCAGAACAGAGCAGTCCCAGAGCTGTGCTTGCTCTAAGAGTGTGATGTTGAGGGCAGTGGCCCAATACATCAGGAAGGCTTTGAACCTGAGCATGGGGAAATGAAGCACTCCATGGCTTGGCAGAGTAGATTAGCACACTCTGGAGAGCTCAAGACAGCCTGGAGCTCGTTCAAGGTGCCCTTTCTGCTCAATCTGTAGGGTAGATCCTCAAGGCTCTGGGGTTTGGATGGGAAAAAAAAACAGAAGGGAAGGAACTGGGGGTTCCTCACCCCCACACCAGGGCAGCAAGAGGTGAGGTGGAACCCAGCCTCACTGAGCACCCTCATGGCAAGAACCGGGTAGAAAACAGCACCAAGGCTGGGACACACACTTGCTTGGGGCCTTCTCTGCAAACAAAAGAGCAGTTGCAGGCTGATGCCAATGGGGGAGGTTATCGCTGCCCTCAAGAGCTCAGTTTCATGCCAACAACTCCTTTAAGAAAAGAAAGCCAGCATTTTAGTGAGTAACTTTCCCATTTAACCCTAATTGCTTGATTTCAACTTCTAAATATCCAGCCTGGGCTTGCCTGATTTCTAAGCCCAGTCCTCCTGTGCAAGGCTGACAGCCTAGCGAGCAGATCAAAGATCTGGCAAACAAGCATGCTGGAAAATATTGCTGTGCTGATTTTCCAAGAATGAAGCCACCAGTACGTGAGGAGCCTGGGGCAATAGCAATGAAAGCAGGGAGCATCACTGAGGCTGTCACTCCAGTCTCACTGTGCTGGTTCGTATTTACGAAGAATGATCCAGCTGAACTTTTTTCTTGACGTGAGAAAAAATGAGGAAGGCGAGTGTGGGAAAGCAAGGCGATGTAACACAAGCATCTGGTGTGGGGAGATGCTCAAGGGACACGGTGCAGCTCAGTTAATATGCAGGGAGGCACTGTAAAAACAAAATAAGGCAGGAGTGGAAACAATCTTCTCAACAGACACCCCCAAGCCATGGCACAGCTGGGAACTGGAGCTCTGTGGAGCTCTTTGCATTTCCATGCTGTAACCTTAACACAAGGCTTCCCTTCTCACCTCTCCTTCCAGCTAACACGGGAAGATGCAGGGGCTTCCCTCTGCCACCTTGCTAGGGGTCTGGAATACAAATACAGCTGGCTTCGGTTCCCATTAGAAGTTAATTTCCTCAATCATTTTCAGAGAGAGAGAAGGAGAAATGCTCGTGATCTAAGAGATGAAAGCAAATGAAAAAAAGCCTCATAAAACCTGCAGCGCCCTAAGGGAAAACTGCCCTGCAACTTTCATTGGGGAATTATCAAAGGCCCTGGGCTGGTGGGGGGTTGTTTGTATTTTATAAGACAGATGCTTTAGAGAATATAAGTTCTCAAATAGCTGAGATTCCATTCTGCTGAACCTCCAGCAAGACTAGAAAAAGAAACAGCTGATCCCAGTTAGTCCAGCCCAGGATTCAGCTTAGCCACATCAAGACAGGGCTGAAGCGCGGCACAGAGCCATGCAGGCACCGCTGGACATTTCCAACACGATGCCCTTGCCCCAGGCAAAGGCAGCTGCACACATGCTAGCAGAGCTGCAGGACAGCACGAGCGGAGCTAGAGATCTCATTCATTGCTACTGTAAAACAGAGGCTAGGGTGAAAGCACTGAGTCATTACGCCTGAGAACAAGAACGCATGGCTCCTGGGAAACTATTTCAAAAGGACATGCAGTGCACACATTGCTTCCAGGCTGGGACACGAGGCACAACATTTCCCAAATGAGATCCCAGAGGGTAAGGGGGTTTGGCACATGTTACATACAAGTGAGCAGCAATCAGCATCTTCTTGTGATGGCTGAAGACCTTTCTCTCCTGTACTGACCCGGCCGTCCCACTCCGAATGACAAATCTTCCTTTCCCTGCCAACCCCGGTGGGGTAATTCACCTCAGCCCACTTCACAAACAAACTAAGGTGCTCCCAAAAAAGGCACCCAGCCTTGTTACCACGTTGACTCAAAGGGTGGGTAAGCACAAAGCAGCAGACAGACGCTAATGAGGAACAATTACAACAAAAATAAAAACAACAACAAATTTAAGACCTGAAGAGAAATTACTCAGTGGTGCAGCTACTGTCACATTTCAGCTCTCACAACCAAAGCGTATGAATAGGAAATAAGTAAAACTAGCTGTAGGGCCCATGAATATTGTCCAGAGCTGGTTCCTCTTCCTGTGCACACAGCAACATGCCCTGCACACTCACATCCAGCCCTTTGGCCCTGGTGCAAGTGGCTGGGACTTCTCCATCCAGGGGAACAGCACTCTCTGGAGCACAGTCAGGGAAGTACAGGAGAAAGCTGACAGCTCTTGAAATACCAAGCAAGTACACAGCTATTCAATTGCCTACCTGAAATCCCACCTCCAGCTATGCAGAAAGTCTTCATTATTTGCTTTATTTGCATCTTCATTCTGCCAGTACCTGCTAAACGCACATGTTTTAGCTGAATAACCGCATGCAGTTGGTACTGAGTTGGAAATGGAATGTAAATTCCTGCTGTCTGAGAAAAGGCCTGAGGGGCTGCTGTGAAATGAAGCTGCTCCCTGGAGGCATGCGAGTGCTGCTGCAGGCTCAGAATCACCCCAGGCTCACAGACCGGAGGTGACTGTCACAATCCCATGGAACGTGTGTTAGTCATAATAGCAAAGGGATCCAATTAGCTTCAGCCAGGTCATACAGAAAGAGCATCTTCTGCAAGAAGAGCTTTGGATACAAAGCAGACTCGGGGAAATTCAGCTTTCAAATGGCATTAGCAAGTCAGGATGCTGCAAACACACTCAAGGTCCTTCAAGGATAGAGTAAGGAGCTCGCCCTCCATATCCTCTCACCTCAACTGCCACCGTTTCTCCTCTGCACACTGAAGGTGGGAGAGAAGCCACACACAGACGTCTTCTCGCTGAAACCCTTCTGCTCCACCAGTAGCACACTGCAGAGCAACAACTTAAATCACTTAGTAAGTCTATGTGAGTTGCTCTATTGCAGACCAGCGGAGAGAAGCATGCAGGGTGAACAGGCTGGAGGTTATCATGCTCTCTGTGCTCGCAGCAGGCATTTGTCTCTGAAGCTGAGCTCTCCTACAGCTCTTCCTCCTGTCAGGCTCCACACTAAAGTCCAAACCCTCATGGACCAACCTCAACCTGGGATCAGTGTGCACCATGCCTACCGACCCCGCTTACTTCAAAGGCAGGTTTCACCCTGCATTTCTGCCAGCCTACAAGGCAAGGAAAGGCCTGGGAGGTCACGCAGCCATCGCTGTAATTTCAGGCAGGATCAAACAGAAAAGCAACAGCTGGGCTGAGTGAGCACGTCCACGTTTAATTACGAATGGTTTTGGTTAATAAGCAAACGCAAGAACAAAGCAAGTGTGAAACCTCCCTTTTTTGCCACGGCTCCTGCTCAGGCTGTGCAGAAACAGCTGCCTTGAGGGGGATCTCAAAATCCACCAACTACGTTTTTTCTTTCATCTTGCACATTTTCATAACTGCTGCAGATACACCACTCTGTGCAACACCACCATGCTCTGACCATGCTCTGACAAGCAGCAAGGACTGCACAGAGGGACATAAGCCTCTGTATCACAGAATAGAACCATCTGCATTGGAAGCGACTCTTAATGGCCATCTAGTCTGACTTCCCTGCGACGAACAGCTCCATCAGGTGCTCACAATCCTGTCCAGCCAGACTTTGGGTGTCTCCAAGGGCAAGATACACAGAGGGCAGTCCTCATCAGTCCTAGCAGACATCTCCAACAGCACCACTAGCAGGCTTACACAACCTAACCATACTACAGAGACACCCCTGGAACAAAGCAGTAGCCCCAGGACAGCCTACCAAAGCAATATCAGCCGCTGATGTACCATTGCCAGCTGTGCATATGATGCGCCAGGAGCTGGGTACCACGGGAGGACATGATAGGAATCAAGAATCATCGAGAGGCTGAGAAACCACCACAGCCCTGGGAACTGAGGGCTGCTGACCTTCCTAGCACAGCCTGCTGAGAGAACCGGGTGGGCTGTTTTGTACTCCTGGCTTTAATTACAGCCAAGTGTTTAACTTACTCCCCTCCAACCACCCCCGTGTCCCTTACAAGCACAACTCCAGCTTTTTATAGCATATCCGGTATGGACATTAAGCGCATTCAGGAAATGCTCTTTCAGCCCCAAACATCCCTTCCCCTGGACCAGTAAGCTACAGGGTTTGCAGTGCAGAGATGCAGGACCGGATGTTTGGTTTTGTGACTGCTGCTTTCCTGGATTACTTCTGTCTGTTTAGAGAAAGGAAATTAAATAAATACAGGGCAGGCTGGCTGCATCCAGAAATAATTCAGGCTGCTTGCAAGGTAAAGAAAGAAAAGCCAAATGGAAAGGCCACTCCGAGCTGCTCATACACCCTGCACACAGACTTATTTACTTTTGTTATAGCAGGTATAAAGTTCCTGGAGGCTGACAATGGCTCACTGAACAATGGGTGTCCAGAGGCACATCTAGGATCCCAAATTACATGCATTTCAGTGCCTTCTAGCAATACCGACCCCAACTAGATGCCTAATTCAATGTGCAAGTGAGAAATGAACTCAAAACTTAGCCAAAGGGCACCAGCAAAGAGCCATCAGACCACACCAGGCTCCATCTTTCCCCCAGCAATGCCCTAGCATGTCACCAGAGCTCTTGTGGCTCTGTTCTCCAGAGGAGCGAACTCAGGGTTTGGATAGGAACAAGAGTGCTGGTTAGTTCCTCACACCGAGCAAAACAGCAAAGCTGTGTCTCTGCATAACATGCGGGGAACTCTGCAGCAGGCTGTGAAAAGGAAGTGCAGTTGCTGCCCTGAAGGAAGGCAAGATGCACAAGCCCTGGGTAAGCCACAATACCTCACATTTGGGGCAAGCAACAGTCACTGCAACATCACATGCTGGCAAGCTGAATGATGACCTAATTAAGCCTCATAATGACTCTCCTAGTCAGCTACAGAGCCAGCCTGCATTCAGAGCAGTAGGGATTTTGCTGGGGGTGAGAGGTGGGTTGGGAGAGACAGGAGGGCCAGCGTTTGTCTGGAGGACAATTAGCTGCCACCTGAACCCTCTCTGTGGTCAGCCAAGATGAAGAAAGAGTGCCAACCCAACACAAAGGTTTTGCAGCACAAAATTCCCTATAAAACACTGATGGTAAAACTGGTGATCCCTGCAGGAACAAACTGTTGTGTGGCATGAACAACAGTAACTATGCTCATTTACTTGTTCATTCATCTCAGCAGCTGTTAAAGCACACGTGCTGCATACTGTGCCCTCACTACCCTGATCCAACCACAAGCTATGCAGCACTTAGCTGGAAACACATGTGACAACCCAGCTGCAGCCACTGAATCCCACTCTATCTCAGGAAAAGGCAGCCTTAACTCATGCTGGAGAGTTGCTCCACAGCAGATGGGAAGGAGAATGCACTTATTTGATAGGTCCTGTTTCTGTGTGACCAAATTGTACCCAGCTAATGCCTTACAAATATAAATGCCTTACAAATATAAATGCAAATGACCAACAATAAAAATCAGTGTTGGGAGAGAAGCATCTCCTGTGCTCCCCAGAAATGAGTGCTCTCCAAGGCTCATTGAGAACTGCACAGTTATGTCAGATGCCCAGGGGTCCTGACCCCATCATCTCTTTGACAGCATTATGATAATCTCTGCATTACATGCTAGAGCTTGAAAAAGAAGCATCAAATCCACAGTGAAATGGTATTAGAGAACATCAGAGAGGCTGAAACATGCCTCATAAAATTATTCCCCTGAAGTTTATAAGTCATAGTCCAGCCCATCATGGGTTCTTATGGTTGAGGAAAGCACCTTCCAAAGGAACTGCGGGCAGTTTCAGGCATGTTCCTGAGTTACCTCCAGTTTCATCATGTCACTCAGGATGATCAAAACAGTATTTCCTTACCAGGACGAATGATTTACGAGGATTGAGAAATTCAAGTGTTCTCCTATGCAGTGAGTCACCATGAACTACAGCTCACTCCCCCTGCTTCCCTCCCCACAGAACAACATTCCTTCCCAGCCTGGTTTTGTTCCCACCAAAATCTTGCAGAAAACAATCACCCACCAACCTCTATACCACAGGGCAAAACCTGCTACATCAACACGAGCACCATCTCTCTCTTGACCGTGCAGGGCAGAGAAACCACAGACTCACCCAGAGACAGTTGGGAGGGAACCAGGAGCTGATGACTGCCACTTCTCCTGCTGCTTCAGAAAAGATTTTGCTTCTTTTGAGGTTGAATCCACTTCTTTAGTCACTCTGTTGGAGAGAAAAGAGACAAACCAGAGGGTAAGAAGACAAAAAAACAAAGATCCAGCAATGAAACACAGAAAGCAGGTACAAAAGCTGGTCTGCTGGGCTCACCACTGCACAAAGACCACCTCTATCAGCTGTGCACCAAAGAACTTGCATCTTTGATTTCACTGCAATTACTCTCTGTTCACAGAAGAAAAAAGGAGTAGCTAATCAGAGCGGGGGGAGCAGGAGGATTTTTTCCAAATGAACGGGAATGCTTATTTGTTCAAACAGGCCACTCAAAGCCACCGAGCTCTGCTCAGGTCACCAAGCTGGCACTCCAGCTGCAGTGCCACCAACCGCACAGGCCTGGCCTTGTCCGCAGCCCAGGCTGAGCAGGGAGCCTGGTGTGGGGCACAAAGCTCCAATGAGGCAGGGTGGCTGGGATGCACTCTCATTTTCCAGTTAATTTTTGTTTGGGCCCCAAGGGCAAAATATATCGAACGTCAAAAAAGTTATAAATCAATACAGCATCTAACTGTCGTGAATGAATTACAAACATGAAAAAGAATCTCTGGAAAACCACTCAATAATTAATTGCTAGAAAGCCCATCCACTTTATCCCCTCATTTGCAATGACCTGCCTCCAGCAACATGCTTTTCACGCTTTCAGCAGCTCTTAATGAGGTTGCCAAGCTAACAATTTTGCTCCCTTCAAAAGGAAATCCGTAAGCTCTTCCCAGGCCCTGGGGCTCTATCTGCAGAGAGCACAGACCCGACCGAGGCAGCCTGACTTGCAGTTCAGCCAGCCCAGTATCATGTCCTTTGCTGACAGTCTCCTCAGTTGCAGGATCTGTCCTGTTAAAACTCAGGCTGAATGCTGCTTGCCTCCTACCCTGGCAAGCCAACAGCTCCTGCAGAGCAAGCCAGGCACCAGAGCTTGCAGCTGGGGCAGCAGCACGTGAGCAGCCTCAGTACCTCCCTCATAGAGCTGGCTGCAGGATTCCTGCTGGACCTGGAGAAACCCACGCACGTGCAGAGCCAGCTGGACTGCTGCTCCAAAGCCTGGCAGCGAGGGAAGCACAGCACAGTTATTTGTTAAGCCCAGAGGCACCAGTGCCCTGAAATCCCTCTCATACAGAACCACTGCTGACAATGAATCAGTGTCCAGCATGGAAGGGAAACTGTCCTAGCAAATACAGTGGAAAACGCAAGTTCAGAAATAATCAATTCTTGTGCTAAACACGTCCTGCTCAGCCCTGTGCTGCCAGTGCAGAACACATTAACCCCATTTCATCCCCTTTAAAACGGGTGGTAGTCACGTGAATGGAGGCAAATCCCAAGTTGTGAGTACTCGGAAGCCTTTGCTGGATCAGGCTGGAAAGGAGTGGGTAGAAAAAACAGTCCAGGAAGAAAGGAAAGCCTTGCTACAGCATCATCGCAACTTCAGACATCCCAAACACACCACCCACTCGTAGCCCTCTAGTAGTAGTTGCACCATGCAGTGATCGCACTCCAAAGCTTACTCTGTGTAATGTGAATTTCCATCAGCAGAATCAATTGTGTCTCCAGGCAGCAATTAGCTGGAATTCCCCAGAGCCCCCCTCCAAGGCCAAGATGACTACAACCAGCCTATTTGTACGTGAGAATCACCATGGGCCAGTCTGGCTGCTCCTCAAGACACCATGAGGAACATCGGGGTCATGGGCATGGGTCCTTCAGTCATCATGGGTCACAGAATCATTAAGGTTGGAAAAGATCACCTAGACCAACCCCAGCCCAACCCAACTGTGCCCACTGCCCACGTCCCTCAGTGCCACATCCCCACAGCTCTGGGTGTCCCCCAGGGACAGTGACTCCCCCACTCCCTGGGCAGCTGTGCCACTGCATCACTGCTCTTTGGGAGAAGAAATTGTTCCTAATATCCAACCTTTGAGCTTGTGGGCCTTGAATAGAGCTGTCCAGGAAAAGCAGATGACATTAACAAAATACACGATATCCCATTTTGCGCTAGAAGGTGACAGCTCAGCTCCTTAGAGGGCTGCATGCTCAACTTCCACAAACCCAAGAGAAATCTGCAATTAAACAGCAATTAAATTGAGGTGCATGATGGAAAGCAGCTCCGTAAACCCTGTAGCACTGGAGGATTCTGAGCATAGGGCCCCTGGTCTCAACATCACGATGCCTCCTGCTGCTCCAACCCAAAACTGACCAACTTCCCTCCTAATGGCTGAGGCAGAGCACAAAGCTAAGATGAGAAACATCTCCAGGGGTCTGCCAGCCTGCAGCCTGCCATAGTGTCTGCTGGACCAGCAAAAGTGTCATAGCTTCCAAAGCAGGAAAGTAGCCAATCAAAAAAACACACGGTTGGAGAGGAGACGCTTGTGCACCTGTACCTGCTGAACCCCCCCAGCATCATGCACAGGAGAGCTCTGGCACAGTGACAACAGTGGCAAAGAAATCACTCTGCTACCTAGGGCAGAAGGGATGGCCTGTGCTTTGATAGCTGCCTGCTCCAGCACCTCAGGGTACCAGCAGCAATGGCTGGGCACAGAATAAAACATTTTGTTCTTATTTTCCCCCACTCTGGCCTGTCAGCAGCTGCCCAGAGTGTGTATTTGAAACTGTTCATCACAGCAATGGAGCAGCAAAGCTGTGGGCAACCTGTTCCAGCTGGACTGCCCAGCTGGGGACAGAGGAATGTGTCAGGAATGTAATTAAAACTGACCTTTGTAGACGATGCCATCACAAGACCCCCTGATTGCCTCATAAAACAAAACAGCAGCTCCAAGGCAGGCTGTCGCTGGGCTAGTGCCAGCAGCACTCCTGTACCACTCCATAGGAGTGACAAAGGCAGGAATATTAAGGGGCTTCACAGTGTATTAACTCAGGTTTTGCACATTTCATCCTTCCTCAGATCTCAGGCCAGGGAGGAGAAAATATTCCTCTGATCTACATTATTACAGGAGACAATGACTCCCCACGTAGAAACCAAAACATTTCTTGCTCTTCGTGGGTAGAAGCAAGAGCCATTAATGCAGCTGGAAGAAATCACAGTCATTACTAAGGAAAATTACAAGACCTTTCACTTGTAAATACTTGATAAATAATTATTTGCCTGAATGTTTACTGGGATACTATTCACACACTGCAACCCAGGAGTAAACATGAAAACAAGTGTACTGTCAGCAGCAGAACAAGCAGCTAGCATCATGCCCACTGTCAGGCCCTGGAATTCATACACAAAACCACTCACTCTCATCACATCTCCGTAAAGATTTCATTACTCTGCTATGCTGTTAAATTGCATAATAAAACTTCCAAAACATAGAGAGTTATTAATTTTTTGGACTCTGCTGGAGTCCAGTAGCACAGAGACTTCTACTGGACAAGGTACTGTGCAAACAGAACAGAAAGGTCTTCTTTCAAATCGTTTTAATCGAATCAAGCCAGAAACTAGATGGCTGAGCACCTCTAATATTAACAGGTGTCATCTTTAGGACCTGTTGGTGATAGTCTGCTGGGCAACCACAGCCTTGTGCAACACAAGGGCCCAAATCCCCCCAACTTAACCCCAAGTGTCTTAATTGCATTCTTCTAACCAAAACACTTGGCGAGCATCAGGTGAGAAAGCACCTGCTGCTATTTGGGTATGTGGGGGCTGGGAGCTGAGAGGACTGCTAAGATCCCCCAGTAGCAGCAGCATAAACGTGCCATCTCCCTGACCTCCTTAAAGAGCAGGTCTGGAAAATGCCAGCTCTTCATCACTCGCACTCAGTCCTCACTTGGGAAACCTGTTCTAGTTTAGACCTGACACAATTACAGAACCTTCCACATTATCTTAACACTGCTAGCTCTGAGGAATCACAGAGAGAGAAAGGCGGAAAAATGAGGCTAATTATCCTTTTTTCAATATTCCCCATCCATGTCTAACCTCATTAAGTTGCCTTCTGGAATGATCACTTGAAGAACAAGCAATATTTTATCTACAAGGTATTGTAAAACAAACTAACAAAACCCTACAAAAAACAAACAAAGCCTTTCTGAGCCAGGAAGAACATTCTCTTTAAATCCACTTGGATGTGGTTCTGGGGGGAAACTCATACTTGAGGTGCCTTCCTCCACCAGATGCAGCTGGCTGATGCAGGCATGGACACATCCAGCATCTTCCAGGAGAGCAGAGTCCACATGGAACTCCAGGCACATCCAACTGCACACTGGGTAAGAATTTACTGTATACTGGATTACCTGCTGAAAGCAAACAGAAGTAAATGAACAGGTCTACAATGCTAAAATTTAAAGAAAAATGTTGGCTTTCTCCCTATCAGAAAAAGAACATCCTCTAAACTGTGCTCTTAAATCAGGTGGGAGAAGCTATTTGACACTGTATAGCCTTTGATGCTATCCCCCACAACATCCTCGTGGCTGCCCACAGTTTGTATGGGTTTGCACCCCTCTGGGTGAAGCACTGGCTAGATGGCCAGGCCCAAAGAGTTGTGGTCAATGGTGTTAAATCCAGTTGGCGGCCAGTCACGAGCGGTGTCCTCCAGGCCTTGGTAGTGGGGCCACTTCTATTTAACATCATTATTAACGATCTTAATGGGGATATTGAGCACGCCCTCAGTAAGTTTGCAGACACACCAAGTTGGGAGGGAGAGCCTGAGGGGAGAAGGGCACTACAGAGGGACCTGGATAGACCGGATCGATGGGCCAAGGCAAACTGTATGCTTTTCAATAGGACCAAGTGTCGGGTCCTGCATTTTGGTCACAACAACCCCATGCAACCCTACAGGCTTGGGGAGGAGCAGCTGGAAAGCTGCCTGATGGAAAGGGACCTTGGTGTGCTGATGGACAGTAGGCTGAATATGAGCCAGCAGTGTGCCCAGGCAGCCAAGAAGGCCAATGGCATCCTGGCTTGTATCAGGAATGGTGTGGTGAGCTGGACTAGGGAAGTCATCCTGCCCCTGTACTCAGCATTGGTGAGGCCTCACCTTGAGTGCTGTGTTCAGTTTGGGGCACCTCAATACAGAAGGGACAAGGAGAAGCTGGAGCAGGTCCAGAGAAGGGCAGCAACTCTTGTGGAGGGCTTGGAGAATATGGCCTATGAGGAGTGACTGAAGGAACTGGGGCTGTTTAGTGTGGGGAAAAGGAGGCTGAGGAGAGACCTTATTGCTCTCTTCCAATATGTGAAAGGTGCTTACAGCAAGAGTGGGGTTGGTCTCTTCTCACTGGTGACAGGATGAGGGGAAATGGCCTCAAGTTTAGGTTGGATATCAGGAAATAATTCTTTAGAGAAAAGGTTGTTAAGCACTGGAATGGGCTGCCCAGGGAGGTGGTTGAGTCAGCATCCCTGGATGCATTTAAAAACTGTTTGGATGTGGTGCTCATGGACACAATTTAGCGGAGGGTTGTTAGTTAGGGTAGGATGGTTGGTCTGTGGTTGGACTCAATGATCTTAAGGTCTTTTCCAGCCTGAGCAATTCTATGTTTGATTCTATTCCCTGGGAGATGGAGCCTGTTCCCTGAGGCAATAAAGACAAGACCAGGCTGGAACAACTGATAATTTTGCAGGCTGCCTATCTGCAGGGAAGCTGCTGGCTGGTTTTTAACAAGACACAAATCTGATGGGAGCTCTCCCCAGTCAGGCAATGGCCAAGCTGCCCGCCCAGTGCTGTTCCTGGCAGCAGGTTGCATTGCTACTGCAGCAATGAGCCAGGCTGCACCTCGAACCAATTCAACTGAAAGTAAGCAGAGGTGAATGGTGCTTTAGCAGAAATAATGCTGAAGTGCTTATTGAAATCCATGAAGAAAAGGACTGATTTTCCATCAGCTCCTGTGTGACAGGGACCTGATGACAGATGAGATATGGTTTAGTGGTTTTCTGTAGGTATGGTAAAGGGAGGACAGTTGGACTAGATGATCTTGTAGGTCCTTTCCAACCCTGTGATTCTATGATGATTCTATGATGATGACAGATGTGAAGGAAACAAGGGCAGCACTGCTGCTGCAGATGTTGTCCAAGCTTTTGGGCTTTCTTTGAGCCTCCACTTGCTACCTCTCCAAATCCAAATGGAAGCAGTACTCCACCTACTGAGCTCCCACTGAGACCTGCAAAAAGTACAGCATAGGAAACAGGGCTCTTTGAGGTCTCTGCTCACTGTCTCGCAACATTTTATTTGCAGCTCCCAAAAGGGTTACCTGCAAATTACAGAGCACATCTCTAAGCTGAGCAATCCAGGTGGACGGATGGCTGCTGCTGCTCTGCATGCAGTGTGACTGGCACCATGAGGTGCAAGTATACTGTAGGCGAAGCAGATTCCTGTAACTCCTCAGCTCCTGCAAAGCAGCACAACTTCCCTGTTGCAGGTCTTCTTTCTTGCCCAAGGGAGGAATACAGTACATTCCATAAGTCAGGGTTCAAAATTCACTTACAGTTGCAAACACTGGACACAAACGCTACAGGATCACAGCAGGAGCCAACACACACCACAAAACCAGAGCATCCCCATGGGGAAAAGGCTAAGCTTGACTCCATTTGTAATGTGTTAATGAGATGGTGAGGCAGAGAACAGCTTTGCCTTCCCTTCAGGCTAACAGAGAAACCTTTTTGGTTCAGAATCTCTGTGTTACAAGAGAAAAACAACCATCTGGCAAGCCATGCTTTCCATTAGGGGAAACCCCCAAGCCTGTGGGCTGCAGAGCCAGCTCTGCCAGCATCTCAGCAGACATCAAAGCCCCGACTGAGCCTGGAGCTGTCAGGAAGGAGACAGCAGTGTGGAAGCAAGGGAAACACAGCAAGCAGCAAGGCGCTGGGACTGAATCTGAGGCCCTGTGCAAAGGCACCAGAGGGACCACAGAGCCCCCGACTGCCCAACAGCAGAAGCGCAGCTGTGCAACCTGAACAGGTAACTGAGCACCTTTTGTTCACAGATTTTTAAAAGCCAGGAAATTGCTTCAAAGCCAGAAATAACGTCTCCTCCATTACACACAGGAGAGGGGAGGGATTTGTTTCTTAAGCTTCTCACCCACTAAGTATTTCCACACTAACTACACACACCACAGGAAGAAAATCCTTGAAGGAACCCACAGATGGGAGAAGCAGATGTAGTGCCCAAATAAACCCAAGTCTACCTGGAGGTCAAGCCATCTTTTTAAGAGATACTTTGAGACACTTTTTACCTTCAGAGGCCTCAGCTGAGCCGCCTTTTCCATCACACTGATTTCCAGAGAAAAATAACAAACAAGCATGCACAGATAAAACCAGCTTAAAAGAATCAAACCTTTTTAAAAGCACAAGTCAAATGTCAGCTGGATGTCTGCTCAGACACTGGGATTTTCAAAAGCAAAGTAACAAAGAAGAAAGCCAGAAGTCAGCATGTTCTCCGACACTAAATAACACATTGGACATTGCTCTCTGATACTTTCCACACAGAACTCTGTCCTCCCACTTCCCCAGCTAAGCAGAAGCCCTATCAGGACATCCATTAATGAAAATCCTGGATTGGAGCCGCTCATTAGGCCTTCCCCCTTCTCAAAGCATATTAAGCAGACTGTGATTTACTTCAGAAGCCACACTTCAAGCTCGGGATGGATTTGTCACTATGATTTCTGTGGCAAATGCCTATGTGAGTGAGCCAGCATGCCATCTTACTCCTGCTCACACTTAATGACCCCACCTCCAGCCCACCCTTGTGCCAATCAGCGTTTCACAACATAAGCATTTCCCCAGTTGTGATCCCTGGGGACTGATGCACACAGAGGGAAGGTTATCAAAACGCGCTCCAGAAACATTCTCACGCTGAAGCATTTTTTTGTAAGGTAGCCTATTTCCATTTACTGGCTTCCAAAAAAAATCAATAGCTGTTTTTGAAATTGGAAAAAGCCAATATAAACTGTGGATAGCCAAAGCAAGCTCTGACCTCTAGGAAAAACAAGCCAGTAAGGACAGGAGCAGGGAGGCAGCTTCCTTCACTCCTTTACGCCAAGATCAGCACTTTGGTGCTTTGTGGAGAAAAGCTGCCAGTCCCATTTTAGGCTGCTGCCTCTGAACAGCACCCACACTGAAATGCCGTGTAACTCTGGGCGGTTTGACTCTGCCTTCAGGTCCCGCAGCAACATCCCCAGCCTCCTCCTATGCTGGGAAAGGCAGGTTTTCACACTGTGTGAGCCTCATGGAAGTGGTAAGGGACTGGAAGTAGCCAAAGACAAACTTCTATAAACATGAATTATCATCATCACTACAAACCAGAAGATCTATTAATCCTCAAATAGATGAGGACACTTTGGAATGGCTTTTCAAAGGGCTACTGACATTATTTATCATCCTTAATTTTCCTAATGTTTCCTTGCTACTGCCACCAGAGCCATCCTGGAAATGACACGGAGGGGATTTCTTCCTCTGCCCCAATTAACTCAGTTCACTTTGCTCTGTATTTAAAAAGAAAAAGAGCTCAGATTCTGGTAATGCCCAGGTGCCTTCTCACTCACATATAAGCAATACATAAGCACATAGGAACACATCACACACACATCAGCCTTCAGCTGTTAAGCAGCCCACTACCTACATCAGTAAAGGGAAGGTGTACACCCCAACTACCAATCCTTCTCCTGATTTTAAAAGCAACCTTCCACTAAGCACTGCACAAAAATCCATGAGCACAAAACAAATGACCAAGATTCACACCCAGCAAGAAGTGTGAGCGTGCTGCCAACTTCATGAGCATCACCTGATCTTCCTGAGAAGCAGCACAAGGTAAAGCGAGAGTTAATGGCATTACATGTTCCCTCGGAGTTAATTAGCCTAACACATCTGGCTGAGCCATGCTGAGGCCACAGAGCAAGAACACAGATGGACAATTACACAATCTTAAAACTGCTCTCCATGCCAGCTCTAAATCCTGAGTCTCACAGGAACAAATTCCCCGCACTCTTTGTCCCTTTGAAATGAATTAATTTCATCCCTCTCAGCAGTCTCCCCACTCTGGCTATTGCTCAGACAGCTACCTTACTCATTTTCCAAGCAAAGCAGCAAAACAGGAGATCACCTCCAAGGCTGCTTGGCTTCCATTCCCTTTATTTCCCATTTGGCCTCAGTTGTCACCTGAGGACAGAGGGGACCTCACAGCTACTGAGAAGGAAACTAGAAGCTGAGCTTTTGGAAAGCTCCGGCTGTTCTCACAAATCTGAATACTTTTCCTGCAGCTGTTCCCACCTTCTCTCTCCTGAAAAGAACCAGGGATTGCAGGTGTGAAGCTCTGGAAGGGGACAACAGATCTGACCAGAAACAGGAGAGCAGTCCTCTGTTTCTGCCCTGACAGGCAGTGTTCCTCTATTCAACAAGCACACAGGCTAAGACTGAAAAAAAGAAAAACAGCATAAAGAAATCTCTGAGAAAAAACAGCACCCTGTGACTGCAGAGAACTGAATTCAAGTTTCAGCTCTGTTGTGCACAGGTCAACACTTCTTGCCTTGAAGGAATAAATCAGGACCAAAGCACCACTCTCCTGAGCAACAGACTGTGTTCAGGGCCCAGAGGAAGTTCCATATCTTAGAGAGCCATTAAGGTTGGAAAAGACCACCAATATCATCCATAGTCCAATCACCAACCCACCACTACCATACCCACTAAGGTCCTCAGTGCCATGGTCTGGGCTCAGGCCTTCCCACCCCGCTCCACCAGACCTGTCCCTGGATATGATGACCCCTAGGATTCCACAGGGCAGCCAAAAAAGAAACCGTGGACACTGCTTGCACACTTCCCACCATCAACAGCATTCCTGTACAAAGGGGAGATGTGCTATCAGCTGATAAAAGGCTCAATCAGCACAGGCAAGCCTCCAAAAGGTCCAACCTGCCCTCCACCACACCACCTCACTTCTACTGGTCAAAAAGTTATGAATCCCACCACCAAAATCTACTGATCCAACATCAGGTCCATCTGTCCACCTTAAGGTCCATTGGAATAATGTGATTTTTTTTTTTTTTCCTGAATCCTTAAGGTAAGCTGAAAGCCTACAAAGCAGCACAAACTGAGGAACAAGTCTGTTCACAGGAATACCTTAGAAGATACACGCAAGAAGTATCAGATATTAAAATCAACTTCTACACTATGGCAGGTAAGATACCAACTTAGGACAGTCTAAGTCCCAGAAATCACTACAATCACTGAAGTTTGTAACCACTTGGTTACTTATCAGATGCTATATGTACATCTTTACGTCTGTCACTTGCTTCAATATGCAACAGCCCCACTGCTGGATGCCAAGCCCTTCCTGGCCCTTCCCAGATGTTTTGGTACAAGCAGTGCTTGGGGGAACTCAGGTCCCCTGTATCTCAGCAGAGGAGCACCAGGGAATCGGGGCATCACCAACTCCGGCATGCCCCAGCTTTTGTTTTTCTAAATGGGCAACATCACCCCATAAAAGCACTTTGTGAGATGTGTGGATAGAAAGCTCTGTAGAAAAGCAAAGGATTTTCTCCCTCTATATCTTAAAGCTTTCAAGTACTTCAGACACACATTGGAGCCTTCCGTTCCTTTGTATATACCTCTGCACTGAATACCTTCTTAAAACCCACTTAAAAGCAATCTATAAAAGCAAGTAATATCCATGGAATTGGGTCATCAACCACCCCTCAGGGTAGGAAAAACCCACTGTAAATTAGGTGGGTCTCGAGGCTGTGAGTTCAGCCTTAAGGGTGTCCCAATGAGCACTGTACCCCACAAAACGGTAAGCTTTAATCAGGCGAACACTGAGGAATACTTTCAGAAGCAGCCTGAATAAATCAGGAAAGGGGCACTTAAGAAGCAGATAAAGATCACGAAGATGAACCTGAAAAGATGAGCTTCATTCAAACCCAGCAAATCTCAACCATCGGCTCAGCTTTCAAATATGGCAGTACCTGAAGACAGACATTTAGCCATTATGCAAGGTCCACTGAACAACCCCCCAGTTCTCTGGCTGTAACGCTTCTGGTTCAGGGCCCCATGGGCTGCAGTTCAGACACAGCAGTAAGTACAGTGCCTTCAGCATCCAGCAGCAGGACAGGGAGCAAGCAGGAAAGAACTGTTCGGATGTTTGCACCCTCTTATCTCAGTATCTAGACAGCAGTAGAGAGTTCATGCTCTCACAAGGAGATAATAAGATCTTGAAACCTCTTCCTGAATGGTTTCTACACAGATTCAGACCCAACACACTGCCAGCAGCCACATGTGCAGCTTGCAACTCTGCCCCAGAGGTGGCAAGAAGCCAGGAATTACTTACAGCACAGGAACACCTGCCAGACACCTGAGAGTGCTAAAAGAAATGGTTCCGAGCATGCAAGCACAGCAAAGATGCTCGAGAAAAGGCTCAAGGGTTAATACAAATTCTGGTTTGCAAGTCCTCCAGCAGTCAGCAGCAACTGCCTCTGAGATGCTGGCTGGTTACAAAGAGCAGGCTACCTACCAGCAGTGAGGTGTGGGGAGGAAAGAACCAGAGAGCAGAGGTCTGGAAGCTTCCTCTGTGAGGGGTTCTTCTGGGCAATGATTGCTGGGCAAAACTCCCTCTCCTGAGTCAGCACCTCAGCCACATACCCTTGCTCCTCTCAGTTGAGTTCTGCACCCGTGCAAGTCAAATGAAGACATGCAGAAGATGTTTCAAACTAAAACCTCCTGCTGCTGACGTTCAGCAGCCTGACTTCATTCTTTCTTTTTATGTTACTGGCTGACTGATACCCAGGGGCTGGGCCAGCTCCATTCACATGAGTTGCCTTTTGTGCCATCCTGGACAGACACAAAGCTGACTCACAAAAGGAGTGCAGAACTGTTTTGATATCCTGAGCACGGCAGCAATTGATAAAGTAAGCTATGGGACAAAGTATTTAAGATCGTCAGCCTCATCATACAGCAATTACATTTTTTCAACAGATAAAACTTGGCACCGAAGATACAATTCCTTATTAACGCGATCACAAGTCCTTCAGCACGAGGAAAGTTCATAAACCAGAGGCTTCAAAGGGACTTAAATCTCCCCTGGCAGCAAGAAATTATTTGGAATTTCTATTTAGATAGTGAAATACCTTTGCAAATTGCTTCCACTGCCCCATTACAGCCATCTGGGTGACAGTCACCCACTGCTCCTTATCTATGTAACACAAGGGGGAATGGTTTTAAACTGAGACAGGGGAGTTTTAGTAGGATATTAGAAGGAAGTTCTTCACCCTCTGGGTGGTGATGCACTGGAACAGGTTGCCCAGGGAGGCTGTGGATGCCCCATCCCTGCAGACATTCAAGGCCAAGCTGGATGTGGCTCTGGTCAGCCTGTCCTGGTGGTTGGTGACCCTGCACACAGCAGGAGGATGGAACTGGATGAGCACTGTGGGCCTTTTCAATCCAGGCTATTCTATGATTCTATGAAAAGAGAAACGGGCTACAAAGATGAATCCTGGAAACCAGGATTAAACAGCTTTGGTTTCACAAGACATTACTGAACCACACATTTTGTAAAATTAGAAGCCAAGAAATTCATTTATTTGTTTGGTCATCCGTAATTTGCAACACTCTGAATCCAAAGCTCAGCATTAGTCCAAGCTTTTAGCAGTTGCTAATTAAAACAGGCACCATCAAGTGCAACAATAATATATAGAGGAGCTGACAGTTTAAAAAAGAGAAGGTCATGAGCTAGTGCAAGTGCAACCCTGTAGCTGGAGATTTCTTTCAAGATACTTCTACTACTCCAATCATGCAAGAGAGATCTTTTACATCTTCTTAGAGGGGAAAATAAACTGTTCTGCAAAGTAAGATCAGGGCTAAATGATCTTCTGTTAAAGGCTTCAATGAGCAGACTGTTGAAATTTGTGCCCTGAATCTCTCAGTGCCTAAATTCTGATCTAAATTCTTCTCAAGCTTTCAGAAGAGTAACACTCTCTAAAGCAGCCTCAAGTCATTTAGAAAGGAAAGCAACAGAGACAGCTCTCATGGCAGCTCTTTCAGTCCAAAAACAAACACAACTACCGTGTGCCGTCTTTTGTAAGCACCAACTAGCCAGCTGCTTCCCCAGGCAAGGAAGTCAGCATTTGGCATTCAGAGCATTTGTAGCCATTAGGGTCAAAGACGACCTCCTGCTATTCAAAAGAAAAAGCCCTCTGGCCCTCACCTACTGCAACTAAAAAGCAGCAGCAGCTGAAAGCAGGGATGGCTCTGTATATCCTACACACAGCAACCTACATCAGACACTTTGAGGTGCAAGGTGTAGCAAATGCCACAGAAGCTTCAGCTTTGAATGCTACTTGTCAGCCATAAAAAAATCAAAAGGATGAAAAACACGGAAGGATTTTTCTGCTATCAAGAAGCTAAAGAAAGCAGTGTGCTAGAACTCTAGCAGCAGCAGAGACCAGTCAGTCCTCCAGATCTCACTGCAGCTTTCTGTTGCTGGCTCTTTAAGTTGTTGATACAAAGGCTGCTGTAAATAAGTACTTTAGCAGTGGCTTGCAGGTTTACAGTCTCATTGTAGCCCAAGTTCCAGCTTTCACCTAATTGATCAGCATTTAGTAGGAACTTGCATCCTATCTGCATCCTTTGCAGATCCCCAGGGGAAATAATCAGAACTGAGTAGAAGACACTAGAAAAGCCAACTGTGCAGAAAAGCACTCCTCTCTAACTTAGAAAGTCTTTACTACAGCTATTAAAAAATGAGAGAGAAAACAGTGCACAAACGTAGCATCTAAAGAGTCCTGACCAAGTTCTGTTCACATGAGTACACTGCTTCTGGAAGGACAGAAAGCTTCCCTGAGCCCGCCAACTAAAACAAAACAAAAGCAGCAGTGGTGCCGTTAATCTGTAATCTGCAGCCACCACACAAAATTCAGACCAACATCTGAGTGATTCTGGCACTCTCTATAGAAACAACAATTATCTGAGACTTCTTTTGACAGACACAGGTAAAGCAGAAGCTGCGAGGCAGACATTTTACAAGCTTTAAGCAGTTCAACTTCAAAGCTCTGGTGCAGGCAAAATTCCTTTCTGCAAGTGCTCTGAAGTAAGCCTACATGGCGGGTTTTCCTGTAAACCAGTGCCTTCCCTTTATACTCACATTGGAATACCACACAGATGGATGTGCCCAGACTTCAAACAAGACTGCACTCCTGATTGCATGCAACACCAGAGCACCAGGAGCACAGTTCTGCCATGTGCCATCTGATGATGCAGCACAACCCAGTGAGGCTTTTGTGTGAGCCTGCAGCTCTAGAGGCTTCCCCTGTTCTCACCCGGTGGGACAATGAATTTGAACCAACCCCTTTCACTGCACAACTCAGAAGAAGTGGGGACAAACAACAAGCTGGATGCTGAGGACTGTGCACCAGAACATAACATTCTTGTTTGTAATTCTACCACAAGTTGATATCCGTCCATGATAAAAAAGCTTCGTCTCTCCCTTGCAAAAAGGGGATGGCAGATTCTCTCTGAAGAGAAGTGGTGGTACGGTTCTTTGCCATCTTATCATGATCTGTGCAGTATTCATACAGTCCAGACTGTGTAGGGAAAGCCTCTACTACGACTCATGGTTCTCCCCACATTTTTCAGGCAGCAGCACTGGCATGAAAAGCAAGAGCAATGCAAGCCCCAGCTCCTGGTTTCCTCCTGCAGATTTGGGCAGTTCAGGTGTTACTGCTGGGAACTGCTGCCCTCTGCTGTCAGAGGAAACAGACAAAGCTTATCAGATTCCAAATGGGCTCACCCAGGCCCTCTTCAGTTCCAGTCTTACAACTTTATAACATACCTGTCCCTTTCTGCAGCTCATCTCAAGGGGACTTTTGCAAGCCAAACAGCCTGCAGGGTGATTCAACTTAGCCCATCACCTTCACTGCAGCTGTTAGAGTAGGAGGTGATTGACCATTAGTCCAGTGAAATACCTCTTACAATATGCACATCCCTGTACAGGATTGTAAACCTCAGTTGGGAAAGTGCCAGCAGATATCCTGCCACCAGCACACAACTTGGACCACACTGGAAGAATAAAATGCATGACTGTAATTGCTAAGTGGTGATATTAGTTCTCTCTTTACCTCAGCCCTGGCAGGGCCATCATTTCACACGTTATCAAGCTCAGGAAGCTTAAGTGAATTTACAGGAATATTCTGAAGGTGATCAAAGGCTGGGCTCTGCATGTAAGGATACTCTGTAGCCCTCAGCAAAAAATCTGCACCTCATTTTCCTTGAGGTCTGTCTGTGCTCATGATTAAAAGTGTAAAGGAACAAACAAGAACATACACCCTGCTTTACACGCTTCAGCCTGTCAGCAGCAGGACAGCACGTGCTCTGCACAGAGCCTGCAGCAGAAGCCTCTGAACTGCCAACTCACCTGACTTCCTCACCAGCAAAGTCAAACACTTTGGTGATTGTGACTTTTCCTGAATCTTTTGGCTTCTCAGACTCCTTTGGTTTCTCCTGAAGCTTCTTCACACTCTTCTCTTCTCCAGCCTGTGGAAATTATGAAGGAGAAAGCAAAACAATGCATTTCTACACTCAAACCAAATTCCAATTCTGAATGGCCAAGGACCCAACACAAACTTCAGGTATTGCTGTAATTGAGTCCTGTTGGTCAAAGCACAGAACCCCGCATCTCATTCTCAACTTCTCATTTAAGTCACAGTTCAGAGCCAAAACAAGAAGAGAAACTGTAGTTAAATGTAGGACCTAGCAAGGATATCATGCTGTGGTTCAGAGATCAAGCAAAAACCTGAAGTCTGCTTGATTTGAGAAAACTGACAGCCAAAGCAATAAAACTGTCAGAGAGGATTAAACAGAAATACATCTATTTTTGCCCAGGAAGATATAAAAACACAATCCACCAGTAGAAAAATATGGCTGATCTTCAGACAGAACTGGAAAGGCACTAAGTTCTTTGTCAACAATGGGTCTTAATTTGAGAGGGAAATGGTTTTCTTAAGTTATTTGTTAGCAGTGTCTATTTACCAGGAACAACTACACTGCAGTTACTATGGTTTTTAACAGCAGACACAAATCCCAGACCCCATTCCACAATTAAAGCAAAAACTTGCTCCAAATCAAACCCACACTACAGAGATCTTCAAAAAACACCCCGAACTTTAAATGTTCCCACGAAGAGCTGAGGAGCTGCATTCCTGCAAGTTGCTCCAGTTTACAGAAGAACTTTTAAAGACAGCCACATTCTAGCAACCTGTGTTGCCCAGAAGACAACTTTTCCTTCTCTCCTTTCTGATCTACCTACAACCACTCAGCCATTCTCCCAGTAGGACCTCAGATGGGGAGAAGCACAAGGCTTCAGATGAAAGGATGCTCCTTCTAAAAGCTGCAAGCAAAGACTGCGCAGCTATATTCACCCAGCTTTCCAGTTGTAGAGGAAAGCAAGGAGAATTGCAGTTGTATGTTACCAGTTCAAGAGTCAAGACTTCTGTTACCTCAAGATTATTTTGGTTGATTTGTTGGGAAACAAAAATTAATTACAGTAAGAAAGAAACAGCTGTGGCACCTCTCTGCTGTTTCCACACTTATACACACAGACTCCATATTACTGGAGCAGCAACACAGGCCCAAGAAGTGTTATGGAAAAGCTATGCCCACGAATATAACTCAGCCCAAGCCTCACTTCTAGTATGCATTTTACAAGGTGAATTCAAGACCAGGAAGAGACACTGCCAGTTGCTGATGGGACAACACAGGACGCTGACAAGCAGCTCCAGGAATCAGCCCTGTTGGACTGCAGACCTCCCCAGTGGGAAGGCAGTCGGCTGCCTGGCCCATAGAGGGACTCCAGGCTTACAGAATGGATGGGGCATGAGTGAATGTAGCCTCTCCATAGCTGTGCTGCATCTGCCACCCACACAATCCAGCTTCAGCCAGCCCACATCCATTAGTGAAGGCCCTGGTACCTTGTCGGCATGCACTGCCTGAGTGGCTGCTGCTCTGGGCTTCTGTCCCACATCACTGAGGAAACTGGCCCAAAGCGCATCCTCTTTCTTTTTTTCTTCTTCTTCGTGGTCTCTTTCTGACTGCTTTAAGTCATCCTCCTCTTCTTTATTTTCCTGAGCTTTTCCTTCCTCTCTCTCATCGACCTCAAGCATGAGGCCTCTCCTCTTCTTCTTCCTGCAAGTAGACAGCAAGAAATCACACAGAGTTGTGTAAGGAACAGGGCTGATAGGTGAATGTGGAGGATCACCCAGCACTTCCTCCCTGACTCCCCACTACTGAAGGCTTCAGGCACGGCACAGCTCAGGGCAGAGGCTCTCGGCCTCTTAAACCCCAATTGGAAGCCGAGAAGGGCAAGGAAACGGGGCGCCCCCTCAGGCGGGCTTCCTACCTGCGTGCGGCCCGCCGGGGGCTGCTCCTGCTGCGGGTGGGCCTCGGGCCGGCCGCCTCCTCCTCATCCTCCCTCAGCAGCTCACGCTCATCCTCCTCGCTGTACTCCGCACCTGCAAGCACAGCCACTCAGCCCCGCGCGCTCCAGCCAGCCCCAGTTCCAGCCCCGGCGCATCCCCCCGGTCCGG